>NC_091460.1:132710202-133046702 GCF_027789765.1 Dendropsophus ebraccatus | reverse complement strand
TTAGTGTCTCTAGTTTGAGAAACAGACGCCTCACAGGTCCCCAACTGGCATCTTCATTAAATAGTACCCGCAAAACACCAGTGTCACCATCTACAGTGAAGAGGCGGCTGCCGGATTTTAGGCTTCAGGGCAGTGGGGCAAAGAAAAAGCCATATCTGAGACTGGCCAATAAAAGAAAAAGATTAAGATGGGCAAAACAACACAGACATTGGACAGAGGAAGACTGGAAAAAAGTGTTGTGGACGGATGAATCCAAGTTTGAGGTGTTTGGATCACAAAGAAGAACGTTTGTGAGACGCAGAAGAAATGAAAAGATGATGGAAGAATGCCTGACACCATCTGTTAAGCATGGTGGAGGTAATGTGATGGTCTGGGGTTGCTTTGGTGCTGGTAAGGTGGGAGATTTGTACAGGGTAAAAGGGATTCTGAATAAGGAAGGCTATCACTCAATTTTGCCCCGACGCCATGCCATACCTAGTGGACAGCGCAGAAGCAGGCAGCTGGTATTCTATCGGTAATGGAGTGGCCAGCGCAGTCACCAGATCCGAACCCCATTGAGCTGTCATGGGAGCAGCTTGACCGTATGGTACGCCATAAGTGCCCATCCAACCAATCCAACTTGTGGGAGCTGCTTCTAGAAGCGTGGGGGGCAATTTCTCCAGCTTACCTCAACAGATTAATAGCTAGAATGCCAAAGGTGTGCAATGCTGGAATTGCTGCAAAAGGAGGATTCTTTGACGAAAGCAAAGTGTGATGGAAGAACAATGTTATTTCACATACAAATCATTATTTCTAACCTTGTCAATGTCTTGACTCTATTTTCTATTCATTTCACAACGTCTGGTGGTGAAGAAGTGTGACTTTTCATGGAAAACACAAAATTGTTTGGGTGACCCCAAACTTTTGAATGGTAGTGTCTGTCTATCTATCTATCTATCTATCTATCTATCTATCTATCTATCTATCTATCTATCTATGCGCAGTGCTTTGTGTTGTGCGTGGGGGAGGGGGCCCCTTAAAATTTTGCTATGGGGCCCCGTGAATCCTAGCTACACCCTTCATCCTGTACATACTCCCAACCCATTATGCACTTATTGCTATAACTGCTATGACGCACAATGTCACAATATACTGTTTTGCAGAAATTATGCTGTGATAATATAATTACCCTGCAAAAATAGTGGCACATAGATAGTTTTCCTGAAGTTATTAGTATTATATAGATAGTTTCCCAACACTGTAGTGCCAAATAACTAGTGTCCCATATGATACCCCAGACAGTGATGATGAATACAGTTTTGTTTCCATTAATCACGGTATTGCAGGTGTGCAATTGATGAAAACCAATGATAACCACCATGGAAAATTTAAAGTGTACCTGTTCTTTTAAATATCATAGAGACATGTCAAAAGTTTTGATCAGTTCGGGAACACTGACGATAGTGAGAACGAGCGGGGACTCAAGTGGTAAGCTGGGACTCTTTCACTAACAGAGCATGAAGCAGACCGTACTGCAGCGCAGTTCTCTCACCACTTGTTCTCACGATCAGTACCGACTCGGACCGATCAAAACCCTTGACATATCTCTGTGACGTATCAAAACTTTTTTTTTCAAAAAGGACAGTGACACTTTAAATAAAACAATCGTTGATTTTACTGTAGTCTTATAATAATATATCCTAGTTCGCCATCTAGTGGTCACATAGTGATATTACAGTTCATCAATAATAATTGTTACACCATACCTTCAGGACATTCCATAAAAGTCACATTAATGTCCTTAAAATCCTTGAGATCCTTAAAGTATTTGCAAAATCCCCATTCAAAAGTTACATCCGTCCAATTCCAGGCGCATATAGCATTTTTTTTAACCTAAATGTCACCCCCCCATTACCTTTTTCTTTTTTACTGTTATCCTTCAATGTAGCTGGTTTAGCTAGCGCTGGTGTTGGTACTACAGTCAGCCCCCTAAATAACATCTGTATAAATAACAAAACAATAAATAATCATAACTGGAATCTCTGCTCCTTTGCGCACATTGGGTAGAGTGTATTTACAGGGAGCAGGGTCTCCCTGTTGGGCAGCTGCGTGCAATGATGTAATTTGATTGTCCGCCACCTGCATGAGAAGACCTACAGGAGACCAGACACAGAGCAGAGGATAAAAAAGAAGAGGTCCAGCTACTGAATTGGGGGTTATCTCACTACTGGGGGCATCTCCTCAACTGGGGTGTAACTAAAATACTGGGGGCATCTGATTAATTTGGGATCAAAGTCGCCATCTACTGGTGGTATCTCCTCACCCCCCCCCCCAACCCACTCCAAAGCTTCTGCAGGGCCTAGGGTTCCTGTGCCCCTCCTATGGTACTCCTTACCATTCTTCTCTATGCCCCTCTCCATGTCACCAGCCTAGATTGCGTCATACAGCCCCCACACCCAGCATCTTGTCCCTGGTACAGTCCATCCCTCATGTTTGCTAATTCTGTTATGTAAGTATACATGGACTGCTCAAAATATGATCCTCCTCCCTTATAGATTAGCCTATGTTAGGTTCCACTATAGACTTGCAATATACTCACACTATACCCCTATTGCAAACTGAAATAGCTACCATCATACACTGAATGATATCATCATATTTCATATACATCCCCATCTGAGAGGGCAGTATAGACTTGTGAGCAAACACTTAAAGGGGTAGTTAACTAAAAACATTTTTCTTTTAAATCAACTGGTTCCAACAAGTGCCAGAGATTTTTAATTTACTTCTATTAAAAAAACCTTAAGTCTTCCAGTACTTATCAGCTGCTGCATATCCTGCAGGAAGTGGTGTATTCTCTCCAGTCTGACACAGTGCTTTCTGCTGACACCTCTGTCCATGTCAGGAACTGTCCAGAGCAGAAGCAAATCCCCATAGAAAACCTCTCCTGTTTTCCAGACTGGAAAGAATACACCACTTCCTGCAGGACATACAGCAGCTGATAAGTACTGGAAGACTTGAGATTTTTTAATAGAAGTAAATTACAAATCTCTGGCACTTTTTGGCACCATTTGATTTAAAAGAACAACCCATTTAAATAAAGTTCTTCTCTTTGGACAAACCCAACTAAAAGGAATACTCTTCTGACAAGAAGCTGATTACAGAGTGTCCTGCTACTATGGTAGAAGCCTGAGCGGTCAGTTGTAATCTGTGATGAAACCTGACAGTAAGTGTTTTGTTTCCCTGCAGTACCACCACATGGGAGATGAGGCATCACATAGCGTCCATTTAAATCAATAGGTTGTCTGGGAAACAGGACAGGTCCTCCAGTCAAGAGATGCCCATTGTTACCAGTCTCTTCTCTGCCAGGATCCGAACACGGTTCTCTGCTCTATTAACTTAGTATTTACATAAAGGTTGGATGGAAATAGGTCTTTTAAATTGAAAAACTATTTAAACATATATTTTTATGTTTTATGCCTTTATTAAATATTTTTAGTGTAAATACTATTCAATATTTTTGGGTTCATGATTCTTTTGTTTTTAAAGGGGAAGTCCGGTGTTGGACATTTACTTCAAAAGAGCCGGGAAGGAGGTAGCTCAATATAGCTACATGCACCTACCTCCCTGGCTCCCCGAAGGTATGTCTCTTATCTTCCTCTTCGGCGCGGTTCCAGTGCAGTTAGTCTTTTGCTCGGTGGTCTGGTGAGACCGTTAGGGGCACTGCCCCGCCCCCCACAGGGCTGATCCGTGGGCTGGGCTGGATTGGCGCTATGGGGGCGGGCACTGGAATGGCGCTGAGGAGGAAGTTTAGAGACATACCTTCCTCCTCGGCGTATCCTGTGTAGTAGGGACTTATCAGCAGGTTCGTCTAACCTGCTGATAGTTCTCCTTAAAGTTAGAGAACCTCTTTTATGCTTACACAGGGTGATATGGAGCAGATAGCAATGATTTTATTGCCCACATAAAAAAAATGTGATTAACTGTCGGACTAGCATTTTCTCGTTCCTTGGCTGATTGCTGTCTCTACCATATGAACAAACACTCATTCAGCTCAAAATCCCCATGTAAAAGGTTTCTAAGCTTTGGTAACACTTGTGTGATAAGTTTTGTTTCTACAGGAGCCATGAGTAGAGATGAAGAAGGGGGAGTCGTTTAGCTTCATCCAAAGCCAAAGCATCTGCGATTGAATCCCGCTGTCTGCCTGATCCGTGTAGAAGGTGGAGACAGCCCAAGGACCACCTGGAAAACATGGTTACAACTATAGTTCTCCAGGGCTGTATCCATGTTTTTCAGCCAGTCCTCAGGTTGTCTCCACCCTCTCCACGGAGCGGGCAGACAGTGGGATTCCAATGCTGATACTTCTCTTGCCATGAAGAACATAATGGATCCTATGTGCTCCATTTTTTTATTGTTTGGTACTTGGCCAGTAGTGTTGATGTTACTCGTGATGACCGCACCGTAGTAGTGCATAGGGGTGACGTTGATACCTGTTTTTTATGGCTGGTTTGCTGTCCCCAAATGGTCTGTAACCTCCGGGCTTGTTGCGGGTCCCTTGGGCACTTGTCACGGCAACCAGGAGTGGTAGTAGACCCACCCAGGATGTTGGTACCACCACCCACAGAGAAAGGGAAAAATAACTCAAGGTAGACAGTGGAGAGTCTTGTGCATTTCATACAAAAATAGAACAGTTTACTGTATAACATTGCAGGTAGACAGTACCCTCAACACCAGTAGTGCAAATCTTGACAAACTTGGTTGCTGATGTAGTGCTTTCAGGAGTAGGTGCTTGAAGAAAGTAAGAACTTTGGTAGAAGTAGTAGTGCTTTGTAGAGGTAGAGAGAAGAGGAGAGGAATTGCCAGAGGAGCCCTTGCCCAATGTAGATCCTGTACTCTGCCGGAGTGTAGATATATAGGTGTAGATAAGTCATGCTTGGACTCACATCTAGACAATGCCTGACTGCCTTCTGCCCCCTAGTTTTGTAGAATCTGTCCTAGGTGGGTAGCATGAGCCCCAGTCGTCGGTTATCTGGGTGTAACAGGTGCCCGAGACTTCCCAGTCGACCCGCGCTGCGCAGTAGGATACGTAGACCTTTTATTCTGGTAGCTCTGTCCTACTGGGGTAAACTCCTCTGGGTTCAGGAATCTGCCCTGCACTTTTTTGAGAGGTTCCTGGTGTGGGCTAGGGGGGTTCTAAGTGGCTGCTGTCCCCTACTGTGGGCTTAGCACTGCATAGTAGAAATAGTGGTTTGTATAGAAGAAATCTTACTCTGCATCTGTCTTTGGTCCCTGTCAGGGGTCCTGGCCAAAGCCAGGCCCTTGCTTAACTTCTGCAGGAACTTGGTTTTGTTGCTTCCTCTCTCACTAGAAACTAAACTAAGACTGAACTCACTTCACCTCAACCAGTTTAACTCCTCCTACAGGGGTCTTATCTAAACCCTCCTGTGAGTGGGGGGGCTGAGTGTGGGTAAGCGAGAGGAAGAAGGGGATAGGACAGATAAAAAAGAGCACCGTCTAGCGGTAAGCACAAAACACATGGTACAACACATTTAACCCTTTAGCTTTAGCTGTTGTCACAGCCGCGGCGGCGTCCCACGTTCCGGGCCGCCGCCGCGACCGCTTCCTGCCCCATGCAGCAGCCGGTGTCCATAGTCGGGGACCCGGCGCTGCTATCACCTCGGCCCCGGGGGGCGCCTCACCTCTCCACGCTCCTGTCTCCCGCTGTGCCGGCCGGCGCGCGCGTCCCCGCCTCCTAGGGCGCGCGCGCGCCGGCTGTCTCAGATTTAAAGGGGCAGTGCGCTCCTAATTGGTAGTTGCACCTAATCACTCCCCTATAAATCCCAGCTTGCCCTGTTCCCTGTGTTGGAGCCTCTACATGCTTCCCATAGCATTTGGCCCAGCTCCCTGTTGTTCCTGTGTCCTGTCCGTTACCTGGTCCCAAGTCCCTGTTCCTGAGTCCTGTCCGTTACCTGGTCCCAAGTCCCTGTTCCTGAGTCCTGTCCGTTACCTGGTCCCAAGTCCCTGTTCCTGGTTCCTGTTCCCCTGTCACTCCATCTGTTCCCGTGTCCAGCCTGTCACGTGCTCTCTCATCTGCAGACTATTGCCTGTGCCATCTCCTGCCACGCCTCGCCTGCCGACACCAGCAACCAAGCCAGGGGTAGCGACCTGGGGGTCGCCTGCCGCAGCAAGTCCATCCCGCCTTGCGGCGGGCTCTGGTGAAAACCAGCGGCCCCTTAGACTCCGCTCCCTGGTGAGGTTTGTGCCATCGCTGGTGCCGGTCCAGTGGATCCACTACTCCGGGCGTTACAGTAGGCTCCAACCATGGATCCCGGCGAGGTGCCTGATCTCCGTGACGTCGCCAGAGTGGTCACTCAGCAGGCGCAACAAATCCAGAAACAGTCACAGCAGATCCAGCAACTCACTGCCGCCTTACAGCAGCAGACTACTGCCAAGCGCACACCACCTCCTGACGCTTCTTCTTCACTCCGACTGGCCCTCCCAAGCAAGTACTCTGGGGACTCTAAGTTGTGCAGAGGATTCTTGACTCAGTGCACCATGCACATTGAACTTTTGAGTAGTCAGTTTTCCACCGAGCGCTCTAAGGTGGCTTTCATCATCAGCCTATTAGAGGGTAGAGCCCTGGCCTGGGCCACGCCACTGTGGGACCGTGATGATCCAGTTGCTGCCAATCTCCGGGCCTTCCTATTCGAGTTTCGCTCCGTCTTTGAGGAACCTGCCCGTGCTTCTTCAGCCGAGACTGCTCTCCTCAACCTCTCTCAAGGCAGCTCCTCTGTTGGTGACTACGCCATCCAGTTCCGCACCCTGGCAGCCGAATTGGACTGGAACGAGGCCGCCCTATTGGCCACCTTCAAGAAGGGCCTGTCTAGTCGTGTGAGAGACGTGCTCGCTGCCCGAGACCTGCCTACCTCCCTGAACGAACTCATTCTACTGGCCACCCGAGTTGATACTCGTTTTTCGGAGAGGGAGGAGGAGGTTCGGCATGAACATTTACTAACCCGTTCCCGTCGCCATCCCCAGCTGGCGCCGGTTTTCCAGAATCCTGACCTTTCGATGTCCCAACCCTCTCCTGAGATTCCTATGCAGGTGGAACGGGCTCACCTGACGCCTGATGAAAGAATCCGGCGCCTGGAGCAGAATCTCTGTCTCTATTGCGGGGGTTCCGATCACTTCCGGCTGGGATGTCCCCTACGTCCCCAAACATCCGGAAAATGCTCGCACCTAGGTCCGGTGGGACAGGTGTCCCTAGGTGTGAATGCCACCATTCCAAGTCTGTCTATGCCAGTTTCCATCCGGACTCTCTCAGGACGAAATCATCAGACTACTGCCTTCCTCGATTCTGGGTCAGCAGGCAGTTTTATTGCGGCAACATTGGTCCAAAGATGGCGGCTAACCGTGACCCGACTAGCCAGGCCCCTGACTATCTCCTCGGTCACAGGCGAAATTCTTACCGACCGTGTGTACTACCAGACCGCACCTTTAGTCCTCCAGGTGGGTCCTTTACATCAAGAAAAGATATCCTTCTACGTCCTGCCCCATTCTTCCCCCGCGGTCCTCCTGGGACTCCCGTGGCTGCAAGAACATGCCCCTCAACTGGACTGGAGAACCGGGGAGATTCTCAGTTGGGGTCAGGACTGTTCCAACCAGTGTCTCAGGTCACCTCAGACCAAGTGTACTATGTCGTTTCCTGTCCCAGCCAAGCCTCTATCCGACCTACCGGCAGAAGACCAAGACTCGGCGGATGCCTTCTCTGCCGAGGTGTACCCTCTCTCCGTACCCAAGACTAAGGTCGGGTCCTCTCACCACCGGGAGAACTTACAGAAGGTCCTCGTCCACAGACCCACAGTCCCTTGCCATGTTTTACCGCCTGATCGCCTAGCACCAGTCGTCACCTCCTCGCTTCGGAGAGTACCCCCCGGAAAGACTCATGTTCACCCTGCGCTTCGAAGAGGTATTTTGAAGTGGGGTCATTCCTCGTTGGAGGCCGGGCACCCTGGAGTCCGTAAGACCGGCCAACGGATCTCTCGCCACTACTGGTGGTCCAGTTTGTTTCAAGATGTCAAAGACTTTGTGGCTTCCTGTGCCATCTGCAGGCAAGAAAGAGGGGGAGGCCAAAGGGGGGGGGTACTGTCACAGCCGCGGCGGCGTCCCGCGTTCCGGGCCGCCGCCGCGACCGCTTCCTGCCCCATGCAGCAGCCGGTGTCCATAGTCGGGGACCCGGCGCTGCTATCACCTCGGCCCCGGGGGGCGCCTCACCTCTCCACGCTCCTGTCTCCCGCTGTGCCGGCCGGCGCGCGCGTCCCCGCCTCCTAGGGCGCGCGCGCGCCGGCTGTCTCAGATTTAAAGGGGCAGTGCGCTCCTAATTGGTAGTTGCACCTAATCACTCCCCTATAAATCCCAGCTTGCCCTGTTCCCTGTGTTGGAGCCTCTACATGCTTCCCATAGCGTTTGGCCCAGCTCCCTGTTGTTCCTGTGTCCTGTCCGTTACCTGGTCCCAAGTCCCTGTTCCTGAGTCCTGTCCGTTACCTGGTCCCAAGTCCCTGTTCCTGAGTCCTGTCCGTTACCTGGTCCCAAGTCCCTGTTCCTGGTTCCTGTTCCCCTGTCACTCCATCTGTTCCCGTGTCCAGCCTGTCACGTGCTCTCTCATCTGCAGACTATTGCCTGTGCCATCTCCTGCCACGCCTCGCCTGCCGACACCAGCAACCAAGCCAGGGGTAGCGACCTGGGGGTCGCCTGCCGCAGCAAGTCCATCCCGCCTTGCGGCGGGCTCTGGTGAAAACCAGCGGCCTCTTAGACTCCGCTCCCTGGTGAGGTTTGTGCCATCGCTGGTGCCGGTCCAGTGGATCCACTACTCCGGGCGTTACAGCTGTGCATAGAAATACATATAAATAACAGTGACACCTAGTGAGGAAACAAAGTACCTCATCACCCACTGCACAACTTACTGGGGTGCACATATATAACAACACCCATGGTGGGATACCACAATTACACTTTTATTTTTCAGTCCCTGGACAAGACATCTTATATGACAGATCATTGGAAAACCAGGAATGATGACTTTATTATGACTGTATTACTAGCCACAGAACATGAAAGCCTCAGTTTGTTGTATGTTGCTAAGTAGCAGCTAAAATCAATTTAAAATTTCATATGGAAAATTTATGCAAAATTAAACCTGCACTTTGAATGTAAACATTTGTAGCTAAATATTGGAATAGTGAGTTCCTTTTGTTTCAACATGGTGCCTTATTTTAAACATAGTGCTGTCCATACTGTATACAAAGTGTAGGTGATGAGCATTCTATGTGATAGGTGTAATTTAATAGTGTAGCTGTGGAGGTCACTGACTTTAAATATGTTTAGACATATGGGGCATAGAACCTTTGTTGTAAATCTTTACTGTACCAATATTATTCGATTTTCACACTGGGGAAAAAAATTATTCACTGCTACATACAGTAGTTACGGAAGATATTTCTTCTACAATACTTGGCAATGACTCCCTTTGTAAAAAAAAAAATATATATATAACCTCACCTCCCTCTCAGGCTAAACAAAATAAGTCAAATCTGTAGATACGAGGAACTGACTTTTTGGGCCAGCAGATCACATGACAGGTTCTTAAAAATTTATAATCCTTGGTTGGATTCCCGGTACTCCACTCAGGTTCTCAAAGAAGGGGATAAAGGGATTGGATTGTGTATTTTTCTACACTAGATGTCACTGTATTTCTTGTTTGTATACTGTATACAGCTGAAGGTTTCATGGGTTAACTGTTTTGTGTCACATGTCATGTTTTATCCAGTCACAGGTGCAGGCTTGTTTTCCCTCACTTTTCCTCCTATCTTGTCTATCCTCGCTTACACACACAGCCTCAGCAATCACAGGCTAGCTAAGTTGTCCCTACAAAAAGGAGATAGTTCCTGATCTTGGGTCTTTTGTCAGTAGAGGTGGAGAGGGACTGAGACACTCAGGCTACAAACACACTTGCCGGATCCGCAGCGAGTTATCTCGCTGCGTATTTGCAGCGAGACTCGCTGCGGATCCCAGCCCTATTCTTTCAATGGCAGACAAAATCGCAGCAGAGATGTACATCCCTGCTGCGATTTTGTCTGCAGCCCGCCCCATTAACCCCCTGGCCGCCAGACATTATACATTACCGGGTCCCCGCTTCTGCTTGCTTCGGGGCAGGAGCGGGGACCCAGTAATGCATAGCCTGGCCGCCACCCTGCTGCCTCGATCGCCCCCTCAACACCACTGATTGCCCCCCGCAGCCCCCGGCCGCATGATATCCCCCAGCCCCCGGCCGCACGATCCCCCGCAGCCCCCGACCGCACGATCACAACCCCCCCGGCCGCACGATCGGAGCTGCAGGGGAGCGATCAGTGCTACGGGGGGTTGGGGGGTTGGTTTGCGATCATGCGGCCGGGGGCTGCGGGGGGCGAGTACCATAGCAGGACGAGTATCCCAACACTATAGGGCAAAAAGGCGGTCAGATAGTGAATCTATACATGAGTAAAAATATCTTCTTCTTTTGTCACTTCTTTTCTCAACTACGTTATCCCGAGTAGACTACTTCATTGGACAGGGCCCTTAAGATGTTCCTCTACTCTACTTTCCTGTTAAAACTCTTCCTACCACTACCTCCTGCCTGCACCTGTAGTTAGCAAAAGTGTGTTATATTGCATTGCACTGAAATTCTTACTAGTAAACCGAGTCACCCTGGTTAAGTCATTGGACTCTGGTCAATTATTTCTTGCACCTGCACCTACACACCCATTCACACTTGGGTTATCCAAACCTTAAGCGCAGCCCCCTTTTATCCGAGGATGGGTTCCAACACCACTCCTGGCCACCGTAACAAGTGCTTAAAGGACAACTCCCACGAAATTTTTTTTTGCCTTATTTAACACACATTACAAAGTTATATAACTTTGTAATGTGGTTAAATGCCCGGTCTGGCCCCCTTCCCCCACTTTCGGACTCCCGACCCACCTCCCCGGAAGTTAAAGAATGTATACATTACCTATTACGATCGTCACGGTCCTCTTCTCCCGGGCGGCATCTGGTGACGACGACGTCAGAGCCGGGGGGCAGTGCCGGGTCTTCTTCCTCCTCGGCGTCTTCATTGAAAGGGAATGGGACGGAAAAGGCTGCTGGTGCACATGCGCACCAGCAGCCTTTTCATTGGCTGGAGCGCATCACATGGCTTCCAGTTTGCTCAGCCCTGATTGGCTGAGCTTGCTGGAAGACATGTGATGCGCTCCAGCCAATGAAAAGGCTGCCGGTGCGCAAGCGCACTGGCAGCCTTTTCTCTCCTATGGACCCGGAAGTAAGAGGCATCGCTGGACGGCGGACGCAGGTGACGGTGAGGCGTACGGCGGGCGAATGGAGTGGCGATCGTCACCGGGGGGATGGTGAGTATGATGTCTGTGTGTGTCTGTGTTTTTTTTTTTTTTTGGGGGGGGGTCCCGCCGGAGTTGTCCTTTAAGTGTCCGTACACCCACAGAGCTGCCCCAACACCGTATAGCTACCCTGGTTCACAGCAACCGTATAATTGATGGATAAACAAATTCCAGAGCTTTCCTTAATGTTTTATACTGTGTCTATCTTCTGAAGACGCAGATACAGGGAAAAAAAGCAGCACTCACCCCCTGGGCATCTAAGGCATGTGATCTGACTCCCCTTCCCTGGTGGCCAGGTCATGGTCCGACTCTCTGCAACTGTGCTTGTTATGTCCCTGGTTTCACTGTACAAGCATATACACACATGCTGTACACACATATATAACCAGTACACACACACAAACTAAATATATAATACACTAATACATACACAGAATACAAACACAATACAATACAAACACATATATGCATATGCACACTATTACATAAATTTACTTTCTAATGCCATTACATTCTGACGATCCCGGGACGGCAGCAAGATAATTCAGCTAATAACCAGCTGTGGTTACCACAAATAAGAGGGAAAGGGTGCAGCAGAGACTGGACTTCAAAGAGAGAGTTAGCTTATTCCTATGCTGTTTTATCTCTGTAGACAGCTGTGCTGTAAGTTGTCACTCTCATGCCTCCCAAGTGGCTTTCTTGAGGGACGTTCCCTGCTTTTGACTCAATTCTTTCCGTTTACCTGGAAAATAAATTTGCATGACTAAAGTTTCTACATTGCTACAGAAGCTGGCTCCTAACTGTATATTATATAAAAACTTGCAGATTAAAGGAGAACTCCGGGCATAGGTAAAAAAACAGGGAAGGGCAGAGGGTGATGGGAACATAATAATGAAGTAATACTTACCTTTCCTGGTGCCCCCTGAGTGCCCTGCCAAAAGCTCACTGTCACCCTCCGATCTCCTGAACCTCACAGGTTCCTGTGTAGTCACGACCCACCAGTAAGTACCTGCTCAGCCAGCCAGTGACTGCAGAGGGGTTCCGCCTCAGTCACTGGCTTGCTGAGTGGGCATTTCTGAGTGGGGTTGTGACTTAACAGGAATGGGAGATATAGACCAGGAGGTGAAAGTGAGCGGTGGTATTGCACTCAAGGGGCACCAGGACAGGTAAGTATCACTTCATTATTGTGTTTCCTCCACCCCGCTGCCCTCCCTGTTTTTTTTTTTACCTTTGTGCTCCAGAGGTCTCCTTTAATCCATAATCTGGTGCAATTTGGATCATATAATTGTTACATTTAGGTTTGGCTTGTGTAGTTTAATGTACCTTCATATTTTACACTGTTTTATACTGTTGTGGTGTCCCACTGTTAGTGTTATTATATGCACCTGTCCTAAAGTTTTCAGGTTAAACCAGTGGTGAATGAAGTATGCAGTTTCCCCACTAGGTATCAGTGTTTCTTATATATATATTCTATTGCACAGCTAAAGGAAATAATGGGTTAATGTTGTTTATACCATGTGTTATGTGCTGACCACTAAGAGGTGCCATTTCTCTCTGTCCTATCCTCTTCAGCTTCTCTCTTGTACACAATCTCTTGTAAGTCCCCTGTAGGAGGAGTTACATGGTGGAGGAAGTGCAGTCAGTCTAGTCAGATTTCTCAGTGAAACCACAGTTCCTGCTGTAGTTAAGTCAGGGCCTGGCTAATGCCAGGACTTCTTACAGGGACAACAGGGCAGTTGAGACTAGCTTTTAGTGTGAACAGATGCAGCTAGAGACCAAGAGTTCTAAAGCAACTACTAATTACACTGTAAACAATCAATGAAGGATGAAAGGAGATACTCACCAGCAGTATATTCAGACCATCCGGCTTTTGTTGCTGTGCGCAGGAGGAGCGGGGGAGACAAGGTCGGTGACCGCAGTTTCGCTTCTTAGTGCCGCTTTGAGGGCTATCTCAACTGCTGGCCGAGTACCTCACTGTGATATTTTTGATTTGTAACAGGGCAGTTCTATGGCTGAGAGAGAGTTAACACACATACTCACTACCAACAATATAGGAACCTTGAAATAAGATGGAACTTAGCTAGCCCAGCATCTCTTCAGATAGGAAGCTGGTTAAATTAGTTCAGTTCATTTTCTAACGCAGGGGGGAGCGGACCAAATAGAAGTTTAGTCTGTGAGGAGACCGTGCACAAGGACCCCACAGTGACAAACTAAGGCTTCTCATGCTAGTGCAGGTGGGGCTCGTACATCATGGATGTATTGCAGAAAATTGCAAAACTGAACGTATAAAGACGAGGAAATAAATAAAAACCAAGCAGTGAGGGATCTGCACCAAATAGAAACCCGACAACAAAAAGGTCAGAGTTGCAAAAAAAATATCTACAGATGAAATATATTGGGAAATCCAAGAAACAAAGACCTATGCCGCCATCTTGGAAGTGTATTATGTTAAAAGAACTATGAATTAGCTCTTGTTTCTGGCAATTACTGCACCACTAGCAGTCAGAGGACCTACACATACAAGGAGTATTTTTGGGGAATACTACCACCACCATCATCAACGGCAACCCTCCCTGTCACTGCACCAGGTTAATGGTGAGCCACCGTGTCTACTAAAACCCGTCTACCTACACTTTCTATTTGGCCTCTGTCACCACTGCCCTCCCCTTGGGCTACAGCAGCAGATCAAGTTAAAGGGAAATATCAGCTGGTTAGACAAATCTAGCCTGCTGAGATGTCCCTATTGCACAAGAGGCACCAAGGATGAAGTTATGTCTCTTACCTTCATCCTTGGCGTTTTTTCTGTGCATTAGGTAGTTCATTCCATGGTCTGGTAAGACTGGAGCACTTGGGCGCTGTTAGTAGCACTGCCCGCCCCCATAGCAGAGATCCGCCCCGGCCGGCCCATCCCTTCTAATGATTATCAATGGAGCGGGCCAGGGCAAGGCTTCTAACAGTCTTACCAGACCAAGGAGTGGACGACTAAGTGCACGGGAACAGTGCCAAGAATGAAGGTAAGAAACATACCTTCCATCTTGGCGCCTCCTGCACAATAGGACATATCAACAGGTTACAGTTGTCTAACCTGCTGATAGTTTCCCTTTAAATTCTTCAGTCTTTTCTACAACAATTTTAGCTGTGTGTTAGCATCGCCAGATACCACAGAGGTCTTTGGGAGTCAATGCCTTCATGCGACAGAGGAGTTTAAAGAGACTCTGTCATTAGGCTTAGGTTTTCCTGTCTCAGGGTAGCATAAACTAGTGACAGAGAAGCTGAACAGAATGATGTATCACTTACATTGTTCTATCCTCCTGAATAACAGACAATAAGTAGCCCTCTCCATTATGTGCGTGAGCCCAGTAGTCCTGGATATTCATGAGAAGCAGAAAGTTCCGCCCACCAGCTGCTGATTGGCAGTTATCTATCTATGCTGTGTAGCGGCAGTCAACTGTCAATCAGCAGCTGGAGGGCGGGGGGAGGGGTGTGGCAAGAATCCTATTCTCCTGCATATTAGGAAAATGGCTGAACAAATGATGTAAGTAACACACCGATCTGTTTAGCATTTCTGGCAATAGTTTATGCTGTCCTCATTTAAGGCAGCATAAACCTAGTGACAAATTCCCTTTAAGTAGCCAGAAGGGGTTCTGGACAATAAAAGGCAGGCAGTCTTCAAACCTATATGTATGTCTATATGTCTTTACAATTGGATATTCTACAGTATTTATTTAATAGTGCAGCTATGATATGTAGAAAGCATAACGTGACACAAATTTTGACGAATGCTACATATACATATATATTATATACATATATATATATATATATATATACATATATATGCACATCTCCTCACTCACTTCACTTTCTGGTGCCTATAGACTTTGTATATCTCAATAAAAACACCATCATGCCGTCTACAGTCTCTGACTAATGAATGACTCCAATATCATTTTCAACGTGTTAACATGTTTTCAGGTCTCTATTTTCAAACTATTGTTGAAATATTATGTGAAAAGGATTACTAGCAGCTCGAGGGACACTCCGAGAAAGGGGAAAATTAATCCTCATGTCTTAATATATCCTACTAAAAAATGTAAAGAGTCAATAAATGTTTTAGGAGACTATCCAAAGGTTAACCTGATAAATCTGAAAATTGTTGTCATAAATAATACAAAGCGCAGCCAGCAGAAACAAATAATACTTCTGGAAAGGTCTGTATAATTTCCATAAGACTTTTACATAAACCTTCTGTCCGTAACTATTCGGGAACATGTAGCAGTGTGTGTTGTTAGAAAAGGTTAACCTGTCTAGGAAATGTGGGTTGTGCTGGACTGAACCATACTGTACATGCTCCACTATTAAATACTTTAGAGAAGAAAGTTTCTTTTCTCTTTTTGTCATTGTATGACTAAGGATCTTATTAATAAAGATCAATATAATCTGCAGAATCAGGCCGATTCGGCAGGTTAAAGCTCCATGTGATAAAGACAACGATCAGTGGAAGAGCCGATCATTAGCTGATCGTTGTCTTTCATTATGTTGAAAAATAATCGGCCACCAACTGTGCATCACTGTGTGTAATAGGGATGCACGGCTGACGCTGATGACTCTGTAAGGAAAATATTAAAGTTAATACTTACCTAGGCTCCCCTGGTGTCCTGGTGCCTTTTCCCTGCATTTCCTGCTCTCTGCAGCTGCCTCTTACACTTCTGGATCTGTATTTGTACTTACAGGCTGCTCAGCCAATCACTGTCCACAGGGCGGCTCAGTGATTAGCTGAGCAGCCTGTCTCTGATGATATGAGGTCAGAAGTGGCTGTAGGGAGCAGGAAATGCAGGGAAAGGGGACCAGGACACCAGGGGAGCATAGGTAAGTATAAACTTTATTATTTTCTATACAACCTATAGAAGTATAAAAATGCTGGACAACAAAATCTCCATTTAACAATGAATACTTTATTATTACATATCAAAAATTATGTTTAAAAACATTAAAAAAGGGAAGCAAAGAAATATACATAACATATATCAAATGGTATACAAGGCAGGAATAAGTAGATGTTAAATACACTATATACTGAGTAAACAGTGGTATGTCAATTGACTCCCAGAGGAAAGTGTACTAGTGCAAGTAAACAAAAGACTAAAAAAGTGCTAAAGTAACCTCTATATATTGCTGCAAGTGCAGTTACAAGTGCAAAGTCACATGTGCTAGAGTAAGCTAAGTTAGACTGATAAAGTAACAATAATCAATAATACTTAAACCTCGGGGTCCACACTGTATGCTGCCAAGTATTGCCACTCACCCTTTATTATTTTCTATGTAAAAAAGCATGGGCGTTGATGATGTCCGTGCAGCCCTTGCTACAGGATAGTTGAATCATGTAATAGGCTCAGTAAGCAAGCGCTGATCTAGCAGGTCAGCGCCCACTTATGCTGCTTATCGGGCAATGTAATATATGGGCCAAAGGTCTTATTTTTATCACAAGAGGCCCATGGGTTTGGGCTGCATTATAGATGAAAATTTCTTCAGTTTTATAGATTATGCAATTGATGCTTGTGCAGTAGTCTCCATGTATTACTTTTACACATATGGAACCATGGTATAAATGGTAACAGAGTGTGGGCTCTGTAGCTGTCACATTCACAAAAGCCGATCATAACCTGTTTATACATAATGGAATGGAAAAGGGAAGACTTAAAGGGGTTGTCCAGCAAAAAAACAACAACTCTCAAATCAAACCTCTGGGACGCTGGCTGAACCTAAATCGAATGTACAATCAGATACATCGCTTTAATATTTTTACATCAATAGACTGGGATGCCGGTGCCACAGTCCTTTTTTTGAACAGCTGCATGGTTCCTGTGCACAGCGTCGGTCTATTACCAGGTACCGGCCCAGCCTGAAGCACTGTGACTGTGTGATGAAACTCCGCCCCTCGGAGATGCGGCTCCTTTGATTATAATGGAGCCACGTCACAGAGGGGAGGGTAGAATGGCCAGTCTATTGATGTAAAAATCTTAACGCAATGTACCTGATGTAGTCCTGAGTGGCAATTGACCCACTCGGACTATTGGTACTGAGATCTCTCCTCTTTTCAAATCCATTCCGGGTTTTGGCTTAAATCAGATAATCTGTTGGTGTAATAGGACCCTAAGTGTCCGAGGTTTTCCGGTGTCACTTGCGCTGCAAAATAGGATACCTAGACCCTCTGGTAGCTTTGTCCTATCCAGGATAGTTTCTGTGTGTTTCAGGATACTGCCCTGCACTTAGAGTGTTTCTCGGCGTGGGTTGGGTTTATCCCCGACTTGTCCTCCTTGTAGTGTCTAGCACTGCATAGTGGAAATAGTAGATAGACAGGAGAAGCTGAGTGTCTCTGGTTGCTTCATACATGTGTGTCACCACCTCACCAACACACCTCACGGGATCCCTAGCGGCGCTGTAGAAAACTGATATGTCAGTGCACACCTGTCAGTGCACACTATGGAGCGAGCGGCTCCAGCCATAGTGTGCAGTGGGGAGTTCTGATGTGGGCTATCAGAGCTTAGCGGCGCTAGAGATCATCTGGCCGGTCTCATACTATGTGTGAGCATAGCCTAAGGCTGCGTTCCCACATTGTGGTCTCTACATGTGGCCCAAACCACATGTGTTAACCAAATAGCCGTGCAATATTGCTGATCAATGACCCCGCATGGCTATTGGTGACCTCATAGGGGTGTGGTTTTCTATAGGGATTTGCTACTGCCCTGGACAGTTCCTGGCAGAGAGCACTGTGTCAAACTGGAAAGAAGACACCACTTCCTGCGGAACATACATCAGCTGATAAGTACTGGAAGGTTTGAAATTTTTAAATAGAAGTAAATTACAAATCTATGTAACTTTCTGATAACAGTTGATTGGCAAGAATACTATATTTTGTGCCTGACCAGCGAAGAGGTCAATCCCTATGAGTTACTGACCTTGGGGTATTACGGTAGCTATATCTATCTGTCTTGAATATCCTTTATTTTGTGGTTAACTAAGCAGTTTTATGGCTTTAGTTTAACTCCAGCTACTTTTGTCAGGCAGTTCTGTGATATTTGGATACATTTTCAGGAATGATATGCTCCATTACTAGTAATAAACAGACTTTATATGGAAGGGATTCCATGATTCACTGCACACTGAAGTTTATGTTAAATGTTCTGATTTACACATTCCAAATGAAATTAATCACTTCTTGATTTAGAACCAGGGGAAAATGACATCCATAAACTACCCTGTTACGTCTAGAAACATCCAGTCATCCCAAGAATACACTTGCTGTAAGTTTCCTGTAAGTCTATAAGTGACAAGAAACAAGTGTGGCCTCTGAGTAAGAACATGAGGCACATATATTATATATATTATATTTATATATATATATGAATAGTGCCATAATGCTGCTTCCTTGTAGCCATGTCCCAGCTGCTAAAGTTGTGCGGCTAAGGAATTCCAAGGCCCAGATTTATCAAAGTGTCAAATCGAGATCTGGGCCTAAGTCTTTATTTGGTCATCATGAGTTTAACATGTAAAAACTGTAATTTTATCCTTTCCCTGACATTTCTGCATACACTAAGGTATGAATGTATGGATGGTATTGTGTGCAAAGGTTAAAGGGGTTATCCAGCGCTACAAAAACAAGGCCACTTTCTTCCAGAGCCAGCGCCGCTCTTGTTTCCAGTTCAGGTGTGGTTTGCAATTAAGCTCCATTCACTTCAATGGAACTGAGTTACGAAACCTGCACCCATACTGGAGACAAGAGCGGTGCTGTCAATGGAAGAAAGTGGCCATGTTTTTTGTAGCACCGGATAACCCCTTTAAAGGAGAAGTCTGGGCTCTTACTCCCCCCCCCCCCCCAAAAAAAAAGAGCCGAGGAGGAGGTGGCTGAACATAACAACATGCACCTACCTCCCTGGCTGCAGTGCTGCGGTCCGCTGTCCCCTGCTCCGGTTCCTAGTCTCCTGGCTGCTTCCTGGTCTGAGCTGGGACTTGAGTCGTGATGTGTCAGCCAGTCACTGGCCATAGCGAGGTCCTAATGACCGCTCAGACCAGGCAGTGGCCGGGGGACTGGGAACCAGAGCGGAAGATGAATCTTTCTCACTTGAGTTGTTCATTTTCCCTTTTCTTCTCCATCCTGCCTAGACAATTTCTTCCAGTCATGCCTCATTTCACCAGCACCTGAATCTTCTCTCCATAATCTGCCTGATTCTTTAATCTCCAAATTTACTTTTCCTCATATAAAGTGCCCACAAAAAACGACATTAGTCGTGCAGTTCTCTAAAGCACACAGACAGGTGAACCCAGAAGTTAACTTCCCCCATTCAATAGGTTCCCTGGTGGCTAGTCTTCCCCATTAGGTAGGTGCCCTTGTGGTGTCTCACTACTAGTGTTCTCTTATGCACCTGTCCCAAAGTTCACACTCAGGTTAAGTGGTGGAGGAGGTATTCAGTTTCCCCACTAGGTGTCACTGTTCTATATATTTATATGTATTATTTCTATGCACAGCTGAAGGAAGGTAATGGGTTAAGTTTCTGTGTCATGTGTTATGTGCTGACCTTTTACAAGTGCTCTCTTTTCTCTGTCCTATCCTCTTCTCTTTTCCTCTCGCCCACACTCACCCCCAACACTCAAAGGAAGTTACACAAAAGCCTCTGTAGGAGGAGTTACACTGGTGGAGGAAGTGAGTCAGTCTAGTTTCAGTTTCTAGTGAAAGAGGACACACAAAAACCAAGTTCCTGCGGTAGTTAAGCCAGGGCCTGGCTTTGGCCAGGAACCCTGACAGGAACCAAGTGCAGATGCAGCAAAAGACGCTGTACCCAGTAGGACTAAGCTACCGTATAAAGAAGGTCTACGTATCATACTGCGCAGTGCAGGTAACTGGGAAATCTCGGACACCTAGCTACACCCAGATAACCGACAACTGGGGCTTGTGCTACTCACTTGGGACGGGTTCTACGATACCAGGGGACAGAAGGCAGTCCGACTTAGTCTAAACGTGAGTACCAGTATCACTTCCCTACTTACAGATCTCCACTATAGTTTCGGCAGAGTACAAGGTCTACATTGGGCAACGGCTCCTCTGGCAAACTCCTCTCCTCGTTCCTTTACCTTTATAAAGCACTACTATTACTACTACTCTTTCCAAGCACCTACCTCAAGTCAGCACTCAATTCTGTGTCAAGATTATTACTTTCTACAGAACGTGTACTGTTGTCTTACCAAAGTTCCTCAGTAAAATTGTTATATTTTTATATATCAAACGCACGGGACTCTGCTTCTGTACGCACCTGCACCTATACACACACCACCGCACACTTTGGGTTATTTTCCCCTCTTCTGTGGGTGGCAGTACCAACATCTCGGGTGGGTCAGTTACCACTCCAGGTTGCTGTGACAAGAGCTCAGGGGACCCACAACAAACAAGGAAGGTTACTGCCCATTTTGGGGAATACAAGTCGGCCGTATACAAGCAGGTACCAACATGACATCTGTGTGTTGGAATAGCACTGGCATCACAACATATAACAATAACATCACTGGTCGAACAAGCGAATCTCTCTCTCTAAAAACCTACCACACCCTAGTAGGCAGTTTCCCCAATGAAATATTCCCCAATAGCCAGGTTGCCCCGGTAGGTGGTCTCTCTAATTAGAAAGGTCCTCCCTTTAGCTACCCTACCCCCTTAGCCAGGCCCCCTGTAGGTAGTATTCTCAGTAGCCAGTAGTATAGAAACAAACCACCACTTACCCCTCCATGTGCCCATGAAGCGCGGCGTGGCAGGCCCTGGGACCCTTCACCCGAAGGCATTTCCCCCCAATGACGTCCTGATGATGTTACGACTCGGGGGAAAATGCTGACCCAGCTGATGCCGAGCCCTGCCCACTCAGCCAATCGTGACTGAGCAGCTAGTCCATCAACTGAGTCGCGATGTTGACTCAGAAGAGGCCCGGCGCCCGGCAACGGTACAGGGGTGGACCGTCCCCCACGGTCCCAGGGGTGGAGCCCGGCAGCAGTCCCCCACTATGTAGGTTTCCACATTAAGTAGGTGTCCCCAGTCGATAGCTTCCCCTACTAGGTACACCCTTGTACATCCTTGACTTACTGACACAGCTAATAACTATTGCCGGGCCTTCATAGCAGAAACAGAACTGTGGGGACAACATGTCAGTAGTTGGTGCTGCCTAGAAATTTAAAAAGACGTTTCAGCCATTCCCTGACTACTCTGATTATTTAGAAATTAACACTATAGATAACACACAAATTTTCCTAGCTCTTGGCCTCCCACAAATTACTTAAAGGGGTTCTTCACCGCAATTTTTTCAAATCAACTGGTGCCAGAAAGTGTCATAGATTTATAATTTACTTCTATTAAAAAAATCTCCAGTCTTCCAGTACTTATCAGCTGCTGTATGTCCTGCAGGAAGTGGTGTATTCTGTCCAGTCTGATACAGTGCTCTCTGCTGCCACCTCTGTTCATGTCAGGAACTGTCCAGAGCAGTAGCAAATCCCTATAGAAAGCCTCTCCTGCTCTCCAGACTGGAAAGAATACACCACATAAATTATAAATCTCTGGCATCAGTTGATTTGAAAGAATTTTTTTTTTTTGAGGAACAACCCCTTTAAAGATTATTGACCCTGAAATACCCTAAATTCCACGTAAGTTACTTTATAAAATGGATTGCTTGTTCTATCCGCTAACAACTGCTGTAGCTTTCCAACCATGTGCAGGAAGTTGTAATTATTGGACGCAAGAATTTCAAAAGAAAAACAACCAGGATCCTATAAGAGGAAGACGGCTGATTTATCGCTGTTATCAATGTCAATGTTAATATGCTAATGTATAGAATTTCCAGTGAGTGTATACATGAAGGCATTCTTCTCATCACTGGGTGAAACACAATATATTCAGGCCAGAGATAAATAAGATGTCAAAAGTAATTCATAAATAGATCATTCACAGTCGTCTCAGGTCCATCTGCTGTGTGGCAGAGGGAAGATAAAGTGCTGTTTTTTTCTACTATGTTTAAAGAAGTATAATACTTGGGAAATATTGGCACTCAAAACAACAACCGTTCAATACATTGTGTGAAAACAACGGCTGTCTTAACCCTTTGAGGACCAGGCCCAAAATGACCCAGTGGACCGCGCAAATTTTGATCTTAGTGTTTCCGTTTTTCCCTCCTCCCCTTCTAAGAGCTCCAGCACTTTCAGTTTTTTATCTACAAGCAATGTAAGGGCTTATTTGTTACAGGAATAGTTGTACTGTGTAATGGCGTCATTCATTTTACCATAACATGTATGATGGAATTCCAAATATATTATTTATGAAGATATAAATTGGTGAAATCGTAAAAAAGAATGCAATATGGTAACGTTTGGGGGGTTCCTGTGTCTACGTAATGCACTATATGGTAATAGCGACATTATACCATTACTCTATAGGTCAGTCCGAACACAACCATATGCAGGTTACACAGATTCTCTAATGTTATATATTTTTTTTAAATGAAATCTTTTTTTTTGGCAATTAATTATAAATAAAATGGGCCTATTGTGACGCTTATAACGGTTTTATTTTTTCACCTACGGGGCTGTATGGGGTGTCATTTTTTCCGCCATGATCTCTAGTTTTTATTAATACCATATTTGTGAAGATCGGACGTTTTGATTACTTTTTATTAATTTTTTTATATATATAATGTAACATAAAATCGGTAATCCGCGCACTTTTTTCCCTCTTTTCGTGTACGCCGTTTACCGTTCGCAATGACGCTTGTTATATTTTAATAGATCGGACAATTACGCACGCTACGGTATATTATATGTTTATCTATTTATTTATTTTTATATGTTTTATTTATATAATGGGAAAGGGGGGTGATTTTAACTTTTATTGGGGGAGGGGTTTTGGGGTAGTGTGCTAGTGTTTTTAACTGTTTCTTTTTTACACATTTGAAGTCCCTTTGGGGGACTTTTACATTCACTAGTTTGATTTGTACACTGATGAATGCTATGCCATAGGCATAGCATTGATCAGTGTTATCGGCGATCTGCTCATTGAGCCTGCCTGTGCAGGCTCAGTGACCAGAGCGCCGATCGGACCGCACGGAGGCAGGTAAGAGACCTCCGGCAGTCCGTTTTACCGATCGGGACCCCCGCAGTCACACTGCAGGGGTCCCGATCGGTAAGTGACAGGGGACTCCCCCTGTCACTTACACTTAAACGCCGCGGCGTTTAAGGAGTTAATGACACGCGGCAGCGCGATCGCTGCAGCGTGTCATTACCGGTGAGGTCCTGGCTGCTCACTGCAGCCGGCCCCCACCTGCTATGAAGCGCGCTCCGCTCCGGAGCACGCTTCATAGCGGGAGAAACACCCAGGGCGTACAGTTACGCCCTAGGTCGTCTGGGGACAGACTTCCATGGCGTAACTATACGCCCTGGGTCGTCTAAGGGTTAAAGGAGAAGTCCGGCAAAATTTTTTATTAAAGTATTGTTTTGCCCCCCCAAAGTTATACAAATCACCAAAATACACTTATTACAGGAGATGCTTTTAAAATGCTTTTTTCCCTGCACTTACTATTGCACCAAGGCTTCACTTTCTGGATAACATGGTGATGTCACTTCCTGGATAACATGGTGATGTCACTTCCTGGATAACATGGTGATGTCACTTCCTTGATAACATGGTGATGTCACTTCCTGGATAACATGGTGATGTCACTTCCTGGATAACATGGTGATGTCACTTCCTGGATAACATGGTGATGTCACTTCCTGGATAACATGGTGATGTCACGACCCGACTCCTAGAGCTGAGCGGCTGTGGCTGCTGGAGAGGATGATGGCAGGGGGACACTGAGGGACACAGAGCACTGGAGGGACACTGAGCATCCCCCTGCCATCATCCTCTCCAGCAGCCACAGCCCGCACAGCTCTGGGAGTCGGGTCGTGACATCACCATGTTATCCAGGAAGTGACATTACCATGTTATCCAGGAAGTGACATCACCATGTTATCCAGGAAGTGAAGCATTGGTGCAGTAGTAAGTGCAGGGAAAAAAACACTTTATGTGCATTTCCCGTAATAAGTGTCTGTTGGTGATTTGTATAACTTTTGGGGGACAATACAATACTTTGATTAAATTTTTTTGCCGGACTTCTCCTTTATTGGAAAACAGTGGCCGTTCTTAAAAATAAAAAAAAATGTTGTGTGAACATAGCCTAAAGGGGTACTCCGGCAAAAATGTTTTTCTTCCAAATCAACTGGTGCCAAAAAGTACCAGAGATTTGTAATTTACATCTATTAATTCAATGGGGATTTCCTACTACTCTGGACAGTTCTTGACATGGACAAAGGTGGCATCAGAGAGGACTGTGTCAGACTGGTTAGAATACACCACTTCCTGCAGGACAGCAGCTGATAAGTACAGGAAGATTTGAGATTTTTTAAAAGAAGTAAATTACAAATCTCTTGCACTTTCTGACATCAGATCATCGGCAACAATGGCCGTACTTTGTGCAGACTGCAACATAGCCTATTCAGCTATGGGATCCAGGCTGGAGCGTATACACATCGTATGCGCTCCAGCCGGGATCCTGCACGGGGCCGCAAATAACTGGCATGTCAGTTTTCTGCGGCCGCAATTCAGTGAATTGCGGCCGTAGGAAACCCTGTCAGTTCACACAATGAAGCAAGCGGCTCCGGCTGCTCGCTTCACTGTGTGCAGGGGGAAGCGGGCGCGTGCTGATGTGCCCCCATCAGAGCTCTGCGCCCAGATAGATCATCCGGCTGGTACTTAACAATAAATAGTCCCATGCAGTTCAAGGCAACTATAGTAAATAACCTATATACAAAAAGCCAGACTACTGCAACATAACTAAATGGAATAATTACTTTACTAATTCATAGAAACAATACATGACAATACATTAAAAATGTAGGAGAAATCAGCCCTGATAACCATGGTGTACAGGGTATATGAGACATTTGCAGCCAATAGACATTTGTTAAATCTGCCTGCAAAAGCAATAGCTTTTGCGGACATTATTAACTGGCAAAATCTTCAGTGGGCCCCCTGCCTGTGTGGGCCCAGGAGTGGCCGCCCCCTCTGCCCCCACCAAATTACGCTACTGGCTTTGGGGGCTAGGAGAACTCATATTCTGCCCTACTGCTTTACGACAGAGGCTACTGTATGCCCAGAGATGTAGGTAGCAGGGGGCAGGCCTCCTCTCTGTAATGGAGGTCTCTGCCACCTAAGGACTTCAGCAGCGTCCATGCTTGGCGTGAGGACGGGGCCCCCTTAATGTTTTCGCACTCGTGGGTGTCGGGTCATTGGACTTGTTGGTTTGATGGAATGCATAAAATTGTGAAATCACAATATGAAAATGTAAAACATTGTTTGAAAACGCATCTACGTATCAGTATATTTATTTGAATTGTGGACATTCAGGAGGTGGCGTCTCCAGTGATTGACAAGTGGCACCCCGAGGAGTTACAGTGTGTTTAATAGTGCTCATTGGTAGCAGGGGGTTACCAGTCCCTGGCCCACTTACTTGGTGCCACCCAGTTACTGTGCACAAGTGTTGGATGAGTTAAAGGGGTACTTTGGCAAAAAAAAAATTCTGTCAAGTCAAGTGGTGTCAGAAAGTAATAAAGATTTGTAATTTATTACTATTTAAAAATCTCAATTCTTCCCATACTTATCAGATGTTGTATGTCCTGCAGGAAGTGATTAATAGGAGTAAATTACAAATCCATATAACTTTTTGAAACCAGTTGTGTGTGTGTGTATATATATATATATATATATATATATATATATATGTGAAAAAATGGGTTGAAGACAGCATCCGTCTCAGGTTAAGAGCATTGCTTGAGGAAGGCTCAGGACATGAGCTGAAACGTTGCACTTTTTTGTATATGCGAACTGGCACAATAAAGTTCTAATCTTAACCTGAGACGGATGCTGTCTTCAACCCATTTTTTCACTTATCTATGGAGGTGTTGAGCCGGACCTCGTGAGGACTGTGCATCTGGCAAGTGTTTTCCGCTGACCCACCCTGGTGTTTTATATATATATATACATATATATATATATATATATATATATATATATATATATATATATCACCTTGGTTTAGGGTGTGTGTGTGGGTATCCTCTATTTAGCCCCCTTTGTGCTGAATCTCTAGCTACTCAGCTGTGTATGGCTGTTTCCCTGAGGGAGTAAGCAAGGGCAGCAGCGCTGTTTCAGCAAGTTCAAGTTTGTGTCTCCCATATGAAGTTCTACAATCAAGACCAAAGAAAACTGCATCCTGTTTCATGCACCTCCTGAAACCAGCATTTCCAGGCTGGGGTGAAGAAGGGTATACTGCTGGCATCAGCACAGGGCCTACCCATGCAAGTGCCAGGGGCCACAGCGCCTCTAGGGGCCCATAAAGGGAGAGGGGCCCGGTGTTCTAATTTTCAGCCCCCTTAGTGTAGTGTAGTGTGAGCGCTGAACATCAGAAGACAAAGGAGATGGAGCAGGACCTGCACAGAGCGAGAAAAGGGTGAAGGACCTGATCACATGACCTGAAGGTCCTCCTGGAGATCAGCCCAACAGAGAGGAAGAGGGAAAGGGGGGAAGCTGAGCTGTAAGTGATGTGTCTCAGTGTGTGTCGGTGTCAGTCAGTGTCATTCTGTCTGTGTCAGTCAGTGTCACTCACTGTCTGAGTCTGTCAATGTCAGTAAGTGTGTTTGTGTATGTTAGTGATGTCTCAAGTGATTGTGCATAGTGTGTGGGTGATGGGTGCACAGTGGATGGATGAGGGGCCCACTGAAGCTGTCTTGCCTAAGGGCCCCACTACACGGGACGTTATATCGTTTGAATTTAAACAATAATCGTTCTGTGTAATTGCAGGCAACGATCGAAAAATTGCTCCTATGTCGTTGATTTCGATCTGAACCTAAAACTATCGTTATTTGTTCGCTAATCGTTCGCTGTAATTCCACATTCGTTCACTCAAGTTCCGCATTTTTTTACTAATCGTTCAGTGTAATAGCACTCTGAGATCAGATGTAATAAACGATCAGTGTAACGATCGCAATAACGGTCATATCTAACGACCATCGTTCTGTGTAATATGGTGAGCGATTTCACGTTAACGATAAACAATCTCGTTTGCGATCGTTTATCGTTAAAAATCGCTCTGTGTAATAGGACCCTAGGGGCCGGAAAAAACCTGGAGCCGGCCCTTCTGCCCAGCCTCCACCCTGTGCCTAAGGATGCCTTTACACAGAGAGATTTATCTGACAGATTTTTAAAGCCAAAGCCAGGAACAGACTATAAACAGGGAACAGGTTATAAAGGAAAGACTGAGATCTATCCTCTTTTAAAATCCATTCCTGTCTTTGGCTTCAAAAATCCGTCAGATAAATCTCTCTGTGTAAAGGCGCCCTTAGGGCAGCTAAACAAGTCCCATTCCACCCCCACACCTGCTGTGCCTTACATTATGTGCAGGCTAGTAGCCATGTACACAGCAAGGTACAATGTATACCTGACACCTTTCCATCATAGCCAACAATAACCTCCTTATGCTATATTACCACTTCTGTGGAATTGTAAAAAAAAAAAATAGAATGTGCCATCTTTCACAAAAAACAATTACTGTATGCCTCAGATATAGCTCAATTAAAATATCCAGAATATATAAGGTTATAAGATCTCCTTTCTTTTGCATCATCATTATATTGTGTTGAACGCTAATTTATGTCGGTATAATTATTAAAATTATGAATGACATCGCTGAATAGGTTTTCATCATTTATTAAACCTAAACTATTCACTGTGTCTTGTTAACATATCAAAGTGAGTTTTTTGGGGGAAATATTGGTACCATTGGGTTTAACTTGTGAAACCTGCTTTGCACAATCTGGCCACTAGATGTCACTGTTCACCTTGCTATATGATAAGCCTTCTACATGTTGAGTCTTTTCCTTTGCTGAATTCCCCAGATTAAAGCTTTCATAATGGATTCTTTTCCTCAGCAACCCAAACAAAAGGGAATTGGGAGCAGCGTTCACTTCACCAGTGTAGTCATGAAATAACAGTGGAACTGATACGCTACTAGTGAAAGACCTCCTGTGATATATTGCTTCTGTCTTCTTAGTAAATAGGTGTACGAGGATGATTACAGGATTACCACAGGAGACCACCAAGTCAGCAGCTGCATTGTGACATTATTAAAATGATGGATTCATTCAATAAAGATTCCATGCGTCCGGCTCACCTGCGTGTTATCTTATATGTTATGCAATACAGAGTAAGGCTATGTTCCCACAGCGTAAGAGACTGGCCGTTCCGTGACCTGGCCGGGTCACGGAACGGCCGGTCTCTGAATAGATCATCATTCGGATGATCTTTCGGGCCACAGAGTTCTGATGCGGGCGCATTAGTGCATCAGAACTCCCCACTGCACACAATGCCGGATCTGCTCGCTCCACAGTGTACACTGACAGGGTTTTCTGCGGCCGCTATTCACTGAATAGTGGCCGCAGAAAACTGACATGTCAGTTGTTTGTGGCGCCGCGAGAGATCCCGGCTGGAGCGTATACTATGGGGGAGATTTATCAAAGGGTGTAAAATTTTGACTGGTGCAAACTACCCACAGCAACCAATCACAGCTCAGCTTTAGGCAGTGCTGAAAGGAAAGCTGAGCTGTGATTGGTTGCTTTGGGCAGTTTGCACCAGTCTAAATTTTACACCCTTTGATAAATCTCCCCCTATGTGTATACACTCCGGCCGGGATCCCATAGAGGAATAGCCAACGTATCTTTTCGCAAAAAAACAAAAAAAAAAACGATTTTAACAACGGCCGTACTTTTACAAAAACATACGTTGTGTGAACATAGCCTTGTTATATATAATAAAAATAATTTAAAAACTAAAAACTTTTTATGATGCAAAGTTTGCTGTAATAGATAAAACCAACAACGGGTTCCCTATTTGTGTGCAGTCAAATACTTTACAACAGGTTAAAGGGGTACTCCGGCAAAAATCTTTTTCTTCCTTCAAATCAACTGGTTTCAGAAAGATATATTGATTTGTAACTTACTTCTATTTAAAAATATCAAGTTTTCCCATACATATCAGCGACTGTATGCCCTGCAGGAAGTGGTGTATTTTTTCCAGTCTGACACAGTGCTCTCTGCTGCCACCTCTGTCCATGTCAGGAACTGTCCACAGCAGGAGAGGTTTTCTATGGGGATTTGTTCCTGCTCTGGATAGTTCCTGACATGGACAGAGGTGGCAGCAGTGAGCACTGTGTTAGACTGCAGAGATTACACCACTTCCTCCAGGAAATACAGCAGATGATAAGTAATGGAAGACTGGAGATTTTTTAAATAGACGTAAATTAGAAATCTGTATAATTTTTCTGAAACCAGTTGATTTGAAAGAAAAATAGTAAAAACCATGGTAAAGATAAGCTGGGAGCTGTTGTTTCACAAGTTACTGCAGTGTCAGCCGCGCATGCAGTGTCTGTAGTATTGGTTAGAAGCAGTCAGGTGCTTCTAACTGACAGGTGATGTCTTCCTGACTGGAGTCATTCTCTGTTATCATCAGCATTCGACTCCGACCACCATGATGACTTCTTCAGTTATGTCTCCTTTTTGCAGTGTTTACTCCAAGATGTCTTTTGGATTCTCAACCTCTATACCAGCGCAAGATATTTTTTTCCAGGGACACTTTAGCGTTGACAACATGAGATGTGGCTTATTGTGCTTGTGGTCTTGGTGGGTGTGGCTTATTGTGGGTATGGTTTGCAGGGTTTGGTTTGGCATTACACACCCCAGTATCAAGTCCCCAGTATATTACACACCTCTGTATCCGGTTCCCAGTATATTACACACCCCAGTATCAGGTCCCCAGTATATAACACACCCCAGTATCCAAACTCCAGTATATTACACACCCCAGTATCAGGTCCCCAGTATATAACACACCCCAGTATCCAAACTCCAGTATATTACACACCCCAGTATCAGGTCCCCAGTATGTTACACACCCCAGTATCAGTTCCCCATTATATTACACATCCCAGTATAAGTTCCCCAGTATGTTACACACCCCGGTATCAGGTCCCCAGCATGTTACACACCCCGGTATCAGTTCCCCAGTATATTACACACCCCAGTATCAGTTTCCCTGTATATTACACATCCCAGTATCAGTTCCCCAGTATATTACACACCCAAGTATCAGGTCCCCAGTATATTACACACCCCAGTATCCGGTCCCCAGTATATTGAGCACCCCAGTATCAGGTCCCCAGTATATTAGACACATCGTCTCAGATCAACATGTGGCTGTGGTCCAGAGATAGCACTGACTGTATATACTGATAGTTTGTTCCCATATGATGTAACTGCACCTCATATCATCATACTACTACTCCCTTCATCCTTCTGCCCCTCCATCATCATACTACTACCCCCTTCATCCACCTGCCCCTCCATCATCATACTACTACCCCCCTTCATCCTCCTGCTCCTCCACCATCATACACACGGTCTTTATGTAGAGTGATTGTGGCGCTGCGGGGACATTTTTAAGCTTGGGGCAAAAAAATGCTGTCCTACAGACACCTCAAAGTGTATTGTGAAGTGCCTCATCTGAGTACAGTGTTACAGAGTTTGCCAGTAAGACTGTACCTGTCAGAATGGTTATCACCACCAGGCCACTTGCAATACTACTATCAACCCAAAAAGGTCACCATCGCGGACATTAAGGGGTTAACTACAGGGCTACTACACACATGTGACCCCTCCTACATGTCACATATGACTATTTTCTCTCTAAACAGGTATTATTTTACCCATATCTGACTTGTTCCACACTGACCTGTAGAGTTATGTGTTCAGCTCATGTTGGAATAAGATCCTGTTCGTCATACTGCGGATTGCACTTCTCTATCATCAGAAAATCTTCTTATGTCTCCAGGCACATGCATTTTTTTTTGGGAGTAACAGACAAAAAAAAGAGATTCCCAGTCACAACATTTGTCAGCAAAGACAATGTCCTTATAGTCCCCAATAAATCTGTCTTTCTGCAACCCACTCCTAAAAATACTTCCTCTAGATTAAGTGTGAACAGAAAATATCTGCCACATAAAACTATAAATTTCAAGGGAAACTTTCAAGTACACCTATGACCATCTGTTAGGTTACATCCAGCGCAATAAACATCTGGGCCCATTTCTTAAGGAGAAGTGTTCAGGAGACATTCCTAATCTTTGATCCTTTAAAATAATACTTAGTAGGATTTCTTGGTGGCGACGCAGCGGCATCTTCTATTTGTAGTGTAAACACTTCAAGGGTTTCATTCCCATGCACGCTGTTATTTCTCAATGGTTTACAAAGCAGACCCAGCTAATTACACTAGACAGCATGTTGTATGGGGGATTAACTACTCTAATATGGGACGACATATTGCGTCATTCACGTATAGTCACTGTAAGGGCCTGTTCACACTGAGCAAAACAAGAGGAAATTCCAAGCAGAACCCGCTCCGCAGACCCCGCTTGGGATCCTGTCTGCCTTAGGAACCTATTTCATGGCCCAATCATTTTAATAAATGAGCGCTGATCTACTAGATCGGCAATCGTTTACTGAACCTATTAGACGGCCCGATAATCAGGCAGTAAGGGCTGCATGGACATCAGGGTCTTCTCCCCTATGCATGGCTGGCGATTGCCCAAAGACCTGATACCTTACCTCTCCCCGCACCCGGTCTTCTCCCCTGTGTTCCGCAGCTTCCCGGTCCTGGAGGCAGCACCGCTCACAGGCCGCTCAGACGCTACTGCTGCCAGGATCGGGAAGCTGCAGAGCACAGGGGAGAAGAACGGGCGTGGGGAGAGTTAAAGCGTAACTGTCATGTTTTTTTTTTATTGCAGAAATCAGTAGTATAAGCGATTTTAAGAAACTCTGTATTAGGTTTTATTAGCCAAAAAAGCCTATTTCTGTACTCAAAAAGCAATCTCCCAGCCTCCCCCCCCCCCAACTTCTTATCTGTGCATTATCAGGCAAACGCGTCTTCATTACAGAGAAGCCAGTGAAGACGGGTTCTGCTCTCTCAATTACAGGGGCGTAACTAGGATTCATGGGGCCCCATAGCAAAAAAGTGTATGGGCCCCCCCCAACATATTACCTGTACCGGAAATATGTAGCTGTCCCCCTGCCTTTGGCAGCTCTGAGACGCTGTGCCCTGGGGTGGGTGAGTGGTAGCAGGCCACTCGGAGTCCCTGCTGGTTGGAGCAGCTCTGAGTCCAGGAGGGTGACCTCCATTATACTGACCACTATACAAGATGCTAGGGAGGCTGAGTGACCCCATTATACAAGATGCTAGGGAGGCTGAATGACCCCATTATACAGGATGCAGGGAAGGCTGAGTGACCCCATTATACAGGATGCCAGGAAGGCTGAGTGACCCCATTATACAGGATGCCAGGGAGGCTGTCTGACCCCATTATACAGGATGCCAGGAAAGCTGAGTGACCCCATTATACAGGATGCCAGGGAGGTTGTCTGACCCCATTATACAGGATGCCAGGGAGGCTGTCTGACCCCATTATACAGGATGCCAGGGAAGCTGAGTGACCCCATTATACACGATGCCAGGGAAGCTGAGTGACCCCATTATACAGGATGCCAGGAAGGCTGAGTGACCCCATTATACAGGATGTCAGGGAAGCTGTCTGACCCCATTATACAGGATGCAGGGAAGCTGGTGACCCCATTATACAGGATGCCAGGAAGGCTGAATGGCCCCATTATACAGGATGCCAGGGAGGCTGAGTGACCCCATTATACAGGCTGCCAGGGAGGCTGGTGACCCCATTATACAGGATGCCAGGAAAGCTGAGTGACCCCATTATACAGGATGCCAGGAAGGCTGAGTGACCCCATTATACAGGATGCCAGGGAGGCTGTCTGACCCCATTATACAGGATGCAGGGAAGCTGAGTGACCCCCATTATACAGGATGCCAGGAAGGCTGAATGGCCCCATTATACAGGATACCAGGGAAGCTGAGTGACCCCATTATACAGGATGCCAGGGAGGCTGAGTGACCCCATTATACAGGATGCCAGGGAGGCTGTCTGACCCCATTATACAGGATGCAGGGAAGCTGAGTGACCCCCATTATACAGGATGCCAGGGAGGCTGTCTGACCCCATTATACAGGATGCAGGGAAGCTGAGTGACCCCCATTATACAGGATGCCAGGAAGGCTGAATGGCCCCATTATACAGGATGCCAGGGAAGCTGAGTGACCCCATTATACAGGATGCCAGGAAAGCTGAGTGACCCCATTATACAGGATGCCAGGGAGGCTGAGTGACCCCACTATACAGGATGCCAGGGAAGCTGAGTGACCCCCATTATACAGGATGCCAGGGAAGCTGAGTGACCCCATTATACAAGATGCCAGGAAAGCTGAGTGACCCCATTATACAGGATGCCAGGGAAGCTGAGTGACCCCATTATACAGGATGCCAGGGAGGCTGAGTGACCCCATTATACAGGATGCCAGGAAAGCTGAGTGACCCCATTATACAGGATGCCAGGGAAGCTGGTGACCCCATTATACAGGATGCCAGGGAAGCTTGTGACCCCCATTATACAGGATGCCAGGGAAGCTGGTGACCCCCATTACACAAGATGCCAGGGAAGCTGAGTGTCTTCCAGCTGGCAGTGATAGTTACCATCTTCCTGCTGTGTCTCCTCCTCAGGGCCTGTGCACTCTGCCATGAGCGAATATCCCACCCGCGGTGGGCGCTGGGGGCGGGGCTTGCCGCGATGGGGGCGGGGCTTAGCGGAACGTCCCGGGACTGTTCCACTTGTGGAGAGGGGGACACTGGTGCAGGATGCTCTGAGCCTGTGTCCGGGGGAGGTGTAGAGGTGTTTCAGAGGGGATTGCAGACGCTCCCTCCTGCATCTCTGGCAGGGTGCTTTGCTATCACTAGCGTAGCTACCTTAAAGACAGGGGAGACGGGCAAGGCGGCCCCCGGGCCCCCTGTAGTCCGGGGCCCCATAGCAACTGCCTTCCCTGCCTTCATGGTAGCTACGCCATTGCTCAATTATATCCTATGGAGGGGGAGGGGCTGGGGAGATGAGGGAGCAGGAAGAGGTGACATGAAGGTCAGCTGTTTGTAGACTCTCTGGGCACCTAAAACGCTGGATTCAGAGATCAGAAAGGTCAGTGCTTATCTAGGAACTTACTGAGAGAAGATTGCAGGGTGTTGTGCTGTGCAGGGCTCCTCCGTGCTCACTCACTCCTATCAGCCCCTCCCCTCTCCATAGAGCATATTGGACACAGAAATCCTGCTGCTTCTGAAGTGAGGGGGGAGCTAGGAAAACAGCTTTTTCAGTACAGAAGGAAACTCTTTTGGTTAATAAAACCTATTACAGAGTTTCTTAAAATCACTTGTACTGTTGATATTTATTGTTTTCAGAAAAATGACCCTGAAAGGACAGTTACGCTTTAACCCCTTAGGGACCAAGCCTATTGGGACCTTAATGACCAGGCTCCTTTTTCAAAATCTGACCTGTCTCACTTTATGCGCTTATAGCTCAGTGATGCTTTAACGTATGCTAGCGATTCTGAGATTGTTTTTTCCTAACATATGGTACTTTATGTTAGTGGCAAAATTTGGTCACTGTCTTGTGTGTTTTTTGTGAAAAACATCAAAATATCATGAAAAAGTTGAAAAATTTGCACTTTACGAACTTTGAAATTCTCTGCTTCTAAAAAAATAAAGTCATATCACATAAATTAGTTAGTAAATCACATTACCGATATGTCCTCTTTATTCTGGCTTCATTTCGTAAACATATTTTACTTTTTTAGGGTGTTACGGGGCTTAGAAGTGTATCAGCAAATTATGAAATTTTCATAAAATTTCCAAAACTGATTTTTTTTAGGGTCCAGTTCTTTTTTTAAGTTGATTTAGGAGGCTTTTATACTGGAAACCCCCATAAGTGACCCCATTTTGGAAACTAGACACCTTAAATAATTAATGTAGGGGTATAATGAGCATTTTAACCCTACAGGGGCTGGAGGAAAGCATTCGCAATTAGGCAAAAAAAAAATAGAAAATATAAATTTTCCAGTAATATATTTGTTAAGATTAAAGTATCTCATTTTCATAATAAACATGAGAGAAAATGCACCCCAAATTTTGTAACGCAGGTTCTCCTGAGTACAATGGTACCCAATATGTGGGTGTAAACCACTGTATGGGCACACAGCGGGGCTCAGAAGGGAAGGAGCGCCTATTAAGCATTTCCAGTTCAGATGTTGCTGAAGAAGTTTCTGAGCGCCAGGTGCGTTTGCAGAGCCCCTATAGTGTCAGCAGAATAAAAAAAAACAAAAGTCACCCCATTTTGGAAAGTACACCCCTCAAAGAATACATCTTGGGGCGTGGTGACCATTTTGACCCCACAGGTATTAGAGGAAAGTATTCAAAAGAAGACAGTAAAAATGAAAAAATAGAATTTTTCAAATAATATGTTTGTTTAGTTTGAAATTTCTCAATTTCACGAGGAACAGGGGAGAAAACTCACCCCAATATATGTAACGCAGGTTCTCCTGAGTATAACGGTACCCCATACGTGGGCATAAACCACTGTATGGGCACACAGGAGGGCTCAGAAGGAAGGGAAGTAGCGCCAATTAGCATTTTCAGTGCAGGTTTTTCTGAAGAAGTTTCTGAGCGCCAGGTGCGTTTGCAGGGCCCCTGTAGTGCCACCAGAATAAACCCCCCAAAAAGTCACCCCATTTAGGAAAGTACACCTCTCAAAGAATTCATCTTGGGGTGTTGTGACCATTTTGACCCCACAGGTATTAGAGAAAAGTATTCAAAAGAAGACGGTAAAAATGAAAATATGTTTGTTTAGTTTGAAATTTCTCAATTTGACGAGGAACAGGGGGGAAAAAGCACCCCAATATATGTAACACAGGTTTCCCTGAGTAGAACGGTACCCCATACGTGGGCATAAACCACTGTATGGGCACACAGCGGGCCTCAGAAGGAAGAGAGCGCCAATTAGCATTTTCCGTGCATGATTTTTCTGAAGAATTTTCTGAGCGCCAGGTGCGTTTGCAGTGCCGCTGTAATGTCTGCAGAATAGAACCCCCCCAAAAGTCACCCCATTTAGGAAAGTGCACCCATCAAAGAATGCATCTTGGGGTGTGGTGAGCATTTTGACCCCACAGGTATTGGAGGAAAGTATTCAAAACTAGACAGTAAAAAAAGAAAAAAATTGAATTTTTCCAATAACATGTTTGTTTAGTTTGAAATTTTTCCATTTCACTAGGAACAGGGGAGAAAAAGCACCCCAACATTTGTAACGGAGCTTCTCCTGAGTACAATGGTACCCCATATGTGGGCATAAACCACTGTATGGGCACACAACAGGGCTCAGAAGGGAAGGAGTGTCATTTTAGTTACAGGCAATATGTGAGTGTTTACTGGCTATCTGGGGTGATAATGGACAATCTTGGGGTGTTTACTGGCTATCTGGGGTGGCGACAGGCAATCTGGTGTGGTTATGGGCAATCTGGGGTGGTTACAAGCAGTCTGTGCCAATCTGGGGTGGTAACGGGCAATCTGGGGGGGTTACAGGCAATCTGGGGTGGTTACGGGCAATCTGGGGTGGTTACGGGCAATCTGGGGGTGTTTACTGGCTATATGGGGTGGTTACGGGAAATCTGGGGGTGTTTACTGGCTATCTGGGGGTGTTCACTGGCTATCTGGGGTGGTGATGGGCAATCTGGGGGTGGTGACGGGCAATCTGGGGTGTCGACGGGCAATCTTGGGTGTCGACGGGCAATCTGGGGAGGTGACGGGCATTCTGGGGAGGTGACGGGCAATCTGGGGAGGTGACGGGCAATCTGGGGTGGTGACTGGCAATTTGGGGTAGCTACGGGCAGTCTGTGGCAATCTGTGGTGGTTACGGGCAATCTGTGGTGGTTACAGGCTGTCTGCGATGGTTACGGGCTGTCTGCGATGGTTATGGGCTGTCTGCGATGGTTACGGGCTGTCTGCGATGGTTACGGGCAATCTGGGGGTTACGGGCAGTCTGGGGGGTTACGGGCAATCTGGGTGGTTATGGGCAATCTGGGGAGGTGACGGCCAATCTGGGGTGGTGATGGGCAATCTGAGGTGGTTACAGGTAATCTGGGGTGGTTACAGATAATCTGGGGTGGTTACGGGTAATCTGGGGGGTTACGGGCAATCTGGGGGGTTACGGGCAATCTGGGGGGTTACGGGCAATCTGGGGGGTTACGGGCAATCCGGGGAGGTGACGGGCAATCTGGGGAGGTAACGGGCAATCTGGGGTGGTTACAGGTAATCTGGGGTGGTTACAGGTAATCCAGGGTGGTTACGGGTAATCCAGGGCACTTGACTTTGGTGACGGGTAACCATTTGAAACAAGCGATCAGCGGTATATAGTATATACCGCTGATCGCTTGTACTGAGACCACACCGGGTGGTCCCCGATCATTGCCCCATGCTCTCTGCCACCTCTGGTGGTGGAGAGAATGGAGCTTTGATCATTTTTAGAAATTCCATCACTGTGAACAGAGTCTGTTCACAGTGATGGCGGCGGCCATCTTGGATCAGATGGCCGCCCAGGGAGGGGAGGGTCAGTGACCAGGTCACTAGGGTTAATTCTGGGGACAGGGGGGGACATGTTCTCATCTCCTCTCACCGTGGATTCACTGTGAGAAGAGATGAAAGCGTTCAGCTGCGCTGGCAATGCCTGTTACCGGTGGCCACCGTTATACTGGTAATAACGGCTATCGCTGGTGAGGGGACTGGCCGGGACTGAGCCCACACTCTGCCCCAACCCCTCAGCTACCTCCGGTAGCTGAGAGGAGGGGGCCGCGGGCATTACCAGCGCCGCTGCACTATTCTGCACCATCGCCATAAAGAGCTGATGGCAGCAGTATAGAGCCCATTAGTGATCGCCGTAAAAATCCGTAACGGCGGTCACTAATAACATAATACATGTATTCTCTGGGTCACTACGGTTACGGCGATACCACATTTGTGTAGTTTTTTTTAACTATTATCACTTTGGCGCAATAGAAACTATCTTCCTAGCAAAAACCCACAAAAACTGTCGCCACATTGCAAGATCCATAGTGTTCTTATCTTTTGGGCGACAGAGCTGGTTTGGGGCTTATTTTTTGCGGGAAGATCTGTAGTTTCTATTGATACCAAGTTTTATATTTATATGACTTTTTGATCTCTTTTATGACGTGCTGACAGGCAATAGCCACGGCCACCCCTGTAAGCATGAGGCATCTCCATGGTGACCCCGGGGACCTTCATTAGGACCCCGGGATCACCATGGAGACATCGGAGGACCGGACGGCGCCGCGGGACATCGCGATCACGTAAGTGACCCACGGCGCCGACCGGAACCCGTTAGATGCCGCTTTCATGGTTTGACAGCGGCATTTCACGGGTTAAACTGCCCGGAGCGGAGAATCCTCCGCTCCGGGCAGTTACAGGAGGGGTTAGCGGCCACACTGACCGCTGATTCCCCACTCTGCTGCCGCCGCCGGGCGGCAATTGGTTCCGATACGTACGCCGTTAAAAGTCGTACGCATCAGAATAAAGCCCATTAGTGGCCGCCGTGAAAAGGCAGCACGGCGGTCACTAAGGGGTTAAGGTATCAGGTCTTTGGGCAATGGTCAGCCATGCATAGCTAATACACGTAGTCGGCACCCAATAATTTTAGGTCCAAACCTTGTTTCCTCGGCTGATCATTGTCTCTATTACACTGAGCTATAATTCTCCAAATTGGCACGATACGGCTGATTATTGCGTCGTGTTATAGGACCCTTATGGCCCTATTCCACCGGACGATTATCGTTCGCATAATCGTTAACGATAAACGATCCAAAAGACCACTATTACGAAAGACCTGAAATTGTTTACCCATTTACATGGAAAGATAATCGTTACTTATGATCGTTCTTGCGGTCGTCTTGTCGTCGCTATTGTGTTCATCACTACTGCGAACGACTGAACAACCTCTTATTCAGTGTGAACGATTTGCGAATGAGCAATGATAAAAGTAGGTCCAGGTCTTATTAAATGATCAACAATTTCTCGTTCGATTGTTAGTCGTTAACTGCTATTCAACCGAACGATTATCGTTTAGATTCAAACGATTTTAAGGGAACCTGTCACCCCCCGAGACGGGGTGACAGGCTCCCGACCCTCGTTAGAGCCCCCTATACTCACCTAATTCCGCCGGGTCCCGCTTCTGGAGATGGTCGGGTCACGGAGATCTCAGCTGCTGCAGCCCAGCGCACGCGCTGAGAGATGAGTCCAACGCTCATAGAGAATGACGGAGCGCTGGACTCTCCTGTCATTCTCTATGAGTGTTGGACTAATCTGAGGAGCGTGCAGGATCATGTGAGTATAGGGGGCTCTAACGGAGGGTCAGGAGCCTGTCACCCCCTCACCGGGGGTGACAGGTCCTCTTTAACGATAATCTGAACGATAATCGTCCGGTGGAATAGGGCCCTTACTGTCTCAATGTGATGTCTCATGCACCTCCTCTCTCCACTGATCTCCACTCCAAGTATTGCCATGTCCATTCTTTGAGTGGAAAGCAGCAGAGTCTGGAGGCACGTGAGACATCACATTGAGACAGTGAGGCAGGCGAGATTCCGAGTGGCATGGGTTCCGCTTGGAATTTCCGCCTGTTTTGCTCAGCGTGAATGGGCCCTTAAACATACAATAACTATATTTTACCCCATATAGTAAATCTCCCCTGAACTCAGGTGTCACTGCTGGCAGCCTCATCCTCATCTTTGACTATGACTTTGGGTCAGAGAACTTGAAGTCACATTTTTAAAGGGAACCAATAAGCATATTTGTGGCGATTGGGCATCCCAGAACGGCTGCACACACCTCACAGCCGTCTCTCCTGTCAGCGAGCTCTGTGGGGTGATTGACAGGCCAAGAGGCTAGTTAGCGGCCGCTGATCACCCCACAGAGCGCGCTGACAGGACAAAGAGGTGTGACAAGTCACACCCCAGATGACTAGTTCAAGGGTCTCCCGCTGCCTCGCGCGTATTTTACTAGTCATGAAGACCACGGAGCCCAGAACCCCCAACACCAAAGGAGAGCCGGCTGCGAGGTGCCTGCAGCCGTTCTGGGAGCCCAAATGTGTTTGATTGGTTCCCTTTAAAGTAAATCTGTACCCACCCTCCCAAACAACTGGTAACGTTCCGGAACTGAAGTCCTTCCCTGATCTGTTTTTGGCGCTAATTGTTCGTCTTCGCTGATCAAGAACAATTTGTTTGATCATCGGAATTGTTATAACAATAATTTTCGAACATATTCAGACATGCAAACGTTTATCTCACGATGTACACAACTGCGTAATTTTCACTTTGTACCTGAATCTGAACGCATGTGTGTAGACCGAAACGTACGCTTCCGTTATTTGTTTGTGAATGTTCGGCAAACAAGATCTGAACCAAACATCGGGACGTACGCTCATCACTACTAGTTACTTGTGCATGCCTCAAACAATAGATAAAGTGTCAACACTGCTCAGCGTAATGGCAAATACAACGGACCTAAGCATGATGTCCCCGCATGCAGTTCTACTCATGTCATGGTGCTCAGCTGTCTTAATGAGCATTAAACAGCTTTAAACAACAGAAGAGCAAAATGATAGCGGCACTCACCCATGTCGATTTATTTGGACAAACGGCAGGTGATTTCCAATTCCAATTTTAAATATAAAAAAAGCAAACGTAAGAAAATATAAACATAATTATAACTAATGTAACCTAGCAGACCAGTATATTATTTGGCTATTTCTGTGCGGATATTCCCACTTTTACCACCACAAGAAATGCATTAATGGAAAGAGTTTTGATATAAAACATCCAAACCCTTAAGACATAACCACCACTCACAGTTTGGCGCAGAGTGGTACTTTTAGCATGAAAGCCTGACGCCAAGGGAGGGATTGAGTTACTGAAGCTTTTACACTTCATTTTAATTTATTGAGCTCAGAAACTCAAGGGGCCAAAGCGTGGACTTATCAGCAGATGTCCCGTGCATCTGAAGGAAAATATGTATCTTGGAATTAGTTACTGCTACTGTCACAGTTATTTGGAGACATAGAAGCACAGAAGACTGATGGCAGAAAGAGGCCACATGGTCCATCTAGTCTGCCCTTACATTAGTTATTTTTATCTTAGGGTAGATATATGTTTATGCCAGGCAGGTTTAATAATTCATGTACTGTGTATTTACCAACATCATTTGCATGAAGTTTGTTCAAGTATCTACTACTCTGCTTTTTGACATCTCTTTTTAGTGTTGATTTTAATCATAACATCAATAAAATAACATTGACAAACAAGTCCAGTATTGGCATGGCTCATTGTTATATAGATTATACAGCTCCCGGGTACGTTCACACAACGTGAACAACCGGCCGTTCTGTGACCCCGGCCGGGTCGGTCTCTGCCCGGATTATCCCGGCCGGTACTTAAGTACCGGACGGGTGATCTTTCCGGCCGCAGAGCTCTGATGTGGTTGCATCAGCGCACGCCCGCACCAGAGCTTCCCATAGCACACAATGAAGCAAGCGGCCGCTCGCTTCATTGTGTGAACTGACAGGGTTTACTTTGGCCGCAATTCACTCAAGTGCCGCCGCAGAAAACTGACATGTCAGTTATGTGCATCCTGCTGCGAGTTTGTCTGCTCATAGAGTTTACTGGGCAGGGATCCGCAGCGAGTCTCACTGCGAATTCGCAGTAAGAAATCCACTGTAGATCCGGTATGTGTGAATGTACCTTTAATGGCAGGAAAGACTAAAGCCCCTATTCCACGGGGCGACTATGAGGAGCAAACGAGCGCTGTCAGCGCTTTTTGCTCCTCTTTCCCTGCTCGCTACTGACGCTATTCCACACGGCAGCAGTGAGCGGGTGAGTCCGGGGGAGGCCACAAAGAGGTGCAGGGGGGCTGCCCGGGTGCCCGGAGGCAGCTCATAGCATATAGCAGCACGGAGCAACAGCAGCAGATCGTTGCTGTATGAGTCGTTTGTCTTTCAACAATATTGAAAAACAAACACCTGTAGCGAGGAGCTGACATCGTTCATGTTGGCTGATCGTTGCCTTCTATTACACGGAATGATTAACGGCCGATATCGACCGAATGCGGCCGATAATCGTTCCGTGTAATAGGGCCTTAAGGGTCCTATTACACGGAGGGATTAACGATTAACGATAAACTATTGCAAATGAGATTGTTTATCGTTAACCTGGAATTGTTCACCATATTACACAGAACGATAATCATTAGTTACGATTGTTACTATGATCGTTTATTCCTTCTGTTCCCAGCAAAACAATGAACAATGTGCAATTACACTGAACGATTAGTGAAAAAATGTGGAATTACAGCGAACGATTAACAATAATTTTAGGTAAAGAGCTAAATCAACAATTAACGACACATGAACAATTTTTTGACTGTTGGCTGCAATTACACAGAACAATTATCATTCACATTTGAACAATATAAAATTTTTCGCACAATAACTGTCCCGTGTAATAGGGCCCCAGGGGTGGTATTACATGGGACGATTTTTCGGCAATTAATGATTAACAATAAACAATCTCAAACGACTGATGATCGCTACTTACGGTCGTTCTTGTGTTCAACGACAACGTGTTATTACATTGAACGATGTTTGAACGATTTGTGAACCATCAACGATGAAAACAGGTCCAGATTCTATCAAACGATCAAGCAGATCGTTGGCCGTTTAATCGTTGCCCGCTATTACACAAATTGATTATCGTTTGAATCCGAACGATCTAACGACTTTTCGTACGATAATCGTCCAGTGTAATACAGCCCTAAGGCCTTATGCACACTTGTTCAGTGTTTTTTTCTGGCCTGTGTGTTCTTTCTGCTATCCGCCAAAAATTACCGATGATGCATCTGTACTGTATCCCTAGTGCGTCCCCAATCCGTATTATTTGGCAGATCTGTTAAATCTTTGCTGTACCAGTTTAAATAAAGTTGATCAGGTTAAAAAAAGATGGACGTAGTTTGCCTATTGCAGATCCGCATTTTTTTTGTGGACGATACACAAGTTTAAAATTCGTAAAAAATAGAGAATCCTATTGACTTCTATTGGTGAATCCATAAAAAAAAAAAAATCTACACTAGGACATGTCCTTTTTTTTTTCAGATCAGGACTCCCCAGCCAAAATCTTTTTTTTTAATATGTTATTTCAGACAAATTCCTAATATACACTAATTATGAGAAATGCACTTATAATGCTATTTCCCTCAATTTAGTAAATCAGACATACTTCAATTTCTAAAAAAAAAAATAAAAAAATGTGACGTCACAACCCGGTCTATACCTGAATTTGTCCAGCAGGGGGGGGGGGGCAGTATATGTAGAAATTACATGTAAAAAATAACAGGGACCTTCCTGTGCTTTCATCTGCACGGCAAAAAATTCAGCTAGACGCCCCCCCCTCCCCCCGACAGGAGCGATAGTGCAACCATCTTCCCCCCAGACCGACCATCACACCAGAAACACCAGCCCTGTCCCGTGCAGCGGGGTGAACGCTCCTCTGTTGCGGTTCCTGCGGTTGTCAGTAATGGGCCAAGATATGTAGTGTTAGGCTGGGTTCAGACTATGTTTCCCCTATCCGTTTTATTCTGCCGTTTTTTTTTCTTCAAAAAAAACGGATGAAAAAAACTGATGCATGTGTGTGCATTCGTTTTGATCCGTTTTTCCATTGACTTCCATTCTTAAAAAAAGGATCAAAACAGATCCTTTTTTTTTTTTTAACAGACACAAAAATCAGGTCGACTCCGTTTTTATGTCCGTTAAAAAAACGGATCCGCTTTGATCCATTTTTTTTTATAATGGAAGTCAATGTAAAAACGGATCAAAATGCATGCACACAAATGCATCAGTTTTTCCCTTTTTTCTGCAAAAAAACAAAACAAAAAACAGGGCAAATATGTCAGAAAAACAGTTTTTTTTTCTGGTAGTTTCTTATTCCGGGACTAAAACTAGCCTTATTTTCCCTACTGTAGATGGTCATAATAGTTGGCAGTGCCACTCAGCAGCGTTGGTAGATATTGTACCAGTTGGTAAATATTACAAATAAGAATAATTAGCTGTGTGATTTTTTTTTTTTATTGAATTTGTAAGGCTATGAAAATTGAATTTTTTTTCTAGTAATACAACACAGGATCATTCCCGCTTGGTGTATGTAGAGATATACTTATGTAGTAAATTGAGCCATCTTTGAGGATAGAGGACTCTCATTTAAACCCCTTACAAGTAGAGATGATTCCTGTGAAAACATGTTGTTCATTTATAAAAACAGCATTTTGGAAAGTGAGAATCGAGTTCTTCAGCGCGGATGTTTATTGTTTATACAAATATATGGGATTTAATTTTGCAGTACTTGAAAATCCCTTGTTAAGGTCTCTAGTTTTAAAAAGGCTAAAGAGATTTTCAACAACTAGATGTGCTATTAACTATTGTGTCCGTCAGCTACATATAACACCGAGAGCCGGTAATTCTAACCACATTCTCATTTAGTGAAGAACTCGTGGATGAACAGCTGGAAAAGTGTAAAAGACTCAATGTAATGTAAGTACCTGCATTAGTATGTGCATTTTTTTAATTTACTTGTATGCTTATTCTATTGTACATTCTGTGCTGCTTCTGCTAGATGATCTTTTACATGTATAAAGATTTATAGTTCCCAATTTAGTAAACTTGGGTAAAAATCCTAATCTACTCCTAACCTAGGGAAAAATCATGATTTGTAAATGATAGAATTTTTTTTTTTAAAGCTGGACACTTTTAAACTTCATTGCTCTGCCTATAATTTAACTGAATTATAAATAATAATAATAATAATAATAATAATAATAATAATAATAATAAAAAACTCAACAATAATGATAATAATTAAAACAACAATAATAATAATAATTATTATTATTATTATATTTATCATGTGAATTATAATACCATCTGGATGTAATAAAGAACAAACAACCCCCCCCCCAAAAATAAAAATAAACATGTGACATATGCTTATAAATATGTCACATCGAGAACTATATAAGGCTATGCTGGTATTTGGGTTATGTTCTTTCCTTCGGGGTTTCTAGTATTTTTAATGGCAGGAAAATGTTTGGCATCAATAATACCAGAACCAAGATGAAAAAGGAACACTGTTACCCCCTTTTCTGTAAATCCTAAATTCTGCAGTTTTCATATCTTATTTTATAATAGTTTTTTGGTGCTTGGTCGAATGTAAAATGCTTTTTATTGATGGATTGTGCCACCTGGGTGGGGCTTTTCAACCGCTGTGCCACTTTTCCCCGCCCACATTGGCAATGTAGGCTGCCCCCTCCGTGACATCATTGGTGTCTAGGCCCATCCCCCTCAGCGGCCATTGGAATGGGCCGACCTTGAGGGGGTGGGACCTAGACCTCTAGGCCGGCCATTCCAATGTTTATCAAGGTGTGGTGCCTAGACGCTGATGACATCACGGAAGGGCAGGGTCTATGGTGCCAATGTGGGCAGGGTGAAGAGGCACAGTGGTCATGAAGTCTTACCCAGGTGGCACAATCCATTATCAATAAAAGACATTTTTCACTGGACCAAGCACCAAGAAATCTATTATAAAGTAAGGTATGAAAACTGCCCCTACACTAAACGACACAGTGCCAGTCAGCAACCGCCAACCCTGCAAAGCAAGGGGGGCCAAAGAATGGGCCTGCATCCCCACTGTCACAGGACCAAACCCCAGGGGCCCCCCACACCCCGCCGGTGCTGACAGCAGAGAAGGTGGCCGCCAAGCAACACAAGTGTGAACAAGGTGTTACTACTCACCAATGCACCAGCAGGTAGAATAGGAGAAAGATGAGGGACTCATGTGTATCAGAGACCTACAAGTGGTACATGAGGCAAAATAGTTTGATCAAATTATAAAATAACTTCGTATGTCGGTTTTTAATGTAGGTGAACAAGCTTTAGTATCAACCATGGGTGCGATGTGCAGCCATTTCTGTTCTCCAGGCTTTTGCATTTTATGTATTCTGTCCCTTTTTTCTTTGTGGCTAGTACTCCTCCTTGTAAGACCCATGTGATCCAAATCAGCAGGATGCACCTGTGTACATATGGTAGATACCACCTCTTTCTCCCATTCTACCTGCTGGTGCATTGGTGAGTAGTAACAGCTTGTTCACACTTGACGCCTTCTCCGCCCGCAGCGACTGCTGGGTATGTGGAGGCCCTTGGGGTTTGGTCCTAGTAATAATAACCAAGTACAATATAGCATGTACACTAGTTAACACTGAGTACAAGTAAGGTTTAATAAATACCTATAAAATGCCTGTTAACGTGTCTAAGGTAGCAGGTTCATACATCGTGCAACTGTGCAAAATATGCTTTCCCTTATGCAATGTGGTTTACAATGTTTTTGAATCCTGCACATACAGAGGGAGATTTATCACACATGGTGTAAAGTGAAACTGGCTCAGTCGCCCCTAGCAACCAATCAGATTTCACCTTTTATTTTCCAAAGAATCTGAGGAATAAAAAGTGGAATCTGATTGGTTGCTAGGGGCAACAGAGCCAGTTTCACTTTACACCATGTTTGATAAATCTCCCCCACAGTATATAAGGGAAATGGAAGGAACACAGTCACAAGTAGACTATGTTGGGTCCACTTTAGTCAATGGCAGTGTCAACAACAAGTTGTAGTACACATTGGCACTCTATTTGCACAGGGTGCTAATGAAATGTGTGTATATATATATATATATATATATATATATATATATATCTTGCTTGAATTAAATTACCCAATTACAGTCTTGCTTATATCTTATTTGGTATAATGCGAGTGTGCACCTTAGTGAATGCTGTGTTAGATATGCTGCTAAGGTGCACCCTCACCTGACGCCATATAAGATATGAACAAGCCTTAAATTGGGCCAACTTAATTCCAGCAAGATATATATGCAGTATGAAAGAAACCATGATTAACCCTTTCACGACCTGGAGTGATTGATTCTTCAATGCCCAGGTCATTTTAGGACATCAGCTTATGGGATCATAATGATCCCATAAGCTGATGTCCCTATGTCTGCCCCCTTTCCTCTGTCCCCTACCGTTGTTACAATCTTGTGACTGCGGCAGGGGAGAGAGGGGAGGGGGCAGAGCTCATGGGCCAGGAAAGAGCAGAGCACCGTAGCCAGGAAACCAGAAGCCTGAGGCTTCAAGTTTCCATGGCTATCACCGATGGACACTGGACAGAGTATTCTCCCTCTGTAGAGGGAGAATTCTCTGTGAGGAGCCCTATAGATGCTGCAGTAGCGCTGCCTGAGACCCGCCGCAGCTGAGAGCTGCGGTGGGTCTCTAGCTATCACTGATAGCCAGGACCCGCCGCAGATGACACAGGCGCAGCTCCTGCGCCTGTGTAATCCTGGATCGTACATTAATGTTGCTGCAGCATCAGGCATAGGCTGCAGCGATTTTAATTTACAGTGCGGCTGCGGGAGGAGGTTAAGAACTCTAGGGTTCGAAAAGCGTTGGTGTTCTAATGTGAATATGAAATAAAGAGTTGGATTGTTTTAGAGCTGAAGATATTCGGTTTTGCTCTTTCGGTCATATAAACTGAGCATATGCTGATTGAACGATTTCAGCCTAATTTAATGCACTGAGTAATGACACAGTATGGAGTTTCCAAGATTCAGCCAGATTTAACGTAATTCTTTGCAGGGGATGTCTCTGTGTTTCCGATCAAGCATTGTCTATGAGAGATTAATGATTCTCCACAACTACACTACGTGCACATTTTAAGAACAATATAATTGCCGGGATTAGTTGACTTTGCCCAGGGGTGGGGACGTTGTATTATTACCAGGGACTTTATCAGACAGGTTAACAGTTCATTGACTCCACTGAGGTGCAAAGCCCTCCAAATTTTTGGAGGAACTGAATCATAGTAACTCATGTTATTCTCTTCTGTGATGGTGACTGTATTCTAGCCGGAATGTTAGGGTGTTCATGGAAATCTCTTCCTTTCCCAAACATCAAACCACCAACCTGAGAGTTTCCGCTTTCCTAACCAATTCTATATACTATTCTTTGTTAGCGGTTGCTAGGACTCCACCTGTGGATAGGTTCTTTCCGACACTTTGTATCTGGGTATGCTTCGCTTTTAAATTAGAATAACACACAGGATTAATTTAACAAAAAAAAACATGTATTACTGATCTGATTGCAAAATTCTATTTAATCCGTGTATATCCCTGTATATAAACCACAGGGCAGCTTTCATTCTTACTACGTGCAAAATCAATAATTATGACATTATGTGGTGAGATATAGATGGGGTCAATAAGGTACGGATTTAGGCTTTTGGACCCTACTAGGCCAGATTACAGAAAGGATCAGTTGTTCTGTTTTGTTTTTTTTTTACCATTTTTGAAAGGGGGACTCCGGCAAAAATCTTTTTTTTTTTTTTCTTCAAATCAACTGGTATTAAAAAGTTTGTAAATTACTTCTCTTTAAAAAAAAAAAAAATCTCCAGTCTTCTAGTACTTATCAACTGCTGTATGTCCTGCAGGAAGTGCTGTTTTCTTTCCAGTCTGACGTAGTGCTCTCTGCTGCCACCTCTGTCCAGAGCAGGAGAGGTTTCCTATGGGGATTTGCTACTGCTCTGGACAGTTCCTGAATTTAAATTAAATTAAATTGCTGTAATAATGGACTTTAAAAAAAAAAAAAAAAAAAGCAGACGCCTTGGATGTGGAATTTGTAAGTTTGTGCAAATAGTTTGCACCAATGATAAATTAGGCTAATAGAGCTGCACAGGCAACTAAACGCTGCATAATAATAAAAAATTGCACACCTGCTACTTTGAGCATGCACATTTTCCATTAGAAATTATGTGGAACAGAAAAAAACATGTACAAGCAGAGATTATTAGTGAAAATAATGTTCAACGGCAAAGGTAATTCTCCTCTCTGAGTTACTGGTAAGCTCTAGTAAAATTGTACTTAAACTATTTAGGTATATTATAAACAAAATTCTAAGAAAAATCCAGTGTCTTCAGATGAAGGACAGATAGAATGCTCGAAAGGGTCTAAATAGTTTATTTTTATGGGGCCCATATATATACCTGGACCCAATATTGATGCATTTTTTAAATTAGTTATTAAAAACTAATCCCAGGATCCCACTCCTATATTCTCAGGGCAGTAACCACAGCTAGGTAATGACCCCCAGTAGGGCAAATAATTGAAGCTGACGTATCCTATTGACTAACGCACGGCTCTTCAGGGGAGCCTCTAAAAGTCTGCTGCACCCAGTTGTGAAGGCCTGGGGCTCGTACTACCCAGCTTAGCACTTGCTGAACTAGCTGGCCAGAAGGTGGTCAGGTAGCACACTATCTAAATGTGAATACGGGTATTCTTCTCTTGTATACTAATTTACTACAAGCTCATTCTGGCAGTACTACTTGGATAAGGCCCCCAAGACGGTCCCCATACTCATTCCTTAAGCTAACTTAACTTCTACCTTTCACTCACCTTCCTCTGTCACCTGCTGTTCAAGTTGCCACCAGTATTATCTTGTATTGCACCGAAGATATACGGTAAACTGATATTCTGGTTAAGCCTTGGACTCTGCTCTACTTTTGAGGCGTCGCACCTGCACCCTCACCTTACACTTGGGTTAACCACTCTACCTCAAGCACAGTGTTCGTTTGTCCGGCGGTGGGCTCCAACACCACTCCTGGCCTCTGTGATAAGTGCCCAAGTGACCCTACACCCACGCAGCAGCCACAGCACCACATAGCTATCCCCGCATACGGCAAAACAAGGGGAACACTTAGTTCTAGGCCAGTCAGAGTTTTTGTTATATTGGTGACGCTGGCATGGGGCCTCCACGACATTATTTAACACTACATGGGTTGGCACAGTGAATGGGGATGTGCACAGATAGTGTAGGTGGTAGTGGTTCCCTTGGAGAACACCCGGCCTTTAGTGGATGGTGTGCAAACTGCATAGCCCTGTAATCTACATTGTCTATAAAACACCAGAAGGTGGTCGGGAAGGAAAGCTTATGGGATTGTAACATTAGCTGCTTTGCGCTCCATAAAGTGTGCTAGGGCTACAGTATTTGTCGTATGTCACCACAGTCTTGTACACTGATCTTCATGTTAAATTCCTGCTGCTATCACCAGTATATAAGGAAACAATGTATTTCCTTTGTTATTTTATGCCCAAATTCAAATTTTTCCATAGAAAGCTTTATGCTTAGCTGCAAAATGAAGTGGCTGTTTTGCATAGATGTGCATAGACTTTTAGATGTGGCTTTTACTTTTACTTGTGTTAGCAAAACAAAAAAAAATAATGTTTACTTTTCCGTCGACAAAGACACAAAAATCTGAATACTCATCTAATTTGCAAAAGATGGTTTCTGCAAACAAGATTTGTGGTAGACAGACCTATACCATCCCATCACTACCAGCACGTAATATGATGAATGCAAGCAGGAAAACAAGCCTGGAGACATGGATACGGCAGATATTACTATAACATTGTTATCATCCATCATCATCATCTATCACTGCACCATGTTTTCTTTTGTCAAGGACGTGTATATAAACTCTATCCATCAATACTAAGTCATGTCGTCCAAATTTAGCGATGAGCAAATTAACAGTAATAACAAGCGAAGCGCTTTATTATTTTTGCAATCCACTCACCAGGCGGCTGCCTTCTAACTCAGAGCTGCCTCAGCGCTGGGAAAAGCTTGATCCAATCCTGGGAAAGTTCTTCCAATTTCCCAGGACTAGATCCAGCTTTTCCCAGAACCCAGGGAGGAGCGGCACGGAGCAGCAGTTAGGGCCCTATTCCACCGGACGATTATCGTTTGCATAATCATTGATGATTAACGATCTCAAACGACCGCTATTGCGAAAGACCTGAAAATGTTCACTCATTTCCATGGAACGATAATCGTTACATGATCGTAATTGCAATCGTTTTTCTTCGCTATTTATTTGCTATTGCGTTCGTATCTATTGCGAACGACCGAACGACGTCTTATTCAATGCGAACGATTTGCGAACGAGCAACGATAAAAATAGGTCCAGGTCTTATAAAGCGATCAACGATTTCTTGTTCGGTCATTAATCGTTAACTGCATTTCAACCGAACGATTATCGTTTAGATTCGAACGATTTAACGATAATCTGAACGATAATCGTCCGGTGGAATAGGGCCCTTAGTTAGAAGGCAGCCAGCTAATGAGCGGATTGCAGAGATAATGAAGCGCATCACTTCATTGTCACTGTAAATTTGCTAATTTTTCTAACTTGTGGAGCCAGTGGTACTGCCATTTTTTGCCAGTGTCTTATGGTGGTTTTACACGGAACGATTTATCATTTGAATTTGCACGATAACGGTCGAATTCGAACGATAATCGTACGTGTAAACGCAGCGAACGATCAAGCGACGAGCGAGAAATCGTTCATTTTGATCTTTCAACAACTTCTCAAATCGTCGTTGATCGTTTGCAAAAAATTTGCAGATCGTTCCATGTAAGCATTCTTTCAACGATTTCACCTATGTATGAGATAGGCTTAAGCAATCGCAAAACGATTGCAAAACGATTTTTCCGTACGATGTATCGTTCCGTGTAAACTCTGATCGTTATGAAAAAAAACATTGTTCATTCAAAATCGTTAATCGTGCAATCGGGCGAATTATCGCTCTGTGTAAAACCACCATTAGGAGCTGTTTTTAAACATGACAATTCCAGACCATACTGCTCCGACTACTGTGAGCTACCTCAATGGGCTACCACAACCTGCAGTCTCCAGACTTGACTCCTATCGTGCAAATATTGGGTATCCATACTTGGTTGTAAATTGCAAGTGGCGCAGCATGCCTAAGAGTGTTCCGCCCCAGGTGTACGCCAGGGAGAAGGTGCAGATTTGCCTCTTCTCCCTGGCGTACGCCTGCCGTATGCCCCGCTTGCCCGATGAGCGGGCTGGGGGAGTTTGGGGTGGGCGTGACAAGGCGGGGGTGAGGCATGGCCTCCTCCCGCGCCTCATTTATCATGATTTGCTCTCGTAACAGATCCATACTAATAACGATCATGATCTATTTAACAAGATGTCCCCCTTTACTGGATATGTTCTGTCGGAACATAGCCTTGGACTGCTGCAGTATACAAGCTGCGGTTTACCTTACCTGTACATGTATTTAAAGATGGAAGGAAACAGATGGGAAACGAAAGGTGAAAGATAAATTGAAAAATGTCGGTCCATTTTTTAGCTTTCCAATTATTATTTTGAGGGCTTCCGACATATTATTTTCCCTTCTACCCCCTCCCAGTAACTCTTCCATGTAGCGGGTCACCATCTGTAATTTATTGGTCACCTTCCTTTCCCAGCGTTACAGATTGTCTGATATGAAAACTAAAGTGACCTTATTGTTCTCTATGCCCCAGTGTTACAGGCCGCAGAAACCAGCCAAGCATCAAATGCCTTAGTAATAGCTTGAATGTTATTTCTAGGGATGCAGACAGAAGTATTTCTCCGCTGCACATAAATGTTAAATGTTCTGGCCTTGTGGGGAGAATCCTTTGCTTATTCTCAATGGTGTACTGGCTTCCTATGCCATGAATATGTTTAAGAAGCTTATCATGAAGCGCTGATAACATAGATTCTTCTGCTAAACAACCCGCACAACACCAGGGAATTGATTATAATGGGAAGTAAAAGATAAAATATTTATGGAATTGATAGCCGTGTGGTGTCCTCTATAGCCTCGTATAAATGTTAATAAAGAAAATAAATAAAAATATTGCTTTTTTAGATTGGGAGCCCCATAACGTGAGAAATATATATCCTGTCTCTACACATTATTTAACCCCTTAAGGACCCGGCTAATTCTAATTTTTGCGCATTCGTTTTTTTCCTCCTAATGTTTAAAAGGCCATTGCACTTGCATTTTGTCACCTATAGACCCACATGGTCCTAATTTTTTTTTGCAACACCAATTGTACTTTGCAATGACAGACTTAATTTTTCCATACAATATGCCGTGAAACTGGGAAAAATTATTTGCACAGTGAAATTGGAAAAAAAAAAATGTTCTAATTTCGGTGGGTTTCAGACTTTCCATTCAGGCTACTGGGAAAGCTAAGTGATGACACTGTGGTGCCACAATGGTAACTGCAGATCTGATACTGCATGACAGATACACACAGTATATCCCTGATGTTTTACATGATCAATTTATCTCAATCAAGCGACGTTTCTCCCGTCTCACACGGGCATTTTCAAGCTCATTTCCCCAAGTGATAATCAAATTTTTATATCAAACAAGTGACTAAAATTTACATTCCATTGGTTGTTTCAAGTGTCCATCTTTTACAAGTGTTCTCTGATAGGAGGCAATCAAAGTCCATCTGTGCCATTGTGTTTCAGTGAGTTCTTTGTAAGGCAATGTGCAGTGTTAACCCTTTTTGTGCTAAAGTGAGTGACTGCTTGAAATTACCCACTAGTGAGTTCCTCATAATAAAGGTAATAAGAAATACACAGTAATAAATAAAATAAGTCCATCATAAGTGTAGCAACGAAGAAGGATAGACAGCACTATGTTATCCACATCATTTGGATCTTTTCAGAGCATGATTCATAGCCAAGAGATATATGTTGCTGTAAGGTAGTGTTCACATTGTACTGACCAATGTTGCATTCTGCATACTCTAGTTTGGCAAATCCGGGGTCATTCAGCCTTCAACTCCATCAGATCTCTCCAAGGGAGATACAGCTTCACTTCCCCAGGTGCCGTTCAGACCACTTCTGGTCACTCTAGGGTATATTGCAAAAGCTGCCAAGGTCTTGTTCACATGTAGCGTATGTTCCCAATCTCATTTGTTGTGGCTTTGGGTCCTCCGGCGTTCGACTTCCTTGGATCTCTCCACGGAAGGTACAGCCTTTAGATCCTCTGCTCTGCTGACCTCTCCAGGTCTTGGAAAAAAAAACTGCATGGGAAACGCCTCTAGTGTGTACAGATACTTATATAAAAAATAATATTTTCTTGTCATGCTCCTATAGTGATCCAAGTAGATGCGTCCTTCTTCGTGCCTCTGATCTATGAGAAAGTGAAATATAACATATTAGTTAAACCTTTTTATAAGGTATTTATATTGACTACATATATACAATATATACAAATATGCTACCACTTGGTATACACTAAGGATTATTGAACAGCTGGACTTAATGTGGAGTATAAAACACCGAGTACAATTTTTAGGTAGTAATTTCCTCCTTTTTGACCCCTTGGATGAGTGTTCAATAATCCTTAGTGTATACCAAGTGGTAACATATTTGTATATATTGTATATATATAGTCAATATAAATACCTTATAAAAAGGTTTAACTAATATGTTATATTTCACTTTCTCATAGATCAGTGGCACGAAGAAGGACTCATCTACTTGGATCACTATAGGAGCATGACAAGAAAATATTATTTTTTATATAAGTATCTGTACACACTAGAGGCGTTTCCCATGCAGTTTTTTCCCAAGACCTGGAGAGGTCAGCAGAGCAGAGGATCTAAAGGCTGTACCTTCCGTGGAGAGATCCAAGGAAGTCGAATGCCGGAGGACCCAAAGCCACAACAAATGAGATTGGGAACATACGCTACATGTGAACAAGACCTTGGCAGCTTTTGCAATATATCCTAGAGTGACCAGAAGTGGTCTGAACGGCACCTGGGGAAGTGAAGCTGTACCTCCCTTGGAGAGATCAGATGGAGTTGAAGGCTGAATGACCCCGGATTTGCCGAACTAGAGTATGCAGAATGCAACATTGGTCAGTACAATGTGAACACTACCTTACAGCAACATATATCTCATGGCTATGAATCATGCTCTGAAAAGATCCAAATGATGTGGATAACATAGTGCTGTCTATCCTTCTTCGTTGCTACTTATGATGGACTTATTTTATTTATTACTGTGTATCTCTTATTACCTTTATTATGAGGAACTCACTAGTGGGTAATTTCAAGCAGTCACTCACTTTAGCACAAAAAGGGTTAACACTGCACATTGCCTTACAAAGAACTCACTGAAACACAATGGCACAGATGGACTTTGATTGCCTCCTATCAGAGAACACTTGTAAGAGATGGACACTTGAAACAACCAATGGAGTGTAAATTTTAGTCACTTGTTTGATATAAAAATTTGATTATCACTTGGGGATATGAGCTTGAAAATGCCCGTGTGAGACGGGAGAAACGTCGCTTGATTTTTTGCTATGGCACACTGTTTTTTTTTTTTTTTTTATGTGATTGAATAAATATTTCACGTTTTTGAAGATATCGGGAAGTGCTGTTGGAATTTTTTCAATATATCCTCCAGGATCCAAGGTCAGGATCATCCAGCCGGCACCCACAAGACGTTTGAGCTCCAAGCTGTGCTGCTTGCAATACTTTTTGCATAGATGGATGGATAGATAGATAGATAGATAATAGATGGATAGATAGATAGATAGATAGATAAATAATAGATAGGAGATAGATAGATAGATAGATAGATAGGAGATAGATAGATAGATAGATAGATAGATAGATAGATAATAGATAGGAGATAGATAGGAGATAGATAGATAGATAGATAGATAGATAGATAGATAGATAGATAGATAGATAGATAGGAGATAGATAAATAAATAATAGATAGATAGATAATAGATGGATAGATAGATAGATAGATAAATAATAGATAGGAGATAGATAGATAGATAGACAGATAGATAGATAATAGATAGGAGATAGATAGATAGATAGATAGATAGATAGGAAATAGATTGGAGATAGATAGATAATAGATACTGTAGATACATAGATAGATAGATAGATAGATAGATAGATAGGAGATAGATAGGAGATAGATAGATAATAGATACTGTAGATACATAGATTAGCTAATAGATAAAATCATAGATTATAGATACATATGAGATAGATAGAAAGATACATTGGATAGATAGATGATAGATAGACCTCTCTATGTTTCAGCGGGACCTTTGCCAACAGGGCCTTTGTAGGTATCACCTTTACACATGCCCCTTTCTGATAATTCCCCCTTTTTATAGGGCCCTATTGGGTGAAAGTATCACCCCTCTCCCCCAGTAGATAATCACTTGAACTTGTGACAGGAAATCTAGAGGGGCATTTATCATACCTACAGCCGGGGCGTAGGCCAGGGAGGCAAGTTCAGATTTGCCCCTGGTGTACACCTGCCGTATCACCCACTTGCCTAATGTAGGCACGAGGGCTAGGGGGAGCGGCCAGGCGGGGTGGAGGCGTGGTCAGCTGGGAAAAAGGGGACGGGGCCTAATTTAAGACCGATGTACGAGTACGCCAGTCTTAATATATGTCCCCCCCCTAGTGTTCATTACTGTTTTTAGATAATAATATTGTCCTGAATTTTTCCAGAAACTCTGGGGATTCTACACTATCAACCAAATCTAATTACCAAATATTTTCACCATGCAGAATTGGTTAGTTGATAAAATAGAATTGTATATATATTTTTTTTAATTCAGACAATTTAAGACCATGCTCTTTAATTCCTTTGGTCAAGCTGAACACATTTCTTACAAAATTGGTAACTACCATTATGTTTCACCCTGTTTATTAAAATATATGCCTGCATAGATACTAAAGGAATGTTTTCTCTTACATGGTAAATGAGATTTTACAGATGGGAATATATTATTTTTTTTTACACTGTTTGAGGCTATGAGAAAACACAATAAAACACAAAACCCTGATAAATTATTATAACCATTTATTACTGTTGTAGAGAGTTTATATTCTTAAGTGCAGCAATTATTACCTGCCACCAAATCTGGAGGAATTACTTCAGGACTTCTCGATTTAGAAATCAGGACAGAAAATTAGCTAGACGGCATTTAATGATAACAATATAATTTGGGTAGTCACAGACTGGAGGATAGGGCCAACAAAACTTCTTTACAAGCATCAGCTGCATATTATATCTTTAATAACCATAGTTTTTATATAAACTTGCTAAAAGGTTTGGGGGATTAAAGCTAAACGGCATCATTAACAAGCTGCGACACGCACAGCAATTACGAAGCCAGCATTAGTTTTATGATTCTGAGAAAATTATATTTGCAAGGTCGTCATAAACCACAGGATCCACTATAGTGTTAAAAGCGTTCCCATTTCTTTTGCTTGTGGCTTATGGTTATGGCAGAAAATGAACAAAGCCAATGAGAAGAAGTTCTGTTCTCAGCCTTTGCAGGTAAAAGGTAATTTTTGCTGCTGTGAATATTATTATTATATTATATATATATTATACAATAATTTAGGCCTCATGCACACGAGGGCACCACGGTGGCTGGAGTCCTGGGTTCAAATCCCACCAAGGACAACATCTGCAAAGAGTTTGTATGTTCTCTCCGTGTTTGCGTGGGCTTCCTCGGGTACTTCGGTTTCCTCCCACACTCAAAGACATACAGATAGGTGAAGTGCTGCGGAATATGTGTGCGCTATACAAATAAAAAAATAAAAACGAGGGATAAAGGCACAAAATGCTTGTTGTCAATATGGATCCTGCATGTGTGGTAAGCCCCCGGAGGATGTTGTAGCGGTGGGACGGCCGGTCACTTGCTAGGTGGGAGTGTGACGCCACTACTGTGGTGGATGGCCGAGATACAGCCGGATCTTAGGGTTTTGTCACGTGATGCCAGTGCCTGGGGGGCACACAGGTGTGATGGCACGCCTGCTTTTAGGAGAAAAGGCCGGTTGTACCCTTCTCCCCTGTGGTCGGTGTCCTGTCGGGTTGCTGCAGGTTCCCTTGGGATTATGTCACAGATGGCCAGAGCGGTGTAGTAACCCTCCCGAATAGTGGTAGGACCCGCCACCCACGGAAAGGGGAGATGTCCCAAGGTTGAGGTGTAGTGCTGGGCAGGTGGTAGCCAGTAATCACAGACCCAGTAATAACGTTGACTTGCTTTAGTCTTTGTAAATGTGCAGCAGTTAATACAACGACGATTCAGATACACTTGATACAGTTCCAATAAATACACATACATAGAACCATCAGATCTACAGGAGAAGTGCTGAGTAGGATCTAGTAGAGTTGATAAGGTTGTCCTGAGGTAGTAGAGAGGAGAGTGCTGTGAGAGTCTCAACCCAATTAGTAATGTGCTTTGCCGGGAGGTTGGAGTGCTTAGAAGAATACTTGTAGAATAATAAGAAGAAACAACCTGTGCCTGCGTTTTGACCTTTCCTATAGTCTTCACACCGCCTTCTGCCCACTAGCTTTGGCTGAACCGTACTGATGGGTGACACAGGCCCCGGACCCTGTTACCTGGGATGAGCGGAATGGTTAGAGTTCCTAAGTACACCCGCGCTGCAAGATGGAGTTCATTGACTTTCTAGTAACTTTGCTCCACCCAGATCAGTTCCTAGCTCTTTGGCTTCTCTGTGGAGACTGTCCTGAACTGTACTGACTCCTAGTCCTCGGCGTGGATAAGGTTATCTGTAGGCTAGTCCTCTCCTGAAGGGCTAAGCAGCTCATCATACAGTGTGTTTGGTGCTTCAAGAAAAGGGGTTGTGTGCTCTGTCTGCTCTGCGTCCTACCCATGCGGGGCACTGACTAAGAACTCTTGTCTGTAGAGGGGACCTGGCAGAGGGCCAGGGCCCAGGTAGAACCACTGAGAAGAGCTATCTAAACTACGTCCTTTCTCCAAAGCTCAGCTAAGACTCCCCCTCACCCAAGGGACTAACTTCCTAACCAATGCGTGTGCTGTGTTGTGGTTGGGTGGAAAGAGTGCAATTAGAGAACGGGATAGAGAAGAGAGAATAGGGTCGAAGAAAGAAGAAATCCTACTGGACAACAGAATCTGGTACATACATAAACAATGAGGAAAACACCACCAAACTCCAACAGCGGGGATCCAGCGCATTTCGGAACCGAACCGGTCCTTTTTCAAGAGTCTTGAAAAAAAACAGAAACTTGTGGTGTTTCTGTCTCTTACGCTCTTTGTGAGTGAGATATTCCTTGTAATGTACTGTATGTTGTGGTATGTCTCGATCATGTAACAGTGAGCTACGTGAAACTATATCCTAAGCTTGGACTTCTCCCGGCTTGTTCTCCTGATCAGTTGGGGTTTGAACACTCAGACCCGACCAATAAAAACTTTGATATGTTTTTCTGACAGTATCCAGACTCTGTACAGTATTCCAGAGGGATTACCCCAAGTATGGATAGCAAATAGAAGGGGAAAACAAATATAAAACCCTGTTATCTTAGGTCACAATAATGGGTACTCCATCACCAGATTGTATACATCTTATGAAATTGAAACTACCTTCAAGATTAAGTACAGTGTGAGGCTATGTTCACACACCGTATATTTTCATAAAACCACGGCTGTTGTACAAGAGCCGTGATTTATACGGAAATATACGTTCCATTGCTGCCTAGGAATCGCGGTCGGAGCGTATACCCATAGTATACGCTCTGGCTGGGATCCCTAGCGGCGCCGCAAACAACTGACATGTCAGCGCACACTATGGAGCGAGCTGCTCCGGCCGTACGTTCCATAGTGTGCATTGGGGAGTTCTGATGCGGGTGCGCGGATGCGCCTGCACCAGAACTCTGCGGCTGCCAAGATCATCCAGCCGAAACTGCAGTACCGGCCAGGATGATCTTTTCAGAGACCGTCCGGGTCACGGAAAAGCCGGTCTCTTACTGTGTGTGCACATACCCTGAAACTGTAACCAAAAAAAGGTTTTCTGGAGTTTTTCCCTATCTATAGTAGTCTACGGGAAGGTAAAAAAAATTCTTAAAAAAAAAAAACACTCCAGAGCGTGCTGTAATGAAAAATGTAATTTAAAAAAAAAAGAAAGGAGAACCTCCAAGGAGAACAAAACCAGAAGAATGTCCTGAAAAACAGCAAACACAAAACACAAAAATGTCATGTTGGGTATTGCGTTTCATATTTCCCTATCGACTCCTATCGCATCTAGCCGCTGCATTAATAAATTTTTATTTTTGTGAATGTGAAATCCATACCTTCTGCCTTGATGCGTATTTCCCCATCGATTTCAATAAGAAAGTCAGAATCTACAATAAATAAACAAAGAAATTTATTGTTGTGGGTTTTGCTGTGGATTATAAGTGGATCCACGACAAAATCCACAACTGTGCCTTTTAAATCTATTTACAATTTTAGTTTCCACTGTAAAATCTACTGGCGAAAATCCACACCAAATCCTCACCAAATCCACAGCAAAATCGCCCTGATGTGTGTGACAGATTCTCCTGCTGACAAATCTGCCAGCAAATCTAAATGAAAAACGACATCATTTCATGTGGATGTTCCCTTAGAGTGTCAAAGCACGTGCCAAACATTATTACAATGATCTTTGATTTTCCTAGATTATGAATATGGGCTATAACACTGGTCAGGTTTCATTAGCATAAGCAAGATCGCACAGGGCATATTGGAATGTCTGTAAGTGGATTTCATTACAAAAGTTCAGCTTACCAGGACTACAAGTAATCCCACGACAAACAATGTATATTGCTTCAAGTTCTTCTGTAATAAAAATATTTTGGTAACACAAAGAATCCAAGAGGACAGGAAATGAAAAAGTAGCAGCGATGCATCTTCCATTTTTCCGAGCAAGGATAAAATTAGTTTGTAAGGCAAAAACATGAAATTCATCTTTCAGCTAAATATTCTGTGTCCTATTATTTCTGCTTTAGGGCGGTAAAACAAATATTGAATATAAAGAGATAAATGATCCAACCCTGGCATACTGGCTTAATTTATTGTAGCCGTTTCATAGTATTTATAAAACAGAGAAGTAAATATACATTCATCACAATAGAAATAACATTGTATAAAAAAGAATTGACAGTTGTTTTGTGCGGCAGAAATTACACTATATGGCCATGACCACACAACGTCATTTTTTGGCTCTTTTTTTTTGGATGGCCGTCATTTCAGGCCCAAATAATATGGCCATTATTTTAAAACAACGGCCGTTACTCCACAAACAACAGCTGTTGGTTTTGAATAATGTCTGTTATTTGGCCGCAAGATGGCAGACGTCTAAAAAATTTCCATCAAACGGCCAAAATAAGACGTGTGGTCGTGGGCTATTTAGGAATAACAGGATCTTAAAGCGACTCTGTACCCACAATTTACCCCCCCCCCCCCAAACCGCTTGTACCGTCAGATAGCTGCTTTTAATCCAAGATCTGTCCTGGGGTCTGTTCGGCAGGTGATGCCATTTTTGTCCTAAAAAACAACTTTTAAACTTGCAGCCCTGTGCCCTGGTTTTGCAGCATATTTTATGGAAAAATCAAGTCTGTTGATGCAAAGTACAGTTGGTGTCGTGCCCCAGTTGCTGACTGGCTGAGCGAGCTGTCAATCAGCCTGGTCATGACGCCGGCTGAGAAGAAGATCCCAGAGGCTGGCGAGGGTCCTGGAGCGGTGATCCGGTGCCCCCCACCCCTGCCTTTTCCAAAAATTATTGCAGCCCCGGACTTCTCCTTCACTGCATGGGTCAAATGTTTTCATACAGTTGCTCCTTATTTGCTACATATTTGAAATTCCAATTCTTAGGTAGGAGAAAGTGCACGTTCTGCAAAGATTCTGATATATATACAAAACTCTATTTGCACTGCAGTAAAATATTTTATTACCGTCCATAGTTTCTCTATGGAATCAAGCACCCCTGAAATCTACTTAATAGATCAATTACTCATTCATTACCATTCAGCATATGGTCCCGAAGAAGTATTTGTTTCTTGTACTGGAAGTGCAAAACTGTCATTTTAATTTGACTTAGGGAAATCCAAGCCAGGCGTTGCTGTGACATCAATCTTACTGACATGATGTACATAAGCTGTGACAACATAGAAAATTACAAGCTGCTTTAGATATACAGTATCTTTCCAGCCATAAATACAAGGATTTAGCTGTCCACAGCTCAGTGCTTTACATATGAGCAGTGCCTTATCTAATCTTATCCGTTTACCTATAACCTGTCTACTCTAAGAAAATATGTCAGCCCACAACAAATACTATATAAATATGCCTGTCCTAAAGCAATGTGAACAATGCGCTAATTAAAACTACTGACCCTACTGGACATCAGTTACATATACTGGAGGCAGTTACATATACAACTGTACTATATATATAAAAGGCCTCAAGCAAATTAAAAATAAGCCATCTGTACCACAAAAACCATGTACCATAACGCCCCATAGTCAGAATATCACTGGCACAGTGGCATCCATCTCTCATTTTCTTTGGATACTTGGGGTGGTGAATGTTAATTCTTTCCCAACCACCCCAATTTTTTTTCTTATGTTTTTTTCCCATAGTCCTAAGCCCCATAACATTTTTAGTTTTCCACTGCCAGTCGAATAGGGGCTTGCACAAGTTGTACTTTTGACTTGTACCCATCATTTAATGTATAATGTTTTACAAAACAAAAACTAACAAAAAAAATTGTGGACAAAAAAAAAAAGGGGCCCAAATTTTTAATTAAATCACACGGTAAAACTGATGTGCTAAGCTCATTCTATGGTTCCAACTATATAACACTTGTATACTTTTGTTTTGTTGTACTATAAAATAAAATCAATAAGAAAACTTTTCTATTGGAAAAAAAAAATCTTATTAAGCTGCAGAACTGTGTAGGGGCTCAATTTTTTCGCAGTTGTCTGATGTCTTGATTTCCACTCCGCCAATCATAGAACTGAGTGGGGACAGGACATCAGCAGAAAATCTGCCGAATAGGAACACAGCTGAGACTAGAAAACTACCCAAAGGGGCTAATGTGGGGGTGAGGGGAGGGAGGTATGGCTCATTTATTGTGTTATACCAGGGGAGGCAGTAAAACCTTTGAAAAGTTTAAAATTTTTTCATGAGTCATGGTCTGAGTGTTCAGACATTGACCATTTAGTAGAGTCGAAAGAGTGGGGAGACAACCACTCTGCTCCATGCTCCTCTCCCTCCTCTATGTTTTAGACCTAGTCAACTCCATAGACTTAAGGTCTTATTCCATCGTACGAGCAGGGTCAGATCAACGACGTAAACGAGCGCCGATCTGCTAGATCGGCGCTCGTTTACTGGGCCTATTCCACAGCCCCTATGATTGTTACCGATGTCCTTGCAGCCCTTGCTTCATTCATTACCTGTCCGGGCGCAGGTCTTCTCCCGGTCCCGCGAGCCGCACCAGCTTCGGAGCGGGGCTGTCTGAACTGACAGACTGCTCAGCCAATCACTGGCCGCGGCGGTCCCAGCCAGTGATTGGCTTAGCGGTCTGTCAGATCAGACAGCCCTGCTCCGAAGCCGATGCTGCCGCGTGGGACGGGAGAAGAAGACCTGCGCCCCGGACAGGTAATGTATGGTTCTGCTGAAATCGTCGGTCACCGCCGTGCACCGCTATTCAACCGTAGCGATGCGCTGGTGGCGAAGGACGATTTTAGGTCTGAACCTAAATGAACGATCAGCCGATTACACGATCATCGGCTGATCGTTCTCTCTATTCCATGGAGTGGAAATCGCTCTTGTGGAATAGGCCCCTTACATTAGAAGTTGGAAGTTGAAGGTCTGTCCAAGTTTTGTTTTTTCATGACGGTTTTCCCTGGTCAACGTCTTTAATAACAAATTCAGTGGACATGTTACATTGTAATAGAAATTGGTTATAAGTAGACCTTTTTATGTTTTACATGTGATTTTTTTTTAAATTTTGGCTGTTTTTGACTGATTAAAAAAAAACTCCCCTAATAAACTTTCAAATCATCCCAATTTTATCAATTTTTTTTTTAAATAACAAAAATAAATATAACCATACTTGGTATCACCCCATGCGGAATTATCTGAAGTATTAAATTATCACATTCTTGTTAACGGCATGAATGCAAAGAAGTAACAGGCCCCAAATTATCACAACACATCACAGAAAAAATGCAATAAAAAGTGATCAAACAGTGTTCACCAATGTAATACAGACATAACCTACAGATCAGGACACAAAAACAGCTCAGAACTAGATATGAGCGAACCTGGAGCATGCTCGAGTCAATCCAAACCCTAACTTTCGGCATTTGATTAGCGGTGGCTGCTGAAGTTGGATAAAGCCCTAAGGCTATGTGGAAAACATGGATATAGTCATTGGCTGTATCCATGTTTTCCAGACAACCTTAGAGCTTTATCTAAGTTTAGCAGCCCCCGCTAATCAAATACCAAACCTTCGGGTTCTGATTGACTCGAACCCGAACCCGGTTCGCTCAATTCTACTGAGAACACAACACAGAAAAATAGAAAAGTTATAGGGGTTAGGATTAGAGATGAATGAATCAGTCAGAAATTTGTTTTGTGAGATTTGAGAATTGGTCGAATTCACATTTGCGAATCTCATGCAAACAAATCTCAATAAAACAACCAAATTATTGTAGCTACAATAGTCTTACTATTACAGAGTAATGTTTTGTTCAACAGCTATTGTTGTGACAGTGTCAAAAATTGGAACATGTCACATTTTAAAAAATGTCAATCAGCCAGTCAGTCATTTAGTTTTTGCCATGGACAGCAGTTGATGTTGGTGGATCAGCGGCATAAAATCAACTTTCTAATAAACCATTTTACACATCCCAATCCCCCTTTAGGTACCCTTTCACCTCCCCTTGTGTGGCCTCCTTGGAATTGGACGAAGGTTGCAGCTTTTGGTAAGACCGAGAGGGTCAGGTAAATACTAGCCAAGCTGGTATTGTTGAATAGATCCTTCAAATTTCAAGCTCCACGGCAATCAGTAGTCAATCCTGGAGCCAGCAATCATCTGAAGGGTCCTCACTTTGCTAAGGTTTGTCTGGAGCTTTCTGGCTGATGGTCCACCAAAAGTTTTCTTCTGGCCAAGACATGACAGGAGAAGGGGCCAAGGAAACTCCACTGTACTCAGATGATCTTTTAGAGGAATGGGAGGACAATCAGCATTTGGAAGGCAGCACTGAAACTCCAGGGATATCTAGGCCAGGAAGAAGTCAAGAGAGCCAAATAGGGAAATCTTCTTACAAAGCAACGGGATCGAAAGGCATGCCACTGGAGGAAGACAGCATTGAAGAGGAATCCTTCATTCCCAACTATGATGATTATGTAGCACACCACATGTAGAATCTCGGAGCACAGGCATAGTTATCTTCATCAGGGGTCAGAGATGTGTTTTTTTTAACAAGCCCGTTTCAGGTCCCAAGCACAACTCGTGGTTCAGAGGCTAAAGGGTACGCCAAGGGGTATACCATCAGCTAATTGGAAGACTAGCGTTGAGGAAGTCACAGGGTACACCATTATCTTGTTGGCAGAGTAGCGTTCAGGAAGGCCCAGACACCCAACGGGTGCTGCAAGACAGCGACGGGACTCAAAAACAGTCTAGCAGTGCACTCTCTAGAAAAAAAACGCCCACTGCGATCAATAGTATTTAACTAAATAAATGTGGACTCCCTGTCCCAGTTGCATTGTGCATAACCTCATACCACCCAAAACAATCAAATATACTCAAATAAACTACAACTAAACACAAGATCGTACACAAACAAACTACAACTAATCAAGACATCATGCAGAAATAAACTACAACTAGACAATACAATTTTTTTCAGTCCCTGAGATGGTCCTGCATACCACTCCCTAGTACATTATTGCCCTTTAGGGTAGCTTAACACGTACCGTATCGCTGCGTATCTAACCCTGCATTTTTATCGCTGCGTTTTTATCGCTGTGTGTTTGGTGCGATTTTTACATGCGAGTTTTGATTTTCACATGATTTTCATGTGAAAATTAAAACTCACATGTAAAAATCGCACCAAAAACGCAGCGATAAAAACGCAGCGATACGGTACGTGTGAAGCTACCCTTAGTCTCGTTCATTGCCAATTCACTGCTGTCAGGCTGTCCTGCACTTGCGCAGCCAGAGTGAACGCCGCCAAACTGGGCAGGAACTACTTCAGTCCACGGAGGGCCAAATTTCGAAGTGGCACACCCCTCGACATCTGCAGGTGGGTAACGTACTGACATAACGGGAGAAACCTACTCCTTCAAAGGCTCCTCAGCTCCTTCCCAGTACTGAAGATGGCCAGGAAACTTTATACATACTTCTACGTGCCACATAACTCCCTCCACCAGATTCAACGCCATTGTGCACTTAAGTAACATTGGCTCGTCTTCGATGTGGCAACACGGTGGAACTCAACCCTCCACTTGTTGGACTGCCTGTACGAAAAGACATCAGCAGTCTCTGATTTCTCGTGACACATTCCGGTAGCTTCACGCCAAACTGCAATTTTTGCAAAATGCAGATGATGCGTAATGTCTGCAGATTGATTTTTACATTTGAAGAAGCTACTCTGTTGGTCAGCTGCTACACCTAAGATATCAATGACATAATCTTCCTGCTTCACGTCATGGAGACTGCACTGACATTTCCCTTCTTATTGCCATAGCTGTGGAGTGTTTAGTGCATGGTGACTGGCTGATAAGTGTTCTTGGGGTTTTTACAATATCACGATGGTAGTTAGATGTTGCACAATGGTTCAACCAAGGGTGCTAATTGTGTGAGGTTGTAACGGCTCTCGTGGTTTCTCGAGTGGTATAAGGCTATAGGAAGGGTTCATGATGGTGTATATATCATGGAGGATAATGGGATACCAATGGATTAACGTCATTGACAAATTGGTTTCACTGGTCACTGGCTTCACAGCACCCACACACTGAGATACTAATTGGCTAACCACCCACAGCCTTTTTTCAAAGGAAACTGACCACTTCTCCCACACAATGGGATAACTTCACCCACAGCACCCACAGACTGGATTCACTGGAGACTGGCTTTACGGCAGCCACACACTGGAATAACTTCATCCACAGACACCCACCCACAAATGGACTCTCCTATCCTCTCCTATCCTCTCCTCTCCTCTGGATGGGTGGATGGATGGGTGGGTGGTTGGGTGCTGACATCACAGCGGGGCTTGCAGGTGGATGGATTATGGATAATCCCTTTCTCCTGCAAAGTGACAGTACGCTAACTAAACATGTGCGTTGGCCATCGCGGCCGCCATGTTTAGTAAATTTGTTGACGAATCACGCAGAATTGGCTTTGCAAAATTAAGCAGATTAACAGCGTGATTTTCAGCGAATTTAGCTTCCCTAGATTCACTTTGCTCATCTCTAGTTAGGATGGAGAAGTTTTAAGCAAATGTTTTAAGAAAAAGTAAAATTTTTTTAGTTTTATAGTTTTACACTGATTACATCACATCTGTGTTTTTCACGGACTGAACGGATTTCAGATCTGTGCAATCTGTAAAAAACACGGATCTCATAGAATTCTATGGGGGAATCTGTGCCATGATCTTGTCCGAGTTATGACACGGAACATGTGAATAGCCCAATAGAAAGCAATGGGCTATAAAACTGTCCATGATCCCAGATCTGTAATCACGGACAACTTCACGGAAAGTTCGAATGCAGGCAAATACTATGTATGAACCTAGCCTAAATCTTTATTACAAAATAGCGAAAGAACAACAAACAAAAAAACTAACAAAAAAAGAAATAAAAAAGTATATATATTCCATAATTTATTCAAATATTACTGTTAATAACATTGTTTTTCCTTATATTAGGTGATGATGCATATGATATTGCTTAACACAACTCTATCGCTGGCTCAGAAATGACAGATAGGATTGCTTAAACAAATAAAACTAACAGCAAAGTCACAGACAGCTGAATCATGAGTATCTGTCTAGTGTGGTAACATCGGAATGTAAAGATTCGATTGTGATAACCCCGGCTGTCAGGATAATTATAGTCTGAATTCTATTGTTGGGAAAACATGGTGATATCATATCCAGCATACATTCTGCGGTAGTTTCAATGTGTGAAATCATATAATACAGATACAAGGTCTTATATGTTAGCTACATAGCCTCTCATCTTGCACGTTGCTGTCAATGCCTCAATATGGGGGCAGCAAGAGAGAAGTAAAGGTCCCATATGAGCTCCTGTAATGTAACAGGTTGACCACAATGGAGCTAGAATATTTATAGATCGGAAATTTAGATGAATTCCGCTGGAACTAATAGCTAAAATAGTGGTTGGATTAAAAAAGTTTCAATAAAACCTTTAAATAGAAAAAAACTAGACTATAACTTCCTTCCTTTTTAATAGAAAATATATATAAATATATTATACATAAAGGTATGGCTTAACTTAAAGGGGAACTCCAGCAGAAATATTTTTCTTTCAAATCAACTGGTTTCAATAAGTTCTATAGATTTGTAATTTACTTCTATTTAAAAATCTCAAGTCTTCTAGTACTTATCAGCTGTTGTATGTCCTGCAGGAAGTGGTGTATTCTTTCCAGTCTGACACAGTGCTCTCTGCTGCCACCTCTGTCCATGTCAGGAACTGTCCAGAGCAGGAGAGGTTTTCTATGGGGATTTGCTGCTGCTCTGGACAGTTCCTGTCTCGCACAGAGGTATAATAATAATGCACTGAAGCCTGGGCCCATCACAAGGTCCTTATGGACTCTAGTGAGCCAGACTGACCACAGTTACTTACATGTAGAGCGATTGTATTTTAAATAGTAAAGCCTAGAATATAACTGTCTTCATAGAAAATAGATATAAATATACTATACATACTGGTACAACTTAACTTAAAGGGGTACTCCGGCGAAAAATCGTTTACTTTCAAATGAATTGGTTTCAGAAAGTTATATAGATTTGTCATTTACTTCTACTTAAAAATCTCAAGTCTTCTAGTACTTATCAGTTGCTGTATGTCCTACAGGAAGTGGTGTTTTCTTTCCAGTCTGTCACAGTGCTCTCTGCTGCCACCTCTGTCCTAAGCAGGAGAGGTTTTCTATGGGGATTTGCTGCTGCTCTGGACAGTCCGTGGCAGCAGAGAGCACTGTGTCAGACTAGAAAAAAAACATCATTTCCTGCAGCTGATAAGTATAGAAATATTCAAGATTTTTAGATTTTAAATTACAAATCTATATAACTTGCTGAAACCAGTTGAGATTTTTCGACGGAGTATCCCTTTAAATAATATTTCCGACATTTAGATGACACAATTGAAGTGTTTCCAAATAATAACTCAGAACAATGAAGATTCCATAGGAACGATCGTCCGGTCCAGCCATAGCCGGTAGTTAGCCAACCTGGAGAACAAAATGTGTCTCTTTGAAGTCATAAATAATGTATATTTTTCTTTTGACTTTTAATAAGTCTGTAGAGTTCATCCCGCAGTCTCCAAACACACGTATTTTATTATGGGCCTCTGCAGTTTACTTTAATTAGTGTGTCTGAGTGCTTTGGGAGCTTTAGCCCTACTGAAAACAAACATAGTCTTACCATCTATAAAACATTAGCTCCCTCTGGTTTATCCTGATGCAGTGGAGGATTGCTGGGAAACACATGGTATAAGTAAACATTCATAATTGCATTAGAAGCCTCTGGTGGATTGGTAATTCAAGCTTTATTTCATAATACTGTCACAGCGGTGAGAATGGCTTTTACCAAACCCATTTCCATCGGGGGACGGCACTAGACTCCATTTTGGGAGAACTTATTTTTCTTGTTTGCAGCCACCTGCGGTGATTTGGGGCCGGACCAACAAGAAGCGATGAGGTTACGACAAGACCTACGACAAAGGGGAGTCTGCCGAGATTTCACTCCTCCATAAGCCAGTCTTCGTGTGAATAAACAGCGCTGTGCAAATAAACAAAGCCGTCGCCGTGCATCTATCCGCTATAATGAGATACAAACATTAGAACATACGAGAGCGCTGATCGGAACAATATTTGAATATTTGATAAATAATGAGGCTGCTGTGCTGTCGTATAGTAAATTAAAACTATAACTGCCTACTGCCCATTAAAAATCCCATTGTTTTTACTTTAGTTTTCAGTCGCCCCCCCCCCCAATATGAAAATGATAATTAGGGGGTTTGCAGTTATTTTGTAAATATAGCTCAATGACTGACAAATTATAAATATTCTTTGTCTTTGAATAGAAACATAATTGATCCATCTTCAGCGCTCCCAAGTGCTCAGACGGTTAAAGGGGTACTCCGACGAAAATATTTTCTAAGAAATCAACTGGTTTCAGAAAGTTATATAGATGCTGTATGTCTTGAAGAAAGTGGTGTTTTGTTTTCAAAAGGACACTGGTTGACCTCAGGGAAATCAAACACCGCAGAGATCTCCCTCAAGGAGGTCAACCAGCATCCTTTTGCATGCACTTACTAGGCATTGCTCCCACTAGCCAGAATCCTACTCCACACTGATGAGGGTCAAATACCCCAAAACAGCTGTCTGTGGATGGATACCTTGCTTGGGTGGTTTCCTTGACTGGAGACATTCCTTGGCTTGGTTGTTCCTTCCCGGAGGAAGGTCTGGCTAGCTCACTGACGTCGAGACATGTGATGGTGTCTCTGCAGTGTTTTGGTTGATCTTCCTGAGGTCAATCAGCATCCTTTTTCATGCACTTACTAGTCATTGCTCCCACTAACCAGGATCCTACTCCACAATGATAAGGGGCAAATACCCCGAAACAGCTGTCTGTAGATGGATACCTTGCTTGGGTGGTTTCCTTGACTCGAGACATTCCTTGGTTTCGTTGTTCCTTCCCGGAGGAAGGTCTGGCAGTGTTTTTTTGCATACATGTTTTGATTTCAGTCTGACACAGTGCTCTTTGCTGCCACCTCTGTTTGAGACAGGAAGTGTCCAAAGCAGGAAAGGTTTTCTATGGGGATTTGCTACTGCTCTGGACAGTTCCTGTTTTGGACAGAGGAGGCAGTAGAGAGCAATGTGTCAGCCTGAAAAGAAAACACTGCTTCCTGCAAGACATACAGCAGCTGATAGGTATGGGAAGACTTGAGATTTTTAAATTGAAGTAAATTACAAATATGTATAACTTTATGAAACCAGTTTTTGCAGGAGTACCCCTTTAAGGGAACCAGAACTATTTTGTAATGCTTCATTATTAGATATTATCAGGATGTGTTATTGAGCTTCTATGTAAACACAACGAGTGGATTTATAATTTGCACTTGTAGAGTTGAGTAAGCATGCTCAGTTGAGCATCAGGGTGTTCGATCGAGCTTGATGCTAGAATAAGCACATTGTGGTGCTCGGGTAAAGGAGGACAAACACCTTCAATAACCGATCGATTGTTAGAAGGGCCGTGACATTTGTTTCAAAGTAGATTTTTTATCATGAGGTTTATTGTGGAACTTTAATCCCAAGGGCCTACAGTAGCCATGAAATCACTAAAATATTTGGTTAGCTGCATACAATTTAGTGTTATCATTAATTCCAAATATAACCAGTGGAACCCATTCATTCCTAATATATCTACTGGGATAATGGCACAGTCTTTTTTATAGAAAGGTCCTAATGCCTTGGATTGACAAAGTTTAAAGGGAACCTGTCACCCGAGAAGAGAGGGAAGAGCCTGCCTGACCCCCCGGTGGAGCCCCAGATACTTACCTCATCCTGCAAGTCCCGCCACCGAGAAATCGCTGCCCGACGGTCTGTGCGCGCTATATGTAAATGAGAAGAGATGACTCTGATGTCCATAGGGAAATCACTGCTTCAGTGATATCCTATGGACGTCGGACACATTTTTCCTCATTTACATACTCGCGCACAGACCGTCGGGCGGTGATTTTTCCGCAGGAGGGGGGCTTCTGGAGCGGGACTTGCAGGATGAGGTAAGTATCCGGGGCTCCATCGGGGGGGTCGGGTGGGCTCTTCCCTCTCTTCTCGGGTGACAGGTTTCCTTTAATGATAACATTATTATGGCGTGCAATCACCACTAGTGTATCTTGGGGTTTGGAGATTACTTATATATTTATCTGTTTTATTACCAAATTGTGTAGACTGTAAGCCCTCACAGGCAGGGTCTTCTGTCCCTATGTACCAGTCTACCATTAACCCTATTCATGTAACGGTTTTATTTTGTAATATTTATTTGTCACCCTCTATATTTAATTATAATATTAATTGTATGTAGTTAGCTCTCAGATCCCATCTAGTGGTAGCTGCAAGAATGATGTAATTTCATTCTCTTTCTATGCAGAGACTATAGAGCTCTGTATGTAAAAAAAAAAAAAAAAAAAGGACATATGCCTAATATCAAAGCAGACATCACATTGTCTTTGATCACTGTTATATAGGAATATGAAAACAGTGGCACAGTAATAAACACCACTACCTTTACTCTGTAACAACAGCAGAGTCCCAACTTGGAGTAGGAGTACTTCATAGATCCATACGGTGGTGCATCCAATCCAAATAGGAAAATTAGCACAATATAACTTCAGAGAGCAATGAACAGAGGGCACTCACTGAATCTTTTGGGAATTCTTTATTGCTAAAGACAGGACAAGCAGTCCGATGTGTCTGCAGAGCAGGAAAGGACACTACAGCACGGACACAGGTATCAGCTGTTTCGCACGCATGCGCGCTTCTTCAGACCCCAGAAGCATGCATGTGTGCGAAATAGCTACTGCCTGTGTCCATGCTGTAGCGTCCTCTCCGGCATGCTGGACTGCTCGTCTTCTTTGTTGAAATATATAATTTCCTATATAATAGAAATATGTAATGTCTAAAAAAAGTCAAATCATAGAAACTCTATAAAAAAGGACATAAGATTCAGACATTGGTCCAAGAACCCACAGACCTTTACTTAGACACAAATGTATTTTTTATAATGACAGGACATATTTCCAAAATACATATAATAAAAAGTAATTTCCTTTAACTCTCCTTTGTCCTTCTTTTTGTCCTCCTGTTCTTCTCCACCCTCTCCTCATAACCTAGGATCTTGCCAAATATAGTTAATATAGTTAGACTAATAAAGTTAGACTTGACTTTTAGAAGATCACCTTAAATGCTCAGTAGTCTTTGATCAACAAAAAATATATTTAGTCCCATAGTCCCAAAGTAGGTTAAAAACCCCCCACCATAGCCAGAGTGTGCCAGTGACCCCGAAATATGGCACTAAAAGGAGAGAAAACTCCAAAACTGCAGTTTATGTATAGCATTTCATATTTCCCTATTGACTGTCAACATTTGGTCACGTGTTTTGCATTTCCATGTTGTGAGACTCGTAACTGAGGCTCCGTGGACCCATTATTTTGCATATTTAAATTTATTGGGGCAATGTATTAATGGAGACTCTTGATTGAGTACTTCATTGGATTTTATTCACTGCTTTCCCTTAGCTCAGTGATTACTGTGTTTTAGTTTTTCTACTTTTCTTTGCCCCAGAATTCTTAGCCAGAATCCTTCTCCACACTGACGAGGGGCTAATACCCCGAAACAGCTGTCTGTGGATGGATGCCTGGCTTTGGTAAACCCTTGTCATGTCACAATACTCGTCAAAGTTAGACTTTGACGCAAAAGAGGTCACCCTGGTATTTCCCTATTTATGTTCCAATATTCACAACCGAGTGGGACCGGCGCCGATGCGGGGACGCTGGTGCCGTGGTCCTTTTTTTGAACTGCAGCCTGGTTCCCGCACATGGCGCTGGTCTATTCCCGGTCACCAACCCGGCCTAAAGCGGGCCTGCCTGCCGCCAATGTGACGAAACCCCCTCCCCTCTGTAACGCTGCTCCTTTCCTTTAACACTCCGTCCGCCCACTGCCTCTTCATGGATATGCATGCAGCATTTTGTATTGATGTATAAATGCAGAGTGGATGAATATTTATGAGAAGGGAGCAGGCAGAAAGGTTAAAGTACCCCTCCCCCCCAGGGCACCAAACACCCTCATATCATATCAGTAACAAGAATGATTTTATTAAAATAGCCCAGCATTTACCTGTCTCTGTGGCAAAACAACTTTGTATTATTTTGAAATTCATCAAATAGGTTTTTCCAGTGTATATACAATGCCCATAGCCATGTCCTGATACTAATCTAAGGGCAGATCAAATATTCTAATATTACATTTTCCTTTCATACCTTAAAGGGTAATAAAGGGACATTTTTCTGTGAACCTTCTACACATCATGATAGCAGTTCTACTTCTTATTTGTACATCAGCATTTTATGATTTTGTAGATAACCTTATTTCATGTGATAAGATAAAATGTTATTGAACGGGTAAAATAAAAGAGATACTAGTTATTGTGATTTTATTTGAACTCTATATAGGGAACTGCAATAAGCAATTGGTAGTTTAAACAAGTAAAGTTTAATATTTAAAGTGTATTTTTAATATATATATTTTTTAACATGAACAGACCTGGGATGCATGAACAGACCGGCACCGGGCACTGGAACTGCCACCCGATTCCTGTGCATAGCGCCGGTCTATTCCCAAGCACTGGCCCAGCATGAAGTACTGGGGGCGGTCTCCTCCCTTCTGTGATGCGGCTCTATTAGAATCAATGGAGCCGCATCACAGAGGGGAGGGGATATTGTAAAACATCCCCAGTGCTTCATACCAGGCTGGTGCTCAGGAACAGACTGGCGCCGTGCATGGGGACTGGGTAGTGGTTCAGAAAAAGGACAGTAGCCGGTGCCGGTCATGCAAAAAAAAAACACCTTAAACTCTTGACCTTCTATGGAACTCTCGGCATCCTAATTTATTATGATGCAAGGGAGCTTAAAGCTCAGTGCTCCTGTATTGACATAGCCGTGTCAGTTCAGCAGCAAAGAAATTTAGCTGTTTCAGAGCTCCCAGCATCATAATAAATTAGGATGCCACAAGTACCATAAGAGGTCAAGAGTCCAGTCTGTGATATACAGTCAGTGATCAGTACAGACCAAGATCAGTGGCGCGGTAGCTCTGAGGCATTGGGACAGGTGAATATAAAATAAGGTGAAATGTGTGGCTAGAAGCCCACAGAGGACACCGACCCATCTGGCATTTTCCAGAATTGCCATATAGTCAGTTTAAGCATTGTTATGCACATGGGGAGGACAATGTGGTCTGAGATTACTTACTAAATTGGAAAAGGAAACACTGGGTAAAATTTAAGTGTCATGCAGCTGCAAGTAATTTCATGGGGTGCATCCAAAGGGGCGTAGATGCACAAGACAAACAAATAGCTGTTATTACACTAACTGGTTGTCAGATCACATATAAAATATTGTGTACATTTTTGGACTGAGCACTAGAGGTTTCCTATGAGGATTTGCTACTGCTCTTGACAGTACCTGACATGGTCTGAGGTGGCACCAAAGAGAATACACCACTGGACTGGAAAGAATACAACACTTCCTGCAGGACATAAAGCAGCTCATAAGTACTGGAAGACTTGATGGGTTTTTTTTTTTTATAATTAGGAGTTATTTATAAATCTGTATAACATTCTGACACCAGTTGATTTGAAAACATTTCTGGAGTACCCTTAATTGTTCAGAACTGTTCATAAGAGAGGTACAATAGAGGCCAATGGTGCATAAGGCTAATGGTATTGATCTAATTCACATTATATTGGAAATATATATTTTCTCCTAGGCAGATTAGGTTTTATATTGAACCTTTAATATTTTTGCATCAAATTAATATTAATTTTTAATGTAGCAGTAACATTTACGAACATGGAGAGTACCCCAACTTTGAAGAAATGAAGACTGGACAGGCTCTATGGCAGTTGCACCTGACTGTATCGCTTGTTCACTAGTCCGATTCAAGTCAGTAAAGACAGAATGCAATTTAAAATTCTATTTTAACGAGGTATTCCAGGAAAAATGAACTTTTCCCCTATCCACAGGATAGGGGAAAAGCTGGAGATCCGACATCCGACATCTGTACCCCCAGGAAGATCTCCATATTGGGCCACGACTTCTGTATTATGAATAGAGCCACAGGTACGACTCATGCTCATCTATTCATTCCTATAGAGCTATGGAAAGAGCCAAGTATAATGCACTTCCGGCTTACTTTGCTCTTTCCTTTACTCCATAGGAATGAATAGGGCTTCGGTTCATGTGCCGTACCCGCGGCTCTATTCATAATACAGAAACCCAATACGAAGATCTGTGGTGGGTACAGAGGTTGGACCGCTTGCAATGTCCGCCTTTTTCCCTATCCTGTGGATAGGGGAAAAGTTTTTTTTTTCATGGAATACCCCTTTAAGGCATTGAAGGAAAGTCTTATGAGGCGTAAAGTACAGTACATGGCAGAGCCATGCACACAGAACCTGTTTGGTGGCATATAGTACATAGTATATAGTTGTATGCTTTCCTGTATATTACAGAAATAATCTCCTCTAGGAGCAATCTTTCACCCTTGTAATACTGATGGAGAATGTTTTCATTTCTTTGCTGACAGATTTTGTTGGGCCCTATATAAAATTAGAGGCATATGGATGTAAAATAATGAATGTAAAATAAGGCCCTGTAGACTTCTATGGATGCCATGTTAACTTTGCACCGAGCGTATGGATATGGCCAGATTTTGGCCGGTCTGTATATTAGGTATTTGGGTGATATTCTTGCATCAGATTTTGGATTAAAAAAAAAAAAGAATCAAGAGTATTGAATTTCATCATGCCAGATATTTAGTTAGGAAAAGATAAAGAGAGAGAAGCTACTGCCAGAAGTGCTCTTTCCATTCAAGCGACTTTGTTCCAGCACCTTGCTTACCTTGAATCGCCACACCGCGTTGTAGAGCTCCTCACTCCGTACCAGGTTCGGGGGTCGGCCTACCTCCTGGTACCAGCATTTAGAAGAAAAACAACTTTTATCAATGCGGCACAGTGGGGTGGGCAATCAAACTGGCATGGCCTAGAACATCCATGCCCTAGGCCTGCGGCGCCTCTCTCCTTACCTCCCTTCACTTTCAGTCCGCCACTGGGCTATAGGATATAATATTACCGCTTTATAAAGCTTTGGTGCGGCCTCATCTGGAGTATGCTGTCCAGTTTTGGAGCCCGATTCATAAAAAGGATGTTCTAGAGCTGGAGAGGGTACAAAGACGGGCAACTAAACTAATAAGGGGAATGGAGCATCTTAGTTATAAGAAGAGATTAAAAGAATTAAATTTGTTTAGTCTGGAGAAGAGACGTTTAAGGGGAGATATGATTAATTTATTTAAATATATAAATGGCCCCTACAAGAAATATGGGGAAAAAATGTTCCAGGTAAAACCCCCTCAAAGGACAAGAGGGCATTGCCTCCGCCTGGAGAGACAAGAGGGCATTGCCTCCGCCTGGACAAAAAAAGGTTCCATCTTCGGAGGCGACAAGTCTTCTTTACAATGAGAACTGTGAATTTGTGGAACAGTCTACCACAGAATCTGGTCACAGTAAAAACAGTAGAGGGCTTCAAAACCGGCCTAGACAAGTTCTTAGACGAAAATAATATAAATGCATATGTATAGAACTTATCATCCCTCCCCCTTCCCTGTATCCATCCCCTCCTTGGTTGAACTTGATGGACATGTGTCTTTTTTCAACCGTATTGACTATGTAACTATGGGCTAGATGGAGGTGGGGAGAGAGGGGCCGCAGGCCTAGGGCATGGATGCTCTAGGCCATGCCAGTTTGACTGCCCACCCTGCCGCGCCATATTGATAAAAGTAATTTTTCTTCTAAATACTGGCATCTAAATAATCGGGAGACAGGCCGACTCTGAATCAGGAACGGTGTGTGTACCTCTACAACGAGGTACCGGCATTTCGAGGGCAGCAAGGTGTGGGTACAGAGACGCTTTAAGAAAACATGCTTGGTAGGCTGAACAAAGCATGCACCTTTGGTGGTCGGCAGTTGAAGACGTATGGCCACCTTTACTATAGTTTACTTTTGTAAGGTCTTAGACGCATTGTAATAACATCATCAACTCACCATGACGTAAAAACCTCGAGCAATAAAAGCATTGCCCGTACCATTTCCTTAAATAATCCCGGCTTATCAGGATGTTTCCTTTTTGTTTGCTGACAGAAGGAAATTCAATATTCTAAATTGTCGATGCAGCTGTTGTTGGGAGATCATTTATTCTGTTTAATGATCGAGCAGAAGTCTTATCTGTAAGTCATTTCTTATCAGACTCCCAGTCATATCCCTGTTCAAATTAAGCTACGTATATGCTCCAGTTGTTATTCTTGATCCTTTATTAATCCACCATGAAGCAGTTTTCACTTCAATGGTTAACTCTATCGTCTATAAACGAGCAATGTAAAAATGGACATGGGGTTTGGCAGTGCTCTGTGGAGGGGTGAGGCTTCTATTCCTTGCAATTACCCGGTATTTGTTAAAATGTCTGTATACGGCTGCCAAGAAACTGAGATGTCTAACAAACAAAAGCTGCCGATTTAAACAAGGTGCCTCGAAGACTAGAACTGCCAGGGAGGAATTAAGGCAGTGCTTCAACCAAATCCCTATTTTAATGCCACAATAGGATACATCGAATGATTGTCTTTTGCAAAGTCAAAATGGTAGTGCAATTAACAAAGCAGATCTTTCATCTTCCCGCCCTGGGGCTTAAAGCCGGAGCCAAAAGACACAGTGTTTTAACAGGTACACTACGCCTAGGGAGTAAAAACACATCTCCGACCACCTAGCTGGAGACACAAAGGGAATAATGGCATTTCTAGGTGAGGACCAGCCAACAACTGACAGTAGATTATAGAACACAAGGCAGTGGGTGGCTGCTTAGAAATGTTCACCGACGTAGGTGCATAATAGCTTTTCATTTGTCAACTGTCAACAAGGTATAAGCGAGAAGCCTGACAGATGACTGACAGTACGTAACCCTGGTATGTGTACGCCATAGTCCTTTATAAAATAATCAAAGGAAGAAGAGGCTCTACTCCCGCCCATTAAAACAGGTATGTAAAATTAAAAGGCGGCGTATTATTTACATATATAACTATTAGAGATGAGCGAACCTGGAGCATGCTCGAGTCCATCCGAACCCGAACTTTCGGCATTTGATTAGCGGTGGCTGCTGAACTTGGATAAAGCCCTAAGGCTATGTGGAAAACATGGATATAGTCATTGGCTGTATCCATGTTTTCCAGACAACCTTAGAGCTTTATCCACGTTCAGCAGACACCGCTAATCAAATGCCAATCGTTCGGGTTCAGATGGACTCGAACCCGAACCCGGTTCGCTCATCTCTAATAACTATAGAAAAAAATTGCAAACTCAGAGCCGAAACTTTCATTTGCATAAATACCTATATCTACAAACTTAAACAATGTCCCTTCAATGTCACTTCAAAAAGAAACTTTTGACATGCCCGATAGGAATGTCGAAGGGGTGAAAACTGGTCGGGTTAAGAAGTAGTTAGGATGATGAGCAGGAATTACCATTATATTCTTTTGATAACCTTAGTGGCATCTGACAACTTGAAAATGTAATTACCCCACCGCATAAAGATTATCAAACAGTTATTACGAGTTATATTTTCTCTACTGAGAGGTTGTGGCTCTTTGACTGTGTAAAATTAGCAAATTTAGGCACTGTACAGTATGTATGATTTTGTAGTTTTATATGGTTATACATCATGAAGTTTTCCTTTACGTATGGGTCCGGTATACTTATGTTTTAGGAGCGGTTCACCAGTACCGCACCCCTGGCAAATTACATACATGCTTTTCATAGCTGGTGTGTTTCAGTTCTGATTAAAGCAAATGTCACGGTCCTTTTTTAAACCACGGCCGGCTCCCGCGCACGGTGCTGGGCACCGGCTTGGGCTCAATATGAGGCTTGGGCTTAATATGAGGAACCTGCCCATAGACACTATAAATCAAATAAAACGTAATACCAATTTGAATGGGCTAGTCAAGGAATTCCATATCTAAAAATAACATTAAGTTTCCCTATTAAAAAATTACAAAAGAAAAATTATATAAAAATGTTAACAACCTTAAATCAAAATATAAAGGATCTTTCACGTCACCCAGCATCATGGGCAGGAAGAAAAGCCATAACAACAATGATGCTGCTTCCAAAAGTTTTATATTATTTTCCAAATATTCCCTTAAAAATACCTGATAAACATCTTTAAAGGGGTACTCCGGCACTGATTAAAAAAAAAAACAATCAATCAATCAAACATAGTTTTTACATTTACCATCCCTCCGGAGTCTGTCTCCGTTTAAATTTCCCGCTGTTTGCAGGTCCCTGAAGCTCCAGATGGTGGCTTAATTTTTTTCTTTACTTCCTGGTTTGGACTTTCCCATGATGCACTTTATCTCCTGCGATGTCTAACTGACCCTGTAAAACTGTTAGATGGCTTACATCTTGCTCAGGCAATCAGAGCTGAGCAACCTGTGTCATCTGACAAAGGGAGGTTGGCTTAACAAGGCTTAGACCCGCCTCCCTCTTGATGATGTCATTGTCACAAAATGGCTTCTTGGGGTAAACAGTCATTCGGTAAGAATAAGTTTACTTCAATTCCTGGTGGGGGATTGAGGGGAAAAAAGATAGGGAAGAGGAGAAGATAGGTGATTGAAGCATATTACAAAGTTATATAACTTTGTAATTAGTTTCAATTACTGGGAAAAAGCTTTTCGCTGGAGTACCCCTTTAAGACATTTAACAAAAATGTTAGCTTTTATTTGGAAGACTAAACACCCAAGCATAGTAGCAAGTATACTACTTTAAAAAGTGGAAAATGGAGGGATGGGGATCCCAAATAGATAATATTTCATATTTCATATTTCAATAATATTAATATAATATAATATTTAATATTTCAAATCTCCAATATTTGAAGAATATAAAGAAGATTATGGTGGATACGTCATCAAAATAGGAAATGGGTCAGAATGAAGTTTGACCTTATCTCTCTATTTATTAATTGTTTTCTTGTGGTTTCCCAAATTAGCTAGAAAATTAGAAACCATAAAATTTTACCCAATTATTGAAAACAGTGTTAAGGTATAGAAGGAGATTACGATAAACATCTACCAGAGCTTAAAAAGATATTTCAACTCCCTCTATATACTATCCATGAAGTAATGCAAAATATAAAATTTACAAAACAAAAATCTTTATGCAATTTATGGTTTATAATAAAGTGGGAAGAAGATTTAGGGAACAATTATACAGAGTCACAATGGCTACTTGCTATTTTCATGCTAAAGAATGTATCAAACTGTACCAACCAATTTGAAACAGCTAGAAAAATACTGTACCGCTGGTACATTACACCAGTGAGTTTACATCTTGGGGGACATTTATGAAGACCGGTGTACGAGTATACTGGTCTTAAATTAGTCTCCACTCCCAATTGTCCTGCCGAATTCACTAAGAGGTGCACGCTTAAGGTGCAAGTGCTTACCATACATACTCCCCTCGGCGTACACACGATAAAAGTGTTCAGACCAATTCAGTAAGTGTTCAGACCAATACTGATCAGGAGAATGTGGCGGAAGAATACCGCAGTCCTCTCCCGGGTCCCTCTCACATAATATCAGTCAGGCTCCATAGACTTACAATCAGACGGAGCCTGACTAATCATGTGACACAAAGTTGGGAGAGTACTGCACCTAGCTTGTCTTCTTCTGGGTTGTTCTCCCGATCGGTACCAGTCTGAACATATAGACCTGGACCAACCAAAACTTTTGATGGTCGCACCTTCCACAATCTCATACTTGTGCCCTCTCCTGTGGATAGAGGACAAGTAAAATTAACTCAGTAAACCCCTTTAAGTCTTGTTTCTTTTTGTTATTTATGATTATATTAAAGGGAACTTGTCACCCCCGTGCCGGGACAGAGCCCGGCTGCCCCCCCGCAGTGCAGACCCATATACTTACCGCTTCCGAGAAGTCCCGCTCCTGCACCCGCTCCCACCGGCAAGATATTTCCGTCCGTAGCCGTGTGCGGGCTCACCAGAGATGAGTCCGACGCCCATAGAGAATGACGGCTCCAGTCATTCTCTATGGAAGTCGGACTCATCTCTGGTGAGCATGTGCACGGCTTCAGACAGAGATATCTCGGCGCCGGGAGTGGGACTTCTCGGAAGCGGTAAGTATATGGTTCTGCACCGGGGGGGTCGGCCGGGGTCTGTCCCGGCATGGGGAGTGACAGGTTCCCTTTAAAGACTACTGACTGCCTAGGCTCAGGAATTATCCAATCAAAGTTCATGGATTTTTTATCATAATTAATCTTAGATGTATTATCAGGAGAGAAAAAATAGAAGCTGGAGATGAAGCCATCAGATCAGATGAGGTCTAAATGGGCTGCTGCAGCTTGGTTTGTTTAGCCGCACATGGAAAGTGCAAAAGCCTAGACATATATTATTTGTAATTACATTAAAGCGACTCTGTACCCACAATCTGACCCCCCCCAAACCACTTGTACCTTCGGATAGCTGCTTTTAATCCAAGATCTGTCCTGTGGTCCGTTCGGCAGGTAATGCAGTTATTGTCCTAAAAAATACTTTAAAACTTGAAGCCCGTGCCAAACAGGAGTATCTGTGTCCTAACTTTGCAACACCCCTCTATCCCTCCTCCCCATCCTCTTCATCATTAGGAATGCTCCAGGCAGATTGCCTCCTATTCCCCACCTGTGGCAGCCCGGCACATGGGCTGGATCGTTAAGCAATGCAATGTTCAGCATGGAGAAAATGTTTCAGAGGCATTCCTAATGATGAAGAGGGTGGGGAGGAAGGACGGAGGGGTGGTGCAAAGTTAGGGCACAGATACTTCCGTTTGGCACGGGCTTCCAGTTTAAAAGTTTTTTTTTAGGACAATAACTGCATCACCTGCCGAACGGACCACAGGACAGATCTTGGATTAAAAGCAGCTATCCGAAGGTACAAGTGGTTTGGGGGGGACAGATTGTGGGTACAGAGTGGCTTTAGTAAAAAAAAAAAAAAAAAGAAAGAAAATCCCACATATCACGTTCATAGCCTTTAACTATGAAAAAGTAAAACAGTAGACAGTAAACAATACATTTTAAATACCAGACAATGCAAATATGTCGGACTAATTCACACATCACCACAATGGTAGTCATCTGGTGTGCAGTGTCGCAAATGCAAAAAAAACCCCAAGCCATTATGCAAAAAAACAGCTTATTAAAAAGAGTATAGCTAAAAAGCGCATACACTAAGTAACCATATGTGGAAGGAAACCGAGATTATTTTGTATACAGCACATGTCTACAGCAGAGGCTCATTTGCAGAGACAAATTGTAGATTAGGTGACCATTTGTAAGCGTTAAGCATAAATTTCACTACCGCATCAGCATTAATTTAATACAATGGGCTAAATGCATAGAAACATAAGAAAGGCAGCGTGGATTTACAGGATTAGCTGTGTAAAAGAAATCCATTGGGAGATGATATGAAAAATATGGCAGATAAACTGTTGCCTGGAAATAGAATAATTGAAAAATAATGATAAAAGTGAATTTTCCACAGCAGACTACAGATTGCTTGGGAGGGTTGTTCCTGAAATGGACTATGTTCGATATTTTGTAGAAGGTTTTTTTTTTGTTGTTCAACCCCTGTGAGTTTTTTTAGTTGCAGCCTCTACCTTGTAAAAAATGGCCTAGCTACCATGGAGGCAGACCATGCAACTGCAATGGGGCCTGTGCAGCATGGCCTGCCTCCATGGCAGCTACAGTAGCTGCAATGCTGACAGTGCACCCCCCAGCAGCTTCTCAGAGTGGTTCCCACATACTGCCAACCCTACCCCCCTTTCCCCGGAGAGCGGGGCTCTAACAGACCAACCCTCTCCTCTGGAATGATGTTCACAGTGGCTCTCACAACACAGCAGTTTATCAGATGTCACAGACTACCACTCCTCCTGGGACATCGGTCAGAGCATCTTGGGAGAGCTGCTCTTAGTGCCATCTTGGGGAGGAAAGGTGGAGCGCCGCCCGGGGGGGGGGGGGGGGTGGCGCGGATTGCTTTCTATTGTGTCTCTCAGCTAACTGGCATTGCAGATGGTGAGGTATCCACTGTAAAATTATATTTAGGGTTTTTTTTTACCCTCTGTTTAAAGGCTTTCCTCTTGAAGTCAAAGCAGAGTAGTCACACTCCTTGCTACAAGTCTAATTATATGGCTAAACCTATTGATAAATCAATGACCACGATGACCATGACAGTGATAAAGTTGTGCAGTACGTTACCCGATTTGATTCTTTAATACATACATTATAGTTACCAATAAATCAATAACTGTTGCACATAATAGGCCTGATATATTATACCTAATATGTACAGACTGCAGATTTAAAGCAGACAGTCTGATGGGCTGAATTTAGCACAGTGGCACATGCTGTAGGAGAATTTGTTGAACCAAGTTAAAGGCGTACTCCAGTAAAAAGGGAAATTCTTTCAAATCAGCTGGTGTCAGAAAGTGTCAGCAATTTGCAATTTACTTCTATTAAAACATTTCGGGTCTTCCAGTACTTATCAGCTGCTGTTTGTCCTGCAGGAAGTGGTGTATTCTCTCTAGTCTGACACACTGCTCTCTGCTGACTCCTCTGTTTGAGACAGGAACAGCAGTAGCAATCCCCATAGAAAACCTCTCCTGCTGTCCAGACTGGAAAGAATACACCACTTCCTGCAAGACATACATCAGCTGATAAGTACTTTTTTTTAAATAGAAGTAAATGACAAATCTGTGGCACTAGTTTTCAAAGTTTTTTTTTTTTTTTGGAGTACCCATTTAATAATGTTAGATATGTTCGTTTATTTTTGCACCACCTTTTGGTTGGCTTAATTTACATCAATATTATGCACCAAGCGTTTGGTTCATTCGCTTGCATGTTCTGTAGTGATGAATTAAATTTAAAAAGTAATATCTATCCTGGAACCCCTGATAACTTTGACAACATTCCTCCCATGATCTCGTCATAACTCAATACTAAGTACAGTAGCTCTCAAGTCAGCAGTAAACAGTAGATTTCCACCCATCTAAAGTTCCCGACCCCTGGTGTACAAGTTTTGCTTTACACTTGATGTTTCAACAAGGAAACACTAGAGGTCACTGTTGTTAGTTAATCCCCGATATACCGTGGGAGCATCAGCTAACCTTTAGTAAGAGTTATCTAAAACTTTTTTCTAGTTTCTTGTAGATAGCAATAGATATAAGTGTGGAGTTTAGAAACTGGATTTTTTTTTTGAATAGAAGTAAATTCCATCTATTTTGGTGCCGGAAGTAAAGATATGTTATAAGGTGAATGCTCACTTATTCTCATCAATAAAAAGTGTGAAGGATTTGATAATAGCGCCTCTAAATGGCGCCTCTAAATGATTGTTCTTTAAAAGACAATGGCATAGCTACTATGGCCCAGGCCCTGCTATGGGGCCTGGGCTGCAGGGGGGCCTGGGCCCCCCCTGGCAAAGCATGGCATATCCCCCATGTCTCAATGGTGCTACAGCACTGACTGTCGGCCTGAAACCCCCCTCAAGCCCTCCCACCTCCCCCGAACACACCAATGTCCCAGTTTCCAAAAGTGCCACAAAGTCCCGGGTATGTCCCCATCCCGGTAAGCCCTGCCCCCGTGCCCACTGCGGGTGAGATATTAGCTCACCGGCAGAGCACACAGGACCTGAGGAGGAGAGACGCCATGGACAGCAGGAAGGATGGTAACTATCAATGCCAGTTGGAGGTCACTCATCTTTCCTAGAATCTTGTATAACGGAAGTCACTCGGCCTCCCTAGCATCTTGTATAATGGAGATCATTCAACTTTCCTAGCATTTTGTATAGTAGTCAGTATAAGGCTATGTTCACACTACGTAAGTTTCGTAATAATAATTACTACGGAAATAACGTAGTGCTGCCTTCTAAGAAATCCCAGCCAGAGTCTATACACATGGTGTACACTCTGGCCGGAATCCCTAGCGGTGCCGAGAGAAACTGACATGTCAGTTTTATGCGGCTGCTATTCAGTGAATAGCGGACACAGAAAACCTGTCAGTTCACACAGTGGGGTGTGCGGCTCTGGCCGCACGCTCTATTTTGTGCAGCAGGGAATTCGGATGTGGGCGCACAATGAAGCTCGTATTACCTAGCATCTCGTATAATGGGGTCACCCAGCTTTTCTAGAATCTTGTATAATGGGGTCACCCAACTTTCCTAGCATTTTGTATAATGGGGTCACCTAGCTTTCCTAGCATCTTGTATAATGGGGTCACCCAGCTTTCCTAGCATTTTGTATAATGGGGCCACCTAGCTTTCCTAGCATCTTGTATAATGGGGTCACCCAGCTTTCCTAGCATTTTGTATAATGGGGTCACCTAGCTTTCCTAGCATATTGTAAAATGGAGGTCACCCAGCTTTCCTAGCATATTGTAAAATGGAGGTCACCCAGCTTCCCTAGCATATTGTACAATGGAGGTCACCCAGCTTTCCTAGCATCTTGTATACCGGAGGTCACCCAGCTTTCCTAGCATATTGTAAAATGTAGGTCACCCATCTTTCCTAGAATCTTCTATAATGGGGTCACCCAGCTTTCCTAGAATCTTGTACAATGGAGTCACTCAGCATCTTGTATAGTAGTCAGTATAATGGTGGTTACCCTGACTTAGTGCGGCCCCCAGTGTCGCCCCCCTCCCCACATGGCCCCCACACCTGCAGGGACTCAGAGGGGCCCTCACACCTGCAGTGACTCAGAACGACCCCTAAACCCCCCCCAACACACCTGTCTTAAAGCAGCCCGCACCTCGCAGATGTCTCAGAGTCATCCCTACCTGCAGGGACTACAAGCGGCCTTCTACCCCTCACCCCCCCCCACCCCAGGGCACAGTGTCTCAGAGCTGGGGAAGGGGGAAACAGCACCATATCACCGGGCCAGGTGAGCATGTTGCGGAGCCCCATACAGCTTTTTGCTATGGGGCCCCGTGAATCCTAGTTACGTTCCTGTTAATAGAATATGAAAACGTCCCTGTTAATAATATGAAAACCTCTGGGTTGGTGTCTTCACAATAAATTTTGGCACTTCCCTTGGCTTCCTTGTCGGAGCCCCTGCATTTGCTACCCTAAGCATTGTGGTCCTAGCTTTCTTGACCATGATTCCATCCTGTGGTTCCTGTCTGTGACTTCTGCGCTGCTGTTCCTGGCCTTGTGCTACCTGCTGTGTTTCTGCCTGCTGACCAGCCTACATTGTCTTCAACTGGGGGTAGCGACCTGGGGGTCGCTTGCCGCAGAAAGTCCATCCTGCCTTATGGTGGGCTCTGGCAACAAACAGCGGACCTTTAGACCCTGCTCTCTTGCCATCTCTAGCAGCGGACCAGTGGATCCATGATTTCAGTCGTTACAAATGGAGTATTGTAAAAATACATCCATTATCATTGTAGTGTAAATTTCTGTTCCAGAATCTCAACAAAGATTATGCAACAAATGTTCCATATCCAAATAGGACCTAAAGGTGGCAAATGATATCATAACGCCCAGGGCTGAATATGTTGTAAGCACAGCCCCACTAGACTAGAACCAGCCTCTTGCCAGTTCTAAGGAGCCTTGGAGTATTCTGTAAGTAAAGGCCTGGTCTAAGCCACCTTCATTTCTTTCAATCTTGTCGATAGACCTCTCACTAGCCAGCCAACACCCTGCTCTGCACTGATGAGGGGCAAAAACCCGAAACAGCTGTGTGCAGATGGGAAATTTTTTCCTTTTGGAGAGATTGTTTGGCTTGGCATAAAATCCCCAGTCAATGTTCTAAGGCTTCTTGACTGAGCGAGACTTGACTAGAAGGGACATCTCTTTGCTCAAGAGGTGTGAGAGCTATTTTGCATATTCATTCTTCCCAGAATTCTCAGTGGAGCAGCAATGGTCTGTAAGTCTCCAGACGTCTTTATGACGGGCTCTCCTTAAGGAGAGTCACTACCTCTTTGACCCATATCTTGTCTTCAGGAATTTGATATGATATGTAGCTCCCCCACTTCTCATTCGGTTGAGCCCACCTAGACGTGACCCAGCGGAAAATACATGATTTGGATGCTGCTATCTTGTCTTTCAGAATTCCACGTAATTATTTGTTCCTGTTTTACTATGTAAATGTTTTTAGTACGATAAAGTCCTTACTAAGTCAAGTTTCTTCGGAGTAATCTAGTTTGACCCATTCTACACAATGCCCATGACTCGGCTCTCCATCTTTTTCTTCGATATCTTCCATTCCTGTTCAGGTTGTTGATAACACAAGCAATAATTGAGCTACCTAATGAAAAATGTCACTAACTCAACCATTTTAAGCCGAAATCCATCAACGCCCCAGATAAGTGTTCATCCCTAAATCACAGGCAATGTGGATAACAAGCCAGTCTGGTTGAATCATATGGGAACAGAATGGAGGGGGGGGGGGGGGGAGATAGGGGAGGTCAAACCCTGGTGGACAACCGGTCATGTGTGAACTTGTAAATCTCCTGATGTTTAGAGTTTAGTTTATTGTTTTCACTTTAATTCTTCTCCTTCTTACAGTCCTGGCTGTAAACCATTTCTGCCCAAGAGTGGTGCAAGTGCAAATCTGCCCCTTTCTTCAGCTGAAGAATTATCTTTCCCGGGCAAGGATGAGACCCCGGACTGCACAGCTGTAAATAAGACTCAGGTTTCCTCGGATCAAAGGTTAGTATATTCATCTGCACTGTGCATTTCTTGCTGGGGAAAGAATAGCATGGAAACATTAACCTGCTCATTGCTGGTATCTGTTTATGTTGTAGCAAAATGCATGCAAGGCCGGGTTCACACTACGTTTTTGCAATCCATTTATTTTATCCGTTTTTTGCAATAAACAGATGGAATAACTGATGCAATTGTGTGTTTTTCCAATGACTTCCATTAAAAAAAACAACAAAAAAACATATCAAAAGGCATCCTTTTTTTTAACATGCACAAAAATAAGGTCAAGTATGTTTTTGTGTACTGATGTGTTTTGATCTTTTTTTTTTTTTATAATGGAAGTCAATGGAAAAACCGATGCACACAATTGCATCTTTTTTTCCATCCGGTTTTGGAAAAAACGGATTAAAAAACAGGTTTCAAAAACATAGTGTGAACCCAGCCTAATTTTTTTTCTTTTATTCTAGGAAAATAGCAAAACAATTTTCTTTATTCCTCCTGATTTTTTTAAAGTCTTTTTTTAAAAAAAAATAAAAATACTCTGCAGTATGTTCTCCTAGAGGTCATACCAGCCGAATGAATATTATCAGCTGGTCGTGCTTGGCTTGTGGTTACTCCTTAAAGAGCCATCAAATATTGGAGGTCACAAGTATCCAAAATGTAAGCTATGCAGGAACACATGAATAATGTGCCCTTCCCCTAAATGATACTTAGCAGAACCTTGGAGGAATTTGAACATGACTATGATAAACTGACAGTGATAGAAGTATGAACATCAGACGTTTAGTCCTTGTGTAACTCAGATATTATACAACTAGTTATATATATATATATATACTTTTATTGCTTGAATATGTCTTACTCTTTATATTTATACATACAAGGTGTCTGTATACACATTGTATATATATATATATATATATATATATATATATATAGCTATAGATCACCAAATATAGAAAGGATTTATTCGATACACTCATTGAAGGTAATTTAGTGGTGCAATGCAAAAAAACGGAACCACAAGGCCCTATTACATGGATCGGTTATCGTTCAAAAAAAGATCGATTGTTAGGTGTAAACGAGCGAACGGCAAAAACAAAATCGTTATATTCTTGTTCATCATGATATATCAGCGTGTCGGAAAAAAATCTACGATATTTTAAAAAATGCCAATCAGCGTTTAGACCAGGGGTGGGGAACGTCCGGCCCGCGGGCCGGATCCGGCCCGCAAGGTCCTTCGATCCGGCCCCCGGCCCCCCGGCTGATAGTAAAATGTCCCTGCTGTGCGGGAATGCAGGGGGAATAAGGAGCGGGAGTGCGGGGGACTCAGCAGCAGGTGAATGAGAAGCGGAAGTGCGGGGGAATGAGGAGCGGGAGTGCGGGGGAATAAGGAGCGGGAGTGCAGGGGACTCAGCAGCAGGGGAATGAGGAGCGGGAGTGCGGGGGAATAAGGAGCGGGAGTGCGGGGGACTCAGCAGCAGGGGAATGAAGAGCGGAAGTGCGGGGGAATGAGGAGCGGGAGTGCGGGGGAATAAGGAGCGGGAGTGCGGGGGACTCAGCAGCAGGGGAATGAGGAGCGGAAGTGCGGGGGAATGAGGAGCGGGAGTGCGGGGGGTTCACGGGAGGCACAGCTGTGACAGCATGATATACAGGGGACACATGTGGCAGCATTATTCTGTGCCCCTGGCTATAATGCTGCCTCATGTGCCCCCTGTATATCATGCTGCCTCATGTGCCCCCTGTATATCATGCTGTCTCATGTGCCCCCTGTATATAATGCTGCCTCATGTGCCCCCTGTATATAATGCTGCCTCATGTGCCCTCTGTATATAATGCTGCCTCATGTGCCCCCTGTATATAATGCTGCCTCATGTGCCCCCTGTATATAATGCTGCCTCATGTGCCCCCTGTATATAATGCTGCCTCATGTGCCCCCTGTATATCATGCTGCCACATGCTGTGCCCCCTGTATATCATGCTGCCAAATGTGCCCCCTGTATATCATGCTGCCACATGCTGTGCCCCCTGTATATCATGCTGCCACATGTGCCCCCTGTATATCATGCTGCCACATGTGCCCCCTGTATATCATGCTGCCACATGTGCCCCCTGTATATCATGCTGCCACATGCTGTGCCCCCTGTATATCATGCTGCCACATGTGCCCCCCTGTATATAATGCTGCCACATGTGCCCCCTGTATATAATGCTGCCACATGTGCCCCCTGTATATAATGCTGCCACATGTGCCCCCTGTATATCGTGCTGCCTCATGAGCCCCCTGTATATAATGCTGCCACATGCTGTGCCCCCTGTATATCATGCTGCCACATGTGCCCCCTGTATATCGTGCTGCCACATGCCGTGCCCTTGAATATAATGCTACCAAATGCAGTACCAGCCCACGTAAAACGCATCGCCGAGGAAAAGCATTTCCAGCCATCACATTAACAGGGAGTTTATTTTCATTTTTTATAATGTTATTTTGTACGGCCCTCGAACTATTTTGCAAAATTCCAAATGGCCCCCGACAGGAAAAAGGTTCCCCACCCCTGGTTTAGACAAAGTGATAAATCGTTTAAAAATAATTTTTACGATCGTTTTAAGATCGCTTAAGGCCATCTCACACACTGGGATGAAGCTTTGAAAGACTATCTATATTATAAAATAATCCTGAAATCTTTCAGTTTTCATTCTTACTACTGGGGCTAAAACTAAGCTGTCTGTGGTGATAAGAGGAGGCTGCTGTAAAGTGATCTGTACAGTATTGCAGCGACATGTGACATCAGTACATCGAGGAGACAATAGCAGTTCCCCGAGGAATAATCTATTCAAAGGTTGTAAAGTACGTTTAGCAATGTTTTACATTCATCTCAATTGAACAGACTCTACTGTCATCAATGGCTATGTTCATACATCATCAAAATGATGTTGACTCCAGCACTCTTTCAGTTCTTCAGTTGGTGGTCATTGAGGTCCTTCTCTGAGGGTAGCCACCTGGGAGTTTCCCACAGCAAAGTCTGCTTGAGAAAACCGGGGGCTTTGGCCACAATCTTGCTTCTTGAAGCAATGGCTGTAAATTGCATCGAAGTCTATTGACAACAGCCGGAAATAACTGACATGATCATTATTTTGACCGTTGACGGCCGTTGGTCAATGCATTATGTGAAAGAATGGCCGTTGTTTGCAATTACTTCAAATTATTGCATAATGAAAAGAACAGCGTAAATGGAAAACAACGCCCGTTCGTTTCATAGAAAGTACGTTGTGTGAACATAGCATCATGCCATGTTCACATAGCGTAAGAGACCGGCTGTTCCATGACCCGGCTGGGTTACGGAATGGCCGGTCTCTGAAAAGATCATCCCAGCCAGCACTGAAGTACCGGCCGGATGATCTTTTCAGCCGCAGGGTTCTGATGCGGGCGCATCCGTGCGCGCCCACATCGGAACTCACCACTGCACACTATGGAGCGTGCGGCCAGAGCTGCTCGCTCCACTGTGTGCACTGACATGGTTTTCTGTGGCCGCTATTCAATGAATAGCGGCTGCAGAAAACTGACATGTCAGTTGTTTGCGGTGCGCTAGGGATCCCGGACGGAGTGTATACTATGTGTATACATTCCGGCCGGGATCCCATAGACGTATATATTTTCCTAATAATTTTACGAAAATGTACGTTGTGTGAACATAGCCTCAAGCAATATCTCAACATTAGAGAACTCTAAGAATAACGAAACGTGTAAATCAAAACTAATCGTAAGCAGAATCCTCCATTACTCAGTTGTGAGTAGTACGAGACACTGCAAGTACAGTAAGGACAATAATATTTTATGTTACCTCATCATGGTTCTAACATGGACCCCTACCATTCAACTAATCTTCTGATTTTGGTTCAGATTTTCTTTTTTATGGCAAGTGCCCATATGTTTGGCTTAAAGCATCATATTTTCGATGTTCACATCACGCCAGTAGTCCCGACAGGCTATTAATTCCAACGTTTATTCTCAGCATCGGGTTTCTCCAGTCAATGGTTGTAATATTTATGTCTTTTATTGAGTCCTGCTGGGAAACATATAAAACTACGCTTGGAATTACAGGCGCTGAAATGTATACAGATCAGTAAAGGCAAAATAGCAATGATACACTTTACATACTGAAAGTAGAGAATTAAAAAAAATGATTCTAATCAGCGCAGCTGCCCCTAGACGCAGCGGGGGACGAAAGGCACTGGAAGATGGAGGAAATATTAATTCTCATCCACATTTCCAGTTCTAGCTACATGATTAGAAGTTTAAGAGTGATATAGGACATTTGGGAAGTTCTGCATTGCTGGACCTGCATCCTTTATTTTTATAGCGAGGTGAGGGTCAAGTTCGTAAAATCTAGCATGATTAAATAGCCAGTTTAAATTTATACAGCGTTTGTCTCTAGGTTTATGCTGCTCCCGTGAGCCATTCTTCTAATATGCAGGAAAATAGGATTCTTGCCACACCCCTCCCCCCGCCCTCCAGATGCTGATTGACAGTTAACTGCCCAAACACAGCATGGATAGATAACTGCCAATAAGCAGCTGGTGGGTGGAGTTTTCATCTTCTCATGAATATCCAGGACTATTGGGCTCATGCACAAAAATGGAGAGGGCTACTTATTGTCCATGTTATTCAGGAGGATATCTCTGGACCAGCTGCACAGAACAATGTAAGTGATACATCATTCTGTTCAGCTTCTCTGTCACTAGTTTATACTACCCTGAGATAGGATCAGTGGCGGATTATAATATGGGTGGTTTGGGTGGCCGCCCGGGGCCGGGGGGGCCCACGTTATAATCGGCCACTGACTCTCTGATGCGCGCGCTGCCGGGGATAGGACGGGACACCCCCGGCAGCCGCACATCAGCCGGAGGTTGCAGAAGGAGAGAGGCTCGACGGGGGAACGGATGGCAGATGAGTTGTGTTTTTTTTTGTTTTTTTTGTGTTATCTGCTGGCAAGAGGGGGACCATCCATAAGGGGAGGGGAAGGGAGACCATCTATAAGGGGGAAGAGGGGGACCATCTATAAGGGGGGGAAAAGGGGACCATCTATAAGGGGGGGAAGAGGGGGGACCAGCTATAAGGGGGGGGAAGAGGGGGACCAGCTATAAGGGAGGGAAGAGGGGGGACCATCTATAAGGGGGGGGGAGGGGGACATCTATAAGGGGAGGAAAGGGGAACAATCTATAAAGGGAGGGGAAGGGGGACCATCTATAAGGGGGGGGGGAAGAGGGAGGACCAGCTATGAGGGGGGACCAGCTATAAGGGGGGGAAGAGGGGGGACCATCTATAAGGGGGGGAAGAGGGGGACCATCTATAAGGGGGGGAAGAGGGGGACCATCTATAAGGGGGGGAAGAGGGGGACCATCTATAAGGGGGGAAGAGGGGGACCATCTATAAGGGGGGGAGAGGGGGACCATCTATAAGGAGGGGAAGAGGGGGGAAGAGGGGGGACCATCAATAAGGGGGGGAAGAGGGGGACCATCTATAAGGGGGGGGGGGAGAGGGGGACCATCTATAAGGGGGGAAGAGGGGGACCATCTATAAGGGGGGAAGAGGGGGGACCATCAATAAGGGGGGAAGAGGGGGACCATCTATAAGGGGGGAGAGGGGGACCATCTATAAGGGGGGAAGAGGGGGACCATCTATAAGGGGGGAAGAGGGGGACCATCTATAAGGGGGGAAGAGGGGGACCATCTATAAGGGGGGGGAAGAGGGGGACCATCTATAAGGGGGGAAGAGGGGGACCATCTATAAGGGGGGAAGAGGGGGACCATCTATAAGGGGGGAAGAGGGGGACCATCTATAAGGGGGGAAGAGGGGGACCATCTATAAGGGGGGGGAAGAGGGGGACCATCTATAAGGGGGGAAGAGGGGGACCATCTATAAGGGGGGGAAGAGGGGGACCATCTATAAGGGGGGGGAAGAGGGGGACCATCTATAAGGGGGAAGAGGGGGGAAGAGGGGGACCATCTATAAGGGGGGAAGAGGGGGACCATCTCCTATAGGATTAGCACCCTCCTCTCCTGACATCCTCTGTGCTGCTGTGACCTCCCCTATAAGATCAGCACCCTCCTCTCCTGACATCCTCTGTGCTGCTGTGACCTCCCCTATAAGATCAGCACCCTCCTCTCCTGACATCCTCTGTGCTGTTGAGACTCTGTGACCTCCCCTATAAGATTAGCACCCTCCTTTCCTGACATCCTCTGTGCTGATGGTACCCTGCGACCTCCCCTATAAGATCAGCACCCTCTTCTCCTGACATCCTCTGTGCTGCTGTGACCTCTCCTATAAGATCAGCACCCTCCTCTCCTGACTTCCTCTGTGCTGCTGTGACCTCCCCTATAAGGTCAGCACCCTCCTCTCCTGACATCCTCTGTGCTGCTGTGACCTCCCCTATAAGATCAGCACCCTCCTCTCCTCACATCCTCTGTGCTGCTGTGACCTCCCCTATAAGATCAGCACCCTCCTCTCCTCACATCCTCTGTGCAGCAAGGGACCAAACACTATGCTTATTGGGGCCAGCAGGGAAGGGAGGCAGGCAGTGTTTATTGGGGACAGCATTGGGGGGTCAGTAGTGGATTATAATGTGGGCGGATTGACCGGGGGGGGGGGGCAGGTTGGGTGGACAGCCCGGGGCCCAGGGTACATTTAATCCGCCACTGGATAGGACAGCATAAATCTGTTGACATTTTCTCTTTTAATAATATAAGGTCCTGAACAACTACCAACAGATGATGTCGGTGATGATTGGGGTTGGACGTGATGGAAAATCCCTGTCCTGTCCCTTTGTTCTGGGAGAGATAAGGAACAAAATCAGGAGTAGAACTGGCAGAGAGAAATTAGAATTGGATGATCTGCACAGTTTCTGTGTTTTCAACCCACTCCTGGTTTGGAAATAAAAAATACTGCCTGAGGCTATGTTCACACAATGTATAGTTTTGTAAAACCATGGCCGTTGTACACATAGTATATGCTCCGGCAGGGATCCCTAGCGGTGCCGCAAACAACTGACATGTCGGTTTTCTCTGGCCGCTATTCATTGAATAGCGGCCGCAGAAAGCCCTGTCAGTGCACACTATGGAGCGAGCGGATCCGGTCGCTCGCTCCATAGTGTACAGTGGAGAGTTCTGAGGAGGGAGCGCACGGATGCGCCCGCATCAGAACTCTGTGGCCCTAAAGATAATCCGGCCGGTACTGCAGTACCAGCCGGGATGATCTTTTCAGGGACCGGCCGTTTTGTTTTAACACAAAAGTGTTTCTTTACTAACCGATTACGTTTTGCTTTTTATGTAAAATAAATATTTACTTCATTTTTTTTTTCTCTAGTGCTAATACCCTGACGGCGAACCTATGACACGCGTGTCAGCACTGACACGCGTAGCCATAGATGCTGACATGCGGCCGCATAGAGAAGAGTGTGCTGAACTGCCTTGGAGCTTGTATGCAGCCGCCAGGTAGGGTATTGTGTGTGTGGGGGAGGGATTGGGCCAGGTGGGGTATTGTGTGTGGGAAGGGATGGGGCCAGGTGGGGTATTGTGTGGGAAGGGATGGGGACAAGTGGGGTATTGTGTGTGGGAAGGTATGGGGCCAGGTGGGGTATTGTGTGGGAAGGGATGGGGACAGGTGGGGTATTGTGTGTGGGAAGGTATGGGGCCAGGTGCGGTATTGTGTGGGGGGGATGGGGCCAGGTGAGGTATTGTGTGTGTGGGGGGGAGGGATGGCGCTAGGTGGGGTATTGTGTGTATGAGTAGGGAGGGATGGGGGTTAAGTAGGGTAGTGTATGGGGAGGGATGAGGGTCAGGTGGGATAGTGTATGGGGAGGGATGGGGGTCAGGTGGGGTAGTATGTGTTTGTGGTTTTTAGTTTACTTTACAAAGTAATTATTATAATAGTTATTAATTATTAATAATAATAGTTATTTAAACTACAAATAACACAAAATTATGGTGTTTTTTCACGAAGTGACACACCAACCGAGTTGTACTCGTTTTTTTGCCGAAAACTGACACACCAAGCTCAAAAGGTTGCCCATCACTGTGCTAATAGGACATTTTAAAAGACCTGTATGGGGATGCATACATTTTTTTTTTAAGGGCGCAGCTATATATATGGAGGTTGCAATGTGATTGGTTGCTATGGGCAGCAAAGACATATATTTATCAAACATGGTGCAAAGTGAAACTGGCCCAGTTGCCCCTAGCAACCAATCAGATTCCACCTCTCATTCCTCACAGACTCTTTGGGAAATGAAAGGAGGAATCTGATTGGTTGCTAGGGGCAACTGAGCCAGTTTCACTTTACACCATGTTTGATAAATCTCCCCCTATAAGTCTATGTTCACACACCATCTTTTTGTGTCCGCTTGATGGCTGTCTTTCAGGACAGCCATAGTTTTGAGGCCAAAGAATGCCCATTATATCCCAATTCCGCATCCTACGGATAAACATAGAAACATGGAAGATTTCGGCAGAACAAAGACACTTGTTCTATCTAGTCTGCCCTTTTAGTATTTCCTTTCTTATTATACTAGGATAGATATATGTTTACAATCAGTTATTGTAGATCAGGGATGAGGAACCTTCGGCCCCCTAGCTGTTGCAAAACTACAATTCCCATCATGCCTGGACAGCCAAAGCTTCGCTTTGGCTGTCCAGGCATGATGGGAATTGTAGTTTTGCAACAGTTAGGGGGCTGAAGGTTCCACATCCCTGTTGTAGATTTACCCACCACATCTGCTGGTAGGTACTGTAGACATGGTAGGTAATTCCTTTAACGGGGTTATCCAGTGCTACAAAAACATGGCCACCTTTCCCCCTCTCTTGTCTCCAGATTGGTTGTGGTTTCAAACTCAATTCCATTGAAGTAAATGGAGCTTAATTGCAAACTACTCCTGAACTGGAGACAAGAGACGGGGAAAAGTGGCCATGTTTTTGTAGCGCTGGATAACCCCTTTAACCATGTGAACAGAAGAAGACAAAGATGAAGAACTGAATCTGACATATGATCTTGTCAAACGATTTCTGCCGATAGCTTAGATCGTATACAGTAGATGTGGAAGAACAGGTGTGGATAGATACCGGCCTCTTGGAATGAATGATGACGGTCTTGGAATAGTAAAAGGAGGAAAGATATTGTTATACAGTATGAGTAGTCTGATTTTTTTTATGTGAAGCTTTAAAAAACCTTCTTCTTTTTCTTCCCGTCAATAACCATGATGTAATGATATCAGCGCATAATTCTGTCAGACTATGGCCAGAAACCAGTAAACATTACCATTCAATACCCTCTTATGAAGTGCATGTGAATGCTGCGGCTGGCGGCATCATGGGCTATTGCTACAATATAATACAAGTTAAATCCCCGACTATTGAACACAAGGCGGACGCCAAACGTACAGTAGATGAGGAAAGCTTTATCTCCATAGTTACTTTTTAAAATAAAATAAAAGTGACTATCCTAGACCATCTACAGGAAGACAAGAACCACATACATTACGTTCTTTATATAACTCACTGACAATGACGGCTCGAAACTTGAAAGCCTCAAGACCCATCCATTACAGGGATAGTTTGTCATACATCATCATGAGCAGTGATTTGTAAATAGACTGGAGCTCTTTGTTGCACGGCCTACTAGAATTCATCCGGAACAATCCATCTTCTTTGTGTTGGCTAATTCCATGGTTCTTTTTCATTTCGGCAGAACCGCTAGAATTTCATGTATCTATTTACAAAGGGAGAAAAAAAATTGTATAATGTTTGCATATGGCTTGGTTTTAGATGTGATTTCTTTTATTAACATGCTAACAATTACTATCCCTGCGAGTGGCATCTGGCATCGAAGGCAATATGTTAGGTAAAGGACTTGGTGTAATGCATATTGGGTACGGGGGCCTAATCTAAGGAACAGGGAGGGGGGTGCAGTTAGTTGGGATCCCTGGTTTCTTTTCATCATGTCCAACCCCTATCTCCACAGACATCATGTGTTGGTGGATGGTCGGGAGAGCCCAAAACACCTTATACCCATGGCTGACATGGCCAACAAAACTGTAAGGCTTATGGGAGCTTTTAGACTGGGGTATAAGTTCAGCAGGAGCCTTTTGAAATGATTTTACCAAAATCTGTGTGTGGATAATACAATCAAGAGATTTAATGGCATAGATTAGATAGATAGATAGATAGATAGATAGATAGATAGATAGATAGATGATAGAAGATAGATAGATAGATAGATAGATAGATAGATAGATAGATAGATAGATAGGGGATAGATAGATAGATAGATAGATAGATAGATAGATAGATAGATAGACAGATAGATAGATAGATAGGAGATAGATAGATAGATAGAAGATAGATAGATAGATAGATAGATAGATAGATAGATAGATAGATAGGAGATAGATAGATAGATAGATAGATAGATAGGAGATAGATAGATAGATAGGAGATAGATAGATAGATAGATAGAGATAGATAGATATAGATAGATAGGATATAGATAGGATATAGATAGATAGATAGATAGATAGATAGATAGATAGATAGGAGATAGATAGGAGATAGATAGATAGATAGATAGATAGATAGGAGATATATAGATAGATAGATAGATAGATAGATAGATAGGATATAGATAGATAGATAGATAGATAGATAGATAGATAGATAGATGGGAGATGCATAGGAGATAGATAGATAGATAGATAGATAGATAGATAGATAGATAGATAGATAGATAGAAGATAGATAGATGATAGATAGGATATAGATAGATAGGATATAGATAGATATAGATAGATATAGATAGATAGATAGATAGATAGATAGATAGATAGATAGAAAGATAGGAGATAGATAGATAGGAGATAGATAGATAGATAGATAGATAGATAGATAGGAGATAGATAGATAGATAGATAGGAGATAGATAGATAGATAGATAGATAGATAGAGTCTAAGTGCCACTTGTTTATTATGTTTGGAGCACAACTCTGCTGCCCGAATATGTTTTTTACTTTTGAGAATGCCTACGATTTCCACCCTAAAATATCAAGAAACATATCCACACCAATGTATAATGTATACTTTATTACAGACTGAAATTGTTGAAATTAAAAACATTTAAAAATATCCATCATATGGATGTTTCCATGTTTTTCAGGACTCCCTAGGGCTGCAGCCACTGGGAGGCAAATGCTGAGTGTTTGGGTTCAGATGAACCAAAATGTTCAGTACGTTTGCTCATTACTACTAGTAAGTAATTGTTAAAGGGGTTCTCCGGCAAAAATCTTTTTCAATCAAATCAAATGGTTTCAGAAAGTTATATAGATGTGTTATTTACTTTTATTTAAAGTCTTTCAGTACTTATCAGCTGCTGTATGTCCTGCAGGAAGTGGTGTATTCTTTTCAGTCTGACAGAGTGCTCTCTGCTGACATCTTGGTCGGAGACAGGAACTGTCCAGAGCAGTAGCAAATAGAAAACCTCTCCTGCTCTGGACAGTTCCTGACATGGACAGAGGTGGCAGCAGAGAGCACTATGTCAGACTCGAAAGAGTACACCACTTCCTACAGGACATACAGCAGCTGATACGTATGGAAAGACTTAAGATTTTTAAATAGAATTAAATTACAAATCTGTGTAACTTTCTGAAACCAGTTGATTTTAAAGAGATAGATTTTTGCCAGAGTATCCATTAAATAATTAGGGAAGAAGAATTCTTTCCCTTCTCACTGAAATCTTTCTTAAAGCAAATCCTCTGCATTTTCTCTGTCGAACAACTGGTGGCTATGGCTGCTAGAATTTATGGTAAACCTCCTTTGTATTTTCCTTTGATAATAAAAGTAATCTGGTGAGAGAGGATATCCCCTGCGGTGTGTTTAGTGTTGCTTTAATTTAACATACATTGACCTCAGCAGAATGTAAGCAGAACACATGAAGCTGCAATAATTGGCTTAGCTTTCAAATGGGATAACCGAGTGTTTGTCATATGTTTCTTGTAATGAAATCAGCATCTTCTGATTCCTACATATACTGAACATTATACAAATCCAATGACAACTTCCTGCTGATACATACATTTAGTGCAACTATAATATTAGTTGTTAGAGAGTAAAAAATATGTGTCCTATCTATCTATCTATCTATCTATCTTGTGGAGTCAACATAGCACTGATCAGATACAAAGGCAGAATAAACATTTACAGTCAGTGACTCAAAGATGATGTCTTCTTTGTATTAAATTTATTTTCTTCTCTATCCAGCCTAGACCACCATGATCACTTCTTCTAGTAATGTCTCAGCTACACAGTTTGCTGCCCATATTCCTTTGGGTCCTTAACCCCTTCCCATCAGTAATATGTATATATATGTTCCTACTGCACATACCCCGTGCAGTAGGAATGTATATATACGTTCCTGTACTGACAGGCCTTTCTGATGTGAGCGAGATCGCTGCAGTGAGAGCGATCCTGCTCACATCAGTGTCTGGGGCCGGAGGTAATGAGAGTCAGCTGCGATCCCGCAGCTGACTCTTGTTAACCCCTTAAACGCTGGGATCTACATCGATCGCGGCGTTTAAGGTGCTCAGTGACAGATCAAGCATCTGTCACTGAGTGATCGCATGTGCCGACAGGCGGGGGTAAGCTCCTTACCTTCGTCCTGTCGGTTCGGCAATCTGTGTATAGAGTCTGCTCCCACGCAGGCTCTATACATAGATCGCCAATAACACTGATCTATGCTATGCTATGGCATAACATAGATCAGTATATGCAATCTAATGATTGCATATTTTACAGTGAATAAAAGTGTAAAAAAAAGTGTAAAAGTATTAAAAAAACCCTTATAAACCCCCTCCCAATAAAAGTTTAAAAGACCCCCTTGCCTATTATAAAAATGTAAAAAAATTAAATAAACATATTATATTATATCGTACCGTGCGGAATTGTCCGATCTATTAAAATAAAACATTATAGTTCCTGCACAGTGAACGGCGGGAATGGAAGAAAAAAAAAAACGCACCAGGATTGCTGATTTTATTAAATTATATATCAGAAAAAAACTAATAAAAAGCAATCAAAATTTTTCTGTTACACCAATATGATATTTGTAAAAACTAGAGATCATGACGCAAAAAATTACACCCCAACCAGCCCTGTAGGTGGAACATTCTGTGGCTCTTAGAAGGCTGGGAGGAACATTGCATTAATCTGACCCAGACTTTTGTGCATCAAAGGGCTCTGTCTTGAAGGGGTTAAAGGGAATCTGTCACTAGGTTTATGCTGCCTTAAATGAGGGCAGCATAAACTAGCGACAGAAATGCTGAACAGATCGTTGTATTACTTACATCATTCTGTTCAGCCGTTCTCCTAATATGCAGGAGAATAAGATTTTTGCCATACTCCTTGCTCCGTCCTCCAGCTGCTGATTGACAGTTGACTGACTGTACACAGCATGGATATATAGCTGCCAATCAGCAGCTGGTGGGCGGAGTTTTCTGCTTCTCATGAATATCCAGGACTACTGTGCATACACGCACATAATGGAGAGGACTACTTATTGTCCATGTTATTCAGGAGGATATCGCTGGATCAGCTGCAGAGAACAATGTAAGTGATATATTATTCTGTTCAGCTTCTCTGTCACTAGTTTATGCTACCCTGAGAAAGGACACCATAATCCTGTTGACAGTCTCTTTAACATCTATAATAGTATACTATCTATCTATCTATCTATCTATCTATCTATCTATCTATCGATAAATCGATATGTTATCGCCATAGCTGTCTATAAATTCCCAGGCTATTGATAGAGGAAAGTAAGTTATTGTTTTAGGAACTGACTTAATAGGTACAAGCTTTTGGAGATGAGCAAAGGTTTCCATCTATGTTCTAAGGGTCATAGGTTATCTGACTCATTTTACATGCCTTTTTATTTTCTTTGATATTCCAGGAATAAAAGGTTCAGTGATGCTGCACACTTTCATTTACATTCAATAATCATTAATATAATTGAGTGACCTAACATTTCAAAGCCAGATGTATAATAGTAGAACACAGAGTGTCTCAGAGACTAAACATCCCCAGAATTTCTTCATTCTCTAATGCAGCTGTACTCAGAGCAGAGGTACAATGCTAGAAAGTCCCTCCAGGGACCGAGAACATAAGTCACAGGCACTGTCTTCCTGCACTGTACGTAAATGATTGTTCTTATTACAATTGATGTAGAACATCTGCATGCTTCCTATACAAAATAAATGTTTATTATCAATATGAATATTAGCCACCTATAAAACCGGAATGCAAGTAACTTGCATGTCACTATTTTTTTTTTGCACACATTTAGTATATACTTCACTTCCGGTGAACATTTTTATTAAAGTATTGTATTGTCCCCCCCCCAAAAAAGTTATACAAATTACCAATATACACTTATTATGGGAAATCCTTATAAAGTGCTTTTTCCCCTGCACTTACTACTGCATCAAGGCTTCACTTACTGGATAAAAAGGTGATGTCACCTCCTGGATAACATGGTGATGTCACTTCCTGGATAAAATGTTGATGTCACTTCCTAGATAAAATGTTGATGTCACTTCCTAGATAAAATGGTGATGTCACTTCCTGGATAAAATGGTGATGTCACTTCCTGGATAACATGGTGATGTCATGCCCTGACTCCCAGAGCTGTGCGGGCTGTGACTGCTAGAGAGGATGATGGCAGGGGGACACTGAGGGACACAGGGCACTGGAGGGACACTGAGCATCCCTCTGCCATTATCCTCTCCAGCAGCCACAGCCCGCACAGCTCTGGGAGTCGAGTCTTGACATCACCATGTTATCCAGGAAGTGACATCACCATGTTATCCAGGAAGTGACATCACCATGTTATCCAGGAAGTGACATCACCATGTTATCCAGGAAGTGAAGCCTTGATGCAGTAGTAAGTGCAGGGAAAAAACACTTTATAAGCATTTCCCGTAATAAGTGTATGTTCGTGACTTGTATAACTTTTGGGGGGCAATACAATACTTTAATAAAAAATTTTTGCCGGACTTCTCCTTTAACCACTAGATGGCTGATAAGGCTCCAATCTGGCAGTCTCCTCAAGGAGACACACCACCCGCTCAGTCCCATAGGACGTAAAGGAAAGCCCCTCTCTGTTTTGATAATTACTTCCCCAAGTATCTGTTCAGTAGATGCTTTCCCTGGTAATTTTAGCTAATAAGTTATTAGTAATAACCATAGTTTAGAGAAATTGAACCTGCCCCAGTTTGGACTTTATATTGCTATGGGTGGCTAATACTATCCTAAGGCCATGTTCACACAATGTATAATTTACATAAATCACGGATGTTGTTGCAATTTGCAACAGCAGCCGTGATTTATGCAAAACATACCTTGCATTCGAATGAATAGAATCCCGGCCGGAGTGTATACACATAGGGGGTGATTTATCAAACATGGTGTAAAGTGAAACTGGCTCAGTTGCCCCTAGCAACCAATCAGATTCCACCTTTCATTTTTTAAAGAGTCTGTGAGGAATGAGAGGTGGAATCTGATTGGTTGCTAGGGGCAACTGAGCCAGTTTCACTTTACACCATGTTTGATAAATCTCCCCACTAGTATACGCTCTGGCCGGGATTCCATCTGGTCACACGAAAAACTGACATGTCAGTTTTCTGCGGCCGCTATTTATTGAATAGCGTCCGCAGAGACAGGAGTGAGCTTGAGAAAAGTCCTCATGAAGGCCCAGGCTGGATGGAGAAAAAGAGCAAATCCAATCGGAGAAAAATTCCTCTGGGATTCACTCAAAAAAGACGCCCCCTGTTATTCATTGGCTGTAACTGCAGTGTAAATGGGGGTCCAATGGGGGAGGGGGCCCAATCAGAGGGTTGCAAATAAAAAGTTTGCAATGAGGCCCAGCCATTTCTAGTTATGTCCCTGTCCACAATTATAAGAGAAATAGATCGCTGATCTCAGGGAGACCAGCCAAACAATAACACGGAATTGTGTTATCATTTGGCTGGTCTCCCTGAGATCAGCGATCTGTTTCTCTTATGGCTCTTCTAGGCAGTGCTCCCACCTAGTCAGAATCCTGCTCCACACTGATGAGGGGCAACACCCCCAAAACAGCTGTATGTGGATGGATTGCTTTGTCATTACATTGACTTATAGGGACACTTAATATGGTGGTTTTGGTGGTTCCCTTACAGGAGCCACTCCTTGGCTGGGTCCTTCCTGGAGGGATATCTAGCTAGTCCTGTGTTTCGAAACTCTTCGATGAGGCTCCTCGGGCTCTTCTTTTGCATGTCCACAATTATGATTTATTAAACCGAAAAACTGTCTAAATATTCCCAAGACGCAATATCAAATAATTCTCACACTTCTCGAATGCAGCAGAACATCTCCAGCGAAAGTGATGCTTGTCATTTGTGTTTATGCCTAATACTTTCCTTCAAATTGGGCCTGCTTCTTTTTTTTTCCCCCCTCTTCGAGCACAGCTGTTTCCCTGCCCGAGCTGCACGAAGGTTTTGACAGGTATCCCGAAGTATAAATGATACTACATAGCAGCGGACATAAATACTAGCTGTTAAAAGAGGTAAACAGCGTTATGCTGGGATCCATTATGGAGACAGCCTGATTTCTATAGCTCTAATCCCCTTGGCATGACTAACTCTTTCACAGAAATGTGTTCATTCATCACCCCTTCTAGTCGTGTAAGATGTGGGGCTGTGTGCCTAAAGGAAAAGCAGTTTTAGTAAATATTTTAAATAACACATGAAAATTTATGACCGGGCCTTTGAAATTCTGCGTAGAAGATAAAGCTATCATCATTTGTCACACTGCTACATATGAAAGGGATCTGGCAGTCTGTCTCGTTTTTCCAGGCGATTGTTACTACCATAAATGTTGGTATTGGGGTAACTAGATAAGTATCTGCTTGGAATATGAGGGCTGCGTATTACACCGGGTGCTGCCCAGGACTAGGCTCCACTGACAGATTTATTGCTTTTTGCCGAGCTGCTGTGGTATGATGGAAATGGCAGGTGTGATATAACACAAAGTGAATTTCTGTCTCGGGGTCCCGTGTTCTGCACAGGTGCAGGAGCAGCTGGGGGTCAGTATGGGCATTTCGTATGCCAAAAGTGATTGAACTTGAGATACAACAGTTTTGGATTTCGTTTCTGTTCTCTAGAATTTTTTTTTATACCATTGGACTCTTTTCATTGCATGAGATAGATCCCAGAGAAGTAAAGCAAATTTTCACATATATTTGGGAATGCTTTAAATAGCTTAACACTGTGAGATAATTTACGATGAAGGATTAATGGGCTTCAAATCCATATTTAATATTGTGCCAGCATTGTTTTATGAGGCAGAACTGTGACTGCTATGATCAAGGTGACAGTCAAATGGCACGGGCTACATAGGAGAGCATGCACTACAAAAATTTTGAAAATACAGTATCAGTCAAATGTTTTGACAGACCTTCTTTTATTATTATTATTATTATTATTATTATTATTATTATTATTATTTTCTACATTGTAGATTCATGTCACAGACATTTATACACTTAAAGGGTAGCTTTACACGTACTGTATCGCAGCAGATTTGGCTCAATGAACACAGCATTAAATCCGCACTGTAAAATCCGCTGCGGATCTGCAGCAGATCCGCTGTGGATTTTACATCACTAAGGCTATATTCACACAACAAAGAAAAGAAGGGCTGTTGTCGTCGATTACAACAACAGACGTTCTTTTCACAATGTTGCAATGAAAAAAGTTATGTGCAATAATAAATAAAAAACAAAAAAGAAAGTGCAATAACTACATGTGCAATAAGAAAATATATGAGTGCAATAATAACAGTGCAATAAAGACATTAAGCAATATATCTTGGCACAAGTGTGAATACTGTACCAGATTACAGAGAAAGGATGTTCTCTTATAAATTGCAATCAATAGGCAGCGAGATGATGGCCGTGAAGAGTATAATGGAATAGAGCACATATGAACTTTTGTTTGTTTTTGGTTCTTTTTGGATGTTTTTTGAAGTTTTTTGTATTATTTTGAATATACATTTTTTTCTCCACATAATTTTAAAGAGAAAGAAATAAAAGGTATATTTTACACACACACACACACATATATATATATATATATATATATTAATAATTTTAATAATTTTAACTAGCAATGTAAGTGAAGAACAATATGATATTGGAGGTGGCCTTCTCGTTCTCTTGCAGTAGATTTGTCCATAAATTCAGGCTATGCTCACAGATCTTTTTTGAGCAGTAGTTTTATTGCTAAAATTAATGTTTATATGTATTTGGGACATAATATGGGCCCTCGATGATTCCAAAAATGGCCCATGACACCTACAAAAATACAGTTGTATTTACAGCATCAGTTTGAATTTAAACAGCCAATTAAAAAAAAACTAAAAACTTGTCAATGAATTTTACGGCTGTTTTACCATCGAGTTCAATAGCACTCAGTGCAAAAAAATTACTAACCTTTTTATATATTTTTTTTTTGAGCCATTCAAAATATGGGTAAAACCATAATGTGAGAAGATCAGCGCTCACTTGCTCCTCGTTCCCCGCTTGCTGACGGTTCTATTACATGCACTGATGGTGGAGCGGGTAGGAGTGGGGGGGCTGCCCGGCCAATCTTTAGATTGTCTGGGCGGCCCATAGGAGAGAGTGGCAGTCTGCTGCCACTGCTCCCATTGCACGAAGCGGTGGCCAGCAGACCGTCTCTATCATTCTAGTTTTTTTCAACATGTTGAAAGACAAGGATCAACTGACATTGTGCATGTTGGCTGATCGTTGCCTTTTAACAGGAGCTATTACACCAATAGATTATCTGCCGTAAGACCAATAATCGGCCAAATACGTTCGATAATTGCTTGTTGTAATAGGGCCCAGTCATTCTCTATGGACATTGGACTTATCTCTGGTGAGCGCGCGCACGGCTTCTGACAGGGATTTCTCAGCAGTGGTACGGGGTCCGGGACCGGGACTTCGAGAGGAGGCTAAGTATAAGGGGCTCCACCAGGGGGGTCGGGCGGGCTTCACCTCGGCAGCCAGGGTGACATGTCCCCTTTAAGTGTTCAATTCCCCTGCAGCACGATCACAGGGGAGTGAAGCAAGGCACAGTGCCTGTGTCAATGGATTTTCTTTGTATTGCAGGACAAGGCAAGTCATCTACAGTGAGACACACTATTTGTAACCACTTTCATCAAGAGCCGAGTATCCTGAACATCCCCTAACTCAGAATTACCTAACAAAGTAAACTAGACACTTGTCCTAAGTAGCAAATCTTGCCTCTTATCTTTGTGTCTGTATTGTAAAGCTGCTTTTTAACATTTAAAGTTGAGCATAAGGGCTGGATAAACAACTTCCCCCTACACATTTGACATATTACCATCATCCCTATAAAACAGACCTGCCAACCAGTACTTCCACTGTACTCCAAGGAGTAGAATACCTTGCGGATATTGCTATACTGGCAGTCTTCCAACTCTCCCACTTACTGTAATTGCCCACTTAAGGTCTCGAAAAGTACAGTAGCTCTGACATCACATGTCAGAAAAAGTTCAGTCCACGTGCCATTGTTCTGTCGAAGAATAATAGGCGGTTAATAAAATTTTTCTTTTTCCTTTCTAAATTTGTAATCATCAACAAAAGCTTCAGTTTGGCCTCCAGTTCGGGAAGTAAACTCCGTCAATGCTTTGCTTGTATTTATATTTTATCTATTCCTTAAAAAAAAAAACGAAAAAAGTTGCGGGAGGAGGAAGTCAGGAGAAAATGAAAGTGTCAGGTTTTACATTAACGGATTTGCGCTTTATGAGCCTTGATCTGTTAATGTTTCCTATGGGGCTATAGTGGATGAGTGTATTACACAGGTGGCCCACAGCAATTTATAGATACAATAATTGGACAAGAAAAAAAAAAGAAGAGACACGCGCTTCTCGTACACATGGATCGCAGCTGGTTCCAACCATTTTAACAGCAGACATAAGTTTTCCATGACAGAGATGATTTCCAAGTCACAGGAAGCACTTTGCGTCCCCCCCATGTGCTCCACCGCTTTCTCCACGTTCCCTCTTGCACAGACTGTACTAGCACACTTTTTTATGACCGCTCTGTCAAAATCCTAAATGAACATTTTTATCTACCATAATTCATTCATCACCCGACTTTGGAACATCTGCGAAATATGTTAAAACGCACAATGTCCAACAGAAATGGAGTAAGATATCCGAATTTCTGATGAAAAGCTCTCAGCAGCGTTTTATACTCCAGGGCCTTTTACAAAAGGGCCATTATTCAGAAATTACAGAATTATGGTATGTAAAATATTGTCATATCCAATCACTAAACACATCTGTTGCGTCAAAGACAATGAGCATATTTTTTCTTAAATATTGGCATACGGTGAATGTGTGTGAATCATATGGAGAGTGACAGTTATATGAGCGGAGGAATAGACTGGAAGCCCATGGCTATAAAATAAATTACGGTACAGTTATATTCTGCTTTATACTCTTTATAATTATTATGTGTGTCCCCACTGTGTGTATCGTGTGCTTTATTGGGATCCAGTATAAGGAATAATTGGGATATCATTAGAGGTGATCGAACTTGCCGAAGGTTTGGGTTCGTACAAATGCGATTGGTCGGCATTTAAATCCTGCTGCTTAGAGAAGGTAGATGCAGCCTGAGGACTCTCTGGAAAACATGGATACAGCCATAGGCATCCATCTTAGGAGGAAGGATTCAAATACCAATTGTTCGGGTTCATGGAAACCTGAAATTAGGGCAAGTTCGCTCATCTCTAGTTATCATATATTAAGAGTGCGTTTACATGTACAGGATCCTTAGCAAATTTAAAGCTGTGTTCAGTTATTTAGTTACATTGATATCTGCGCTATCAAATCTGCTGCGGATCCTGTACGTGTGAATGCACCCTAAAGGGGTATTCCACTTAAACATAACTTTCGATCTGTTGCTGCCCATGGTGAGACTAACAATTCCTTCTATACTTGTTATTATCTATTCAGTCTCCTTCCCCCAGTTCTCAGCTGCTACTTTCTGCTAAAGACACAAAAATCTGTGCATAAGCCTTTCTCTCCCTCTCTCCCCCCCCCTTCTGAGACATCTGATGTAAAAAGTCCCCGGCAGGCTTTATCTGCAACATTGTAGCTTCTTTGTAATGCTGGGAGGGTTAATCTGATGAACTCATTGTGATTAACCCTCCCAGCATTACAAAGTTGCAGATAGGAACTTGTTTATATCAGCTGCCTCAGAAGGGAGGGGGGAGGAGGGGGAGACAGAGAGAAAAGCTCAAACACAGATTTTTGTGTCTTCAGCAGAAAGCAGCAGCTGAGAACTAGGAGAAGGAGACTGAATAGAAAATATTAAGTGCCGAAAGAATTGTTATGAAAAGTTATGTTTGAGTGGAATACCCCTTTAACACTGATATGGGGTCCAGCAAATAAGGGGATAAGGGCACCTCTAATTCTAAATGTATAAAGTTACAATATCCATTCTCTCAAGGATATATGGAAATAAAGGGCCCAACTACTAGTAGCTAGAAGATGAGGTACAGTTAGAAGATGAATGTGCAAAGATAAGAAAGAAAAAGACACATGGATGAAGGCCAAAGTGATCACATAATAGTCTCATAGTGGCCCCCCCTTTACCATCCATTTGTGTGTAAGTATTATTCACGGTCCCAAGGTCCTTGAGTTTATAGACAATAGAATGTTGAGTGTGATGTTAGGATGTGAGCTTTATTTGCTATATTTGAAAACTAGACACATTCTTATGTAAGTGGAAATATTCAGCAAATGTTTGCTCTTTTTTTTTGCATAAAAATGTTTTTATAGAATAGTGAAAACTTTTTTTTATCCCTTTAATCTCAGCATGGTGCAACTCTCTTTTACAGGTTGTATCTGGTATTGCAGCTGGGCCCTATTCAATATTGCAGGAAAAGGACTCGTTGAACTGTTGAATCTTGAAAAACTCCTTAAAGATTTGCCCATATAAATGATAGCCAAACCAAATAATAATATTCTCTGTCTAGTCAAATCTGAATGCACTCTGCACTCGGAATTGATGTGAAATTTACTTGATGTGAAGTTTATGTTCTGAATTTGTAATTGATTTCACCACTGTCTGTGAATAGGGGTAAGAGCCACAATGAAAAGTCCCAAAATTTTTGTGCAACACAGGGCTTTGCGCAAAATCTGCAACTTTTCACCGGTCTGTGCCTTAGTTGTAGGGGACATTTATCAAGGTCTGCATCAGGCATGGACCAGTGCAATGTTGCAAACTTTTCACTAGTCTGTGCCTCACTTGTCAGGTGGGTTGGAAGGGGGCACATGGGATGAGTTACTCAAGCCTTGAAAAATTCTTGACTCAAGTAACGAGCACTCAAGCATTTCAGTGCTCGCTCAACACTAGTTCTGGAGCTATGTAAAAAAGTCAGATTGCGGAAGTTTAAGGGCTACGTTCACACGTTGTAGAAACAATGGCCGTTCCATGTGAACGGCCATTGTTTGACGCTACCTACGGCCAGAATTAAAGGAAAACTATCAGCAGTTTATAGTCCCCCCCTATAGTGACGGGGATGCAGAGGAGGAAGGTATATGTGTTACCTTCCTCCTCAGTGCAGGTTCTGCACTGTTAGTCGGGGTAAACTTCGCTCTGGAGCACCTTTAGGAGCACTGCTACGTCATCTGGCCCATCCCTTCTAATGATAATCAATGGAGGGGGTGGGCCGGATGACACGGCAGTGCTCCTAAGGGTTTACCCCGACTAACAGCGCGGGACTGGTGCCAAGGAGAAAGAAAACACACATACCTTCCTCCTCAGCGTTCCCGGCACTATAGGGCGCTATCAGCAGATTAGATTCGTCTAACCTGCTGAGAGTTCTCCTTTAATGATCTTAATTATTAATTCTTGACTTAGGTAGCGTTAAACAACGGCTGTTCACGCGGAAAGTTGGTTGTACAGCATTTGAACATAGCCTCAAACTTCCACCATCTGACTTCCTTACGTAGCCTAAGCCTCAGTACCTATAGTTATTTCAGATGTATGGCAAAAGACAATAAATATCAAAGTAAATTTAGCGTTATTACAAATACTAATTGTCCGCTGTGTATGTGGATACTGTTAGACAATTTATGAAGTGAATCCTGTGTTCCAGGCTGCACTATCCATTATACGGCAAACAAAGTAGAGACTATGCTATGAAAAATGAGTGTGTTTTTGATGAGAGACATGTATGCCAAGTCTGCGCTATTAATCTGCGCTGTCTTTAACAGATGTACAACCCCCTCAGCTTGATACAAAAGAATTAATAGCCCAGCATGAGGGAAAGGTAAGATAATACACAGTGCACAGGAATGAAATGACTCCAGGGCTTGTCATGGAATAATAGAGATGATTAAATGGCCTACGACAGTTACAAATACAACCTAAAAATATTCATTTATGGAATGATCAAGAAAACAGGAATACGGTGGGTAATTGATAACAGCGATGGGATGCTGTGCTAGATACAAAACAATACAAGACCAAGGAGAAAGTTCTGCGAGGGTTACCGGGTCAGCAGGGGTCAGGGACGTCTTTTTAAAATAAAGAAATTATTGTATAAACCATCTAAATGACTTTATATTGATCTTACATATGTTGGAACAGATGTCCACCAGGTATGTTTGAGGTATTACAGTTGTAGAATAAAAGAGGAGAAGGCTAAAATTTGTGCCCCAACACGCTTGTGTACCATTCCCCAGGACCCAAAAAGAAGTTATCTGTGTTTTGTTTACTTATTAAAGAGGTATTCCAGGAAGAACATATCACTTTTCCTCTATTGACAGGATAGGGGAACAGTAGGAGGTTGATCTCCGAACTGGGCCCCACCGGCTCTGTTATGAATAGAGCCGCAGGTCCGGCATGTGACCCACGACTCTATGGATGCCGGAAGAGCGCTTGTACTCGGCTCTTTCCATTGGCTCCATAGGAATGAATCGCATGCCGGACCTGCGGCTCTATTCATAACAGAGCCTGCGGGTCCCAATATGGAGATCGCTGGGGGTAAAGAGGTCGGAGCACCTGTGACCTCCTACTTTTCCCCTATCCACAGAGAGAATTTTTCCTGGACAACTTCTTTAAAGAAGCAGTTCCGGCCCGAGTACCACATGGAAATCAGGAATACAGCCTAGGTACTATGCTGTATCCCTGTTTTCCAGGCGGTACTCAGGCTTGCTCCACCTTTCCCACGGAACGGGAATCAAATGACGAAGGTTCGAGTTCGACCGAACCCGACAATTTCCGATGTTCGATCATCTCTAGTGGTTAGTTGATGGATCCAAACACAGATCTTCTACCATTGAGCAGATGACTCAATCTAAGTCTATACTCTCATAGACAGAATGGCAATGATGTCACATATATTTACTATATGTGACATATTAGGATAACTTTCGGGGTTCATAAATGTAACCAAAATGTCATCAGCTGAACAGATTATTATGGCTCTAGTTATGGAAAGTCAGCGTTTTCAAAGTTCAAGAAGGCAGACGTAATCTCTCACTGGAGGCCAGGACTGCTCGTTCTTAATCTTGATTACAAGATATGGGAACACTTAGTTCCCACCGTCCTCACGATACTGCTATATCGGGTGTCATTGCTCAGTGATCAACATGTTAAAGTATGAGCAGATTGTAACCTATGACAAAGGATTTCCAGGTAAATATTAAATACGAACCCCACGTTCAGCTCTTATTGGATGAGTGATATGTGGAACTGGCCATCTATTCCAATAGATGACATGGAAATAACTGATCAGAAATCACTTTAGCAGAGAGGAGACAATAGGGTCACATGTTTTGTTGCTTTTTATGGTAATCCAGCTATGTATTTATATCCATATTAGCAGGCTATTGTGTCAATGTATTCCTCTGTAAGCAGTTTTTTCCCCCTACAATTGTTCGTCAGAAATCATGATCCAAATCTACACTTGCTGGATTTGGTACACCGGGCGCAGCTTCGGTGCCCAGCCGCATTCACTAAGAGGCATCAGTAATTTTGGCTGAGGAAAAGGGCGTGGGGCCTAATTTATGGCTCCTATTCCACGGGCCGATGATGGCCTGATCAATAATGTAAACGACCGCCGATCTGCTAGATCAAAGCTCATTTACTGGGCCTATTCCGTGGCCCGATAATCGTCTAGTAAGGGCTGCAGGGACATTGTTACCGATGTCCTTGCAGCCCTTGTAAACACCATACAATCCCTAGCAGTTGTAGGTCTTCTCCTGCGCTCCTTCTTCCTCCCGATCCCGCGCGGAGCTTCGGTGCGGTCTGTCTGAGCTGACAGACCGCTCAGCCAATCACTGGCTGTGCCGGTCCTGGCCAGTGATTGAGCGGTCTGTCAGCTAAAACAGGCTGCACCAAAGCTGCTGCTGCGCGCGGGACCGGGAGGTAGAAGGAGCGCAGGAGAAGACCTGCAGCATGGTTAGGTAATTTATGGTGCTTCTGAAATCGTCGGTCGGCCGCCACGCATTGCTATTACACATAGCAATGCGTGGTCGGTGCCCGATAATTTTAGGTTGGAACCTAAATCTGCTGATTGTTGTTTTCTGTTTTAGGCCCCTAAAACCGGTGAATGAGTATGCCGGTCTAAATAAATCCCCCCCTATATGTACTGGGCGGCCGTTATTCCATTAACTTTAACGCATTCAATTAACTTCAATCATAATCTGGTAATAACGGACTTTTTTTTTATTTTTATATATATCTTTGCTTGTTGTTCAGGCACTGGAATTTAACATATATTATTACCCTTCAGTCTGTCTAAACTGCTGCTATCTCCCTATAGCACATGGGATGCTGAGGATGCAAGTCATTTTCTTACCTTGATCCTCATCAACGTTTTTGGGAACTTTGTAGTTTATTACACATGTAAATGATGTGGTTTTGTGCACTGGGGGTGGGACTACCACCATCAGTGCACCTGTCTGCCCTCGGCCGGCACGCTCCTTCTAATATATAGTCATCCAGGAGACTTGGGCCTCCTGGGGCAGATGGGTGCACTGAGGGTGGTAGTTCCACCTTCTGTGTGCCAAACCAAATCATTTACATATCTAATAAACTATAAAGAGCTGGAGGAAGATGCCCTTAGTATGTATTTCTTCAGGCTCATTCTTTAGGCTTATTTTCTGTTCATTTTATATGTACCTGTCACTAATAAAATTCACGTTCAATACTCGTCATAGAAACATTTCGAAAGTATTTATGGAGCAAGGTCTAAGTATTAAAGGGGTACTCTGGCGAAAATCTTTTTTCTTTCAAATCAACTGGTTTCAGAAAGTTATATAGATTTGTAATTTACTTCTATTTAAAAATCTCCAGTCTTCCAGTACTTATCAGCTGCTATATGCTCTGCAGGAAGTGTGTATTCTTTCCAGTCTGACACATTGCTCTCTGCTGCCACGTCTGTCCATGTCATGAACTGTCCAGAGCAGGAGACGTTTTCTATGGGGATTTGCTACTACTCTGGAAAGTTCCTGACATGGACAGAGGTGGCAGCAGAGAGCTCTGTGGACACACAGCAGCTGATAAGTATAGGAAGACTGGAGATTTTTTTTAAACAGAAGTAAATTACAAATCTATATAACTTTCTTAAACCAGTTGATTTGAAAGAAAAAGATTTTCTTTAAGACCCCGACCAGTGAAAACTCTTGACGTAATAAATATATATATTTTTTTTAATTTAGTGAGTTGAACGCTTTAAATTATATTTTTCCATACTAAAAGCTAAATGGAAAGTAAACCCTTTTTTTTTAAAATCAGGACAATAAAAAGCAGTTCCATGCGAATTCATTGACATGGGCTGTAATAACCAGAGTCAATTTTATATACTTTCTACATAATAAAACACAATCAATCGAACGCTTATGATTAAAGCCTTAAAAGCTTTAGCGGTGACAGTTGCTGAGCAGTTTTCGGCTTAATCAATAACATATGGAATGCTGGCACATGGAGCGTCCTTCCTATCATGACAATGGTGGTTAATTATTGCAAAGTTAAAAGTACAATTGGTTTCTGTGTCTTTTTGGGGCAGCACAGGTGGGAGAGGCAATAAGTCACTCAATGGGGCACCGGCCAGAAGATCTGATAGCGCTCTCGGAGATGCTATCATTTATACATTACACAAATGGCCTAATCAATAGCACTATAGAGAGACAAGAGGAATTGTGAAACACATATTTACACAAATGATCAGCAAATACCCGGCTTTACAAAGCAAGTGGCTGCCCATTATCGGCTCTTTACTTTTTTTTTTTTCCCTTTGGTTAATATATTCTAAACACATTAAAACATGAGAGTTTGGAGCAGAACGACCAGTGTTTCATTGCTTGATAAGGCCATAAAAAGTTCCAACCAAGTCTAAACACCACAGACCAAACAAAGCGTATTGTCAAAGCAAAATCAATGCAACGCAATGAAGATAAAGTCGACATTATCTCTTCCGCGTAGATTAAAAAGGGCTCAAAGTGTCGCTCATATTATTTTGTTCGGTGGTATATTGGAAGCTGATGTTGCTGAATTGCACTGCAAAGATTAGACAGTATCGCTAACAAATAAATCCGGGAATTTGAATCTGGATAAAACAGCTTATACTGTATGCAATGGTTGGTGTGCTCCCCAGAAGGGAAAGAAAATGATTGTCATTATATGTAAACTAGAAATGTAATGGTCACAAGTGATAGACAAGCGAAGGTCAGTGGAGACATATTCAGCAGAATAATGCCACACGGTCCATGCCACATGAAGCATAGCACAAGGAAGCACCGGGAATGGTCTGGGCATTGTTCTGCTGTGAAGTCTTAGCATACTTATCCAGCAAAAATATTTTTCTTTCAAATCAACTGGTTTCACAAAGTTGTATAGATATGTAATTTACTTCTGTTTAAAAATCTTAAGTCTTTCCATACTTATCAGCTGCTGTATGTCCTGCAGGAAATGTTGTTTTCTTTCCAGTCTGACACAGGAACTGTCCAGAGTAGCAGCAAATCCCAAGAGAAAACCTCTCCTGCTCTGCACAGTTCCTGTCTCGGACAGAGATGGCAGCAGAGAGCACTGTGTCAGACTGAAAAGAAAACACCAGCATACATAAAGCAGCTGATAAGTATGGGAAGACTAGAGATTGTTTTAATCAAAGTAAATTACAAATGTATAATATACCTTTCTGAAACCAGTTGGTTTAAAAGAAAAAGATTTACGCTGGACAACCCCTGTAAGGATGTTACTTTGCTATATAACACCTACCTAGCGTTAAAATGTCTCTAATGGCCTTCCTTCTACTTATGGTTCAACCTGGTGTCATCTGTTCCCCATGGTTAGCTATGCTCATGTACCTGGCCACCCACACTTCATCAGACCAGGTCACCTCCATTGGTCCATTTTCAAGTTCTGATGCTCATGTACCCATTGTAGGCTGCTATGGTGATTGAAGGCGCCAGGATGGGAACACTGATTTTGGCTATACAGCCCTATATACAGCATTAGGCTGGGTTCACACTACGTATATTTCAGGCAGTACTTGGTCCTCATATTGCAACCAAAACCAGGAGTGGATTGAAAACACAGAAAGGATCTGTTCACACAATGTTGAAATTGAGTGGATGGCCGTCATATAACGGTAATTTCAATGCAACAGCCGTTGTTTTAAAATAACAGCAAATATTTGCCATTAAATGGCGGCCATCCACTCAATTTCAACATTGTGTGAACAGATCCTTTCTGTGTTTTTAATCCACTCCTGGTTTTGGTTGCAATATGAGGACCACAATACTGACTGAAATATACGTAGTGTGAACCCAGCCTAGCTATAACTGTTGTATTCAGCCTTGACAGTTGCAATTGTTAACTAAAAGAATCACTGGCATTTAAATAAAGTCCTGAATGTCTCGCCAACACGTCAAAGAGTTTTGGTTTATCTATCTATTAACCTATCATACAATATAAATTAACCAATTATTACATATAGCCAGGTGAAGCGCACAGCTGTGTGCTTCACTCCTCAGTTCTCTGCTTGATCTGAGGAGACAGGTTCCAATATAAAGCTATGTAGCTTGTCTCCTGCAATGAGTTGGATTGAGGGGCAAGCTGGGTGATAAAGTGCACATCTGGCTATATGTAACAATTGGTGGGGGTCTCAGGACTGAGACCCTGGCTGAAAAAAATTTTGACATGTCAAAAGTTTATTTAAATGACAGTAATGTTTTAATTTTATTGTAGATAGATAGGAGATAGATAGATAGATAGATAGATAGATAGATAGATAGATAGGAGATAGATAGATAGATAATAGAAGATAGATAGATAGATACACACTTTACAAAGTAATGCAGCACTCAAGATGTATGTGGCGGGTACCAGCTGTACACCGTAGATCAGTCACCATTCAAGTAGATATCCAAAGCAAAATACTGCGGCACTTCAATGATAGTGGAAAATATTCAAAGTGGTTTATTCAATCCATATAACAGGTAATGCAACGTTTCAGCTCTGACTATGAGAGCTTTTCTCATAGATAGATAGATAGATAGATAGATAGATAGATAGATGATAGATAATAGAAGACAGATAGATAGATAGATAGATAGATAGATAGATAGATAGATAGATAGATAGATAGATAGATAGGAGATAGATAGATAGATAGATAGATAGATAGATAGAAGATAGATAGATAGATAATAGAAGACAGATAGATGATAGATAGATAGATAGATAGATAGATAGATAGAAGATAGATAATAGAAGACAGATAGATAGATGATAGATAGATAGATAGATAGATAGATAGATAGATAGATGATAGATAGATAGATAGATAGATAGATAGATAGATAGATAGATGATAGATAATAGAAGACAGATAGATAGATGATAGATAGATAGATAGATAGATAGATAGATAGATAGATAGATAGATGATAGATAGATAGATAGATAGATAGATAGATAGGAGATAGATAGATGATAGATAATAGAAGACAGATAGATAGATGATAGATAGACAGACAGAAGATAGATAGGAGATAGATAGACAGACAGACAGATAGATAGATAGATAGATAGATAGATAGATAGATAGATAATAGAAGATAGATAGATAGATAGATAGATAGATAGATAGATAATAGAAGATAGATAGATAGATAGATAGATAGATAGATAGATAGATAGATAGATAATAGAAGATAGATAGATAGATAGATAGATAGATAGATAGATAATAGAAGATAGATAGATAGATAGATAGATAGATAGATAGATAGATAGATAATAAATAGATAATAGATAATAGAATAGATATTTGCCTCATTCTCTTTTTAATCAAAATTAGGAGAGGAACTGAGAGGGCAAAATTACAATGGAAAGATTTGCACAGTTTCTTTGATTTCAACCCACTCCTGGTTTTGGTTGAAAAAGATTGACAGAAATACTATGTGTGAACACAGCCTCAGAGTGGGGTTGGTTGGTTATTTGGTTTGAAGTGTGTAAAGAAGTGTCTAAAACTTACCTCATTGGTTCTAAGAACAATATATGGTGTAATTCTCTTCTTCCCCGCAGCTGTCTTAGAGCCTGGCAGTGCAGGGATACTGTAAAACTTCAGTCCTTGAATTCTGCAATGATAAGACAGGCTCCTGGGATTAACAAGCCTGTCAAGTGGAACCCTCTGAAGTGCTTATTTGTTTAGGAGGGGAGCCTAATTCGTCTTGAGGGAGTGATAGAGGTGGAAGCCCTCCAACACAATAAATGAAGTCTAGTGAAATGTATGTTCTGGGCAGGACTGTAACAAGGAGATTAAACCGGTTATCTCACCTAGAGAACGGAATTAGAATGATATATGTTACATGTGCTCATCATGTCACATTTTAGATCCTTTTTTATTTTTTCTGGATTAAAATAATACTGTTTTATCTGACAGAATATTTATTATATCGCCTTAGAGGAGAGCAAGTGAGAAGTGATTTACCAGACATTGGCCTAGACGTAGAATATCTTACAGATGATCTGTGGGAAATAAATTCCAATAATTAGAAAGTGTTTGTGTTAGTACATAGGTGAGAAGGGTGTACTGTATGTTATATAGTCAGATAACTAAGTATACAGATACAGTGTATGGCTATGTTCACACGTAAAATTTCTGTTACAACGGCCATGATTAATAGAAATTTCACGTTGTATTACAGTCAGAGGGGATCCCAGCCGGTGTGTATACACATAGTATACACTCCGGCTTGGATCCCTAGCAGCCACAGTAAAAGCGGACATGTCAGTTTTGTCCGTCCGCACTTTCCATTGTGTGCTATGGTGAATTGGGATGCGGGCGCACACAAATTCATCAGACTTTACAGATTTGGCCGTTCTGTGACACGGCCAGGTCACAGAATGGCCAGTGTCTTTTGTAGTGTGAATCCGGCCTATAACTAGGTATACAGATACAGTGTGTAGCTAGGTATATAGATACAGGCTATGTTTACACAACGTAAATCCCATGGGAATCACATCTGTTGTTACAACGGCCGTGATTTCCACGTAACTCAGTTGTGCTGCCTTCTGAGGGAATCCCGGCTGGAGTTTATACACATGGTATACACTCCGGCTGGGATCCCTATGTTGTCAGTTCAGTGAATAGCGGCTGCAGAAAACCCTGTCAGCTCACACAATAGAGTGAGCGGCTCCGGCCGCACGCTCTATTGTGTGCTGTGGGGAGTTCTGATGCGGCCCCAAAGATCTTCCGGCCGGTACTGCAGAATCGGACGGCTAAGATGATCTTTTCAGAGACTGGCCGGGTCACGGAACAGCCGATCTCTTACAAAGTGTACACAAAGTGTAACTGGGTATAAAGAAACAGTGTATAACTAGGTATACAGATATAGGTATACAGATACAGTGTATTACTAGGTATACAGATACAGTGTGTAACTAGGTATACAGATACAGTGTATATAACTTAAAGAGGTTGTCCAACATTTTTTTCTTATTGTAAATGTAAATAATTTGTAATCTGTCCCTTTCCCTGAGTGGTTTTCTCTCACCTTTTTTCACCCCTGTGTCCCCAGTTCTCCTCCTCCTGTGTTGCTGCTTTTTGGATTTGTATTTGTTTACATAAAGAACTTCCAGGTCACAGGGGTCAGCAGTGACATCACAGCTCTGCAAGCCTGTAGCTCCACCAACTCTACCCATAGGCAGTGAAATGTCTGTCTTCCTGCAAGTGTCTTTTGAGCAGCATGGTGGCTCAGTGTCTGCCAATTACTTATATTATCAAATAAAGTAGTTTTCTGAATCTTTTATCTGTTGTAGGACTACAAACCCCAGCACACATGTACATGTTAGGAGTTGTAGTCCTGGATTACATATACGCTACAGTAGCCATCCTACAGGTGGGTGGGGTGATCAATGAGCGAGGATTCTGTTACCTCAGCAAGAAATAGATAAAGTGGTGACTGACATGAGGTGAAGCAGCCTCTCTCCTCTTCATATTACAGACAGCAGCACTGCCCTAAGGGCCAGTTCACACGGAGCAAAATCGGCGGTATTCCGCGGCGGAACTCTCCACCACGGAATCCTGTCTGCTTCAGTGTGACACTGTTTCTTTATGGGATCACTCGAGCACCTCCACTCAAAGAATTGACATGACAATTCCTTGAGCGGAGAGCGACAGAAGCGGAGGCGTGCAATCCCTCCCATAGAGATAGTGGCCTAACACTGTACATCTTTAGGGTATGTTCACACTGAGCAAATACGGCGGAATTTTACGGCAGATCTCTCCAATACGGAATCCCGCCATGCTCCTCCGTAGCCGCCGCTCTCCACTCAAAGAAGTGACAAATAACTTCTTTGAGCGGAGAACGGCGGCTGCGGAGGAACGCGCGCTCTCCCATAGACCAGCTATGTGACACTGAGACAGGCAGGATTCTGCAGCGGAAAGTTCCGCCGCAGAATTCCTCCTGTCTTACTCAGTGTGAACATACCCTTACAGTACAATAGTAACAATATAGGGGAGACTGTAACTGGTGGCTATGGGCAACTGTTTCCCTGCTCCTCTGCACATAGTTCCTTTCTTTATATAGCTCCAACCTATTCTGCAGCGCTGTACAGAGATTGTATTCACTCATCTTATTCACTGTCCCCAATGGAGCTCACAATGTTTTGGAGACTGGATCCATTGCCAGTTATTTTCTATGAGAATACATACTCGCAGTGGGATTGACATCTTGCTGCGAGTATGTAAGTTAACCCCCTACCGGCTGGAGCATACTGTACCTGCTCCGTGCTCCAGCTTGCTTCGGGGGATCCCGGCTGGACGTCCCGCTTAGCCAATCAGTGCACTGCCCCGACGCAGGCACTCATTGGCTGAGCAGGACGTGCAGACGCCGGAACCACGGAAGCAAGCCGTAGTGAGAAGGTCCAGTATGCTCCAGCCGGTGGGGGGTTAACTGCGTCAGTCCCGCTGGGAGAATGTATTCTCATGCAAAATAACTGCCAATGGATCTGCAGTGGATTAAGCTGTGAATTTGCAGTGTGAAATCTGCTGCTGATCCAGTACGTGTGAAAGCACACTAAAGGAGAACTCTGGCCATTTTTAAAATCCAGCAGCCAACAGGGGGAATTTGATCAGAAGTAGGAACTTATCTCTCCCCCTGCCCGCAGTTAGTGGCGGGACCAACCTCTGGACCCCGCCGGCATCTCCGGAGCTGACACGTCACAACCCAGCTGATTGACTGGCCACTCAGCTAGTCAGTGACTGGGGCGGGGCGCATCGGGGGTGCATTGGCCAGTCCATCAGCTGGGACAGACCTTTTTGCTATAGTCATTACATAATCACAACTTGGGGGAATATTTCTTCCGGCGGGGGTCCCAAGGACAGTCCCTTCGCTCACTGCAGGCCTGGGGGTAAGTTTGTACGTTATAAATATTTACGTTATAAATCCCCCCCTGCTCCTGTCGTATTTTAAAAATGGCTGAACTTCTCCTTTAAAGAAGGGATTAAGGATGGTACTCACGCTCAAGAATGGAGTTTCGGAACGCTCCCTTCCACCTCCAGTCCCTGGCCGCTTCATTGCCTGAGTGGGGACCTGAGACGTGACGTGTCAGACCTTCTCAGCCAGTCAATGGCAGAGGCAGGACACAGCTACAACCACTGACTGGCTGAGTGGGCCTTAAACGCCACATCTTAAGGTTACCACACAGACCAGGAAATGGTAGAGGACCGAGGACCAGAGTTGGAGGACACAGGACACCAGTGCTGGAGCCAGGGAGGTAAGTGCATGTTGTTTTCTTCACCCACCCCCTCCCTGGCAGTTTTGAAAAAAATGTCCCGTCCTGGAATTCTTCTTTAAATACTGTAAAAGGCTTAGACAAGATGGTAGCCTACATAATAATTTACAGAAAAATACCATTGCAGAGTTCTGTGATTATTTGTTGTCTGGATCTATGTGTATATGTGATTTTTTTTACTACTGTATTTTTTTAAGACCAGGTCCATGATTTTCCAGCCGGTCATATTTACAGTGTAATCATTTGTATAGATGTTTTATTGTACCACTGATGGGCCAGGGGCTGGTAAATCTTTATCTAATGAGTATGCCCAGTGTTTGAATATACATCAGTCAACTTGCTTTGAGGTATTCGGCAGTCTCTCTTTCGCCAAACTTAAAGTGAATGTACCATCCGTACATTTACTTTAAGATTTTCACATGGGTAGAACGGCGCCAGCGCAGGAAAGCCGGTGCCACGGTCCGATTCACGCATACTATTACCAGGCACTGGCCCGGGCTGAATCAATGGAGCCACATCATAGAGGGGAGGGGTTTCCTCCCACTGAGGGTTTGTCACCCCGCCTCCAGTGCTTCCTCCCCAGCCAGTGCCTGGGACTAGAATGGCACCATACACGGGAACTGGCCGTGTTTCAAAAGAAGGACTGTGGCACCGGCTTCCGCACGCCACCGCCATTCTATCCATGTGAAAATCTTAAAGCAAAAGTACTGATGGTACGTTGTCCCGGAGGAGCGATCTCCCTGTCTGCTGCCCCTAGCGGGGCTTCTAGTATATGTGTAAAAGTAAAAAAAAAGTGTTAATATTAGTAAAAAAAACTCTCCCCTAATAAAAGTTTGAACCACCCCCTTTTCCCATGTTATAAATAAAAATAAATAAACATGTTTGGTATCCCCGTGTGCGTAAGGGCAAAAAAATCCTAAAGTGCAAATTTGCGCATTTTTGGTCGCATCAAATCCAGGAAAATTGTAATAAAAAGCGATCAAAAAGTCGCATATGCGCAATCAAGGTACCGATAGAAAGAACACATCCTGGCGCAAAAAATGACACCTCACACAGCCCCATAGACCAAAGGATAAAAGCGTTATAAGCCTGGGAATGGAGCAATTTTAAGGAACATATTTTTGTTAACAATGGTTTGAATTTTTTACCATTAAATAATATAAAAGTTATACACGTTACATATCGTTTTAATTGTAACGACTCAGTTTTACCCCAGGGCAAACGGCGCAAAAACACATACCCCCCAAATAAACAAAACAAGTTGTTTTTTTTTCAATTTCACCACACTTTGAATTTTTTCCTGGTTTCGCAGTGTACTTTATGCAACAAATAAGCCTGCCATTGCAAAGTACAATTAGTGGCGCAAAACATTTGGGCTCATGTGGGTCTCTAGGTGAAAAAATGCAAATGCTATGGCCTTTTAAGCACAAGGAGGAAAAAAAACGGAAGTGCAAAAAATGCAAGTTGGCTCTGTCCTTAAGGGGTTAAGGTTAGAAGATAAGGTACAGTATGCTTGTGCTGTAAGAAATACCGTATTTGTAGGGGAAGCTTTGTTCTATTATGGGAAATCATAAATAAACTCCCTTAGGAAAATATAAAAAAAAAAGATAATGATGAAAAATATTGATATTTATAACATTACTGAGAAAAGTAAATCTTATTCTTTTTGACTGCTTAGGTGTACAATAACAAAGTGCTTCATTCTTCAGTGCCCACGCAGAACAGGATAAGAAGTACAGTGTCTACAGAGGAAGAACAAAAGAACAGACCAGTGTTGGCAAGATACACCGAGCAAGACTAATCAATCAAACGTTAGATTATTTACTTTAATGTTATCATTTTATCAGATAAATCCAAAACTCTTATTCATATACATGCGCCATTTAGTATAGTAAATGAATATACAACAACATACAAGAATATAAATATATAGGGGGAGATTTATCAAACATGGTGTAGAGTGAAACTGGCCCAGTTGCCCCTAGCAACCAATCAGATTCCACCTTTCATTTCTCACAGGCTCTTTGGAAAATGAAAGGTGGAATCTGATTGGTTGCTAGGGGCAACTGAGCCAGTTTCACTTTACACCATGTATGATAAATCTCAGCCATAGTTTTTGAACAAAAGTTGTCCACAGAACTGTGTGCAAACAGAAATATCATGTGCATGCAGTAAGCAGTGAATACAGAGTGCTTACAAGCCCATATTACATTCTACATTATATATTGCATTCTGTGTTTCATTGTATGGTGCTTCTCTTAGAGGCTGTTTCTGTAACATGTAAAGCTTGATCCCTCATTTTGGATATACTGTAGGTGTGGGTCCTAAGGGTATGTTCACACTGAGTAATACAGGCAGAATTGACACTGTGTGGGACAATGAGGCAGGCAGGATTCCGCAGCAGAGAGTTCCGTCGCGGAATCCCGCCTGCCTCAGTGTGGCACAGTGTTTTTATGGGATGGCTTGTGCGCCTCCACTCCAAGAATTGACATGTCAAGCCAAGAGCGACAGAAGTGGAGGGGCACCAGCCCTCCCATAGAGAATTCCGCTTATATTATAGTGTGAACATACCCTAAAGGTTAAACATCCATCTACTGTATCTAATGTAAATGGCATATCCTGTAAATATGCCATAAATATCTAACATGGCATACGCTTTTTAGCATATCTCCTTTTACCCCACCAACATTCTCTTGAGTTACTGCATGTTCTGCCCTCCCACCACATCTGCACTATCTCTTATTACCACCAGTCGCATCTACTGGAGCGCTGGAACCGGAACACTGACTCTAGACTAGTCCAGAACTGAGCACATGGCGCTCTCCACCTTAACTTATAGGCTTTGGGGCTCTTTGCTATTGGTGGAGATTAACCTGGGGAGATAGTAGGCCTGAAACCTGATAGGCTGGTCAATAACAAAAGTAACTTTTGCTGGGTGACCTTTACAGGGATTGGTCGACCCTGAGATGCCCTGATAAGCCAACTCCCAGCAGGCGGCAGACAGAAAATCCTAATTAACCCTTACAGTACACCTTCAGCATGTGCTTGTTGTGACTGTATAGCTCATATCAGAGAACACAGATAAATACAGGCAAAATTTTTCATCCACAGATGAAACCCTGTAAAAAAAAAAGATACTAGCAGCGCCGCCCTACATACATATACACAGCCGTGTGCGCAAGGGGTTCTGGGACATTGCACCATGATGAAAATGGTCTAAGCAGTCCGGAAAACTGGAGAGTAAACTTGCACTTTGACTAATTGGAAAATCTGGGAAGGATTTATTAAAAAATCTTTTTCTTTCAAATCAGAAAGTTATATAGATTTGAAATTTACTTCTATTTAAAAATCTCAAGTCTTCCCATACGTATTAGCTGCTGTATGTCTTGCAGGAAATGTTTTCTGTTCAGTCTGACACAGTGCTCTCTGCTGCCACCTCTGTCCATGTCAGGAACTGTCCAGAGCAGGAGAGGTTTTCTATGGGGATTTGCTGCTGCTCTGGACAGTTCCTGTCTCAGACAGAGATGGCAGCAGAGAGCACTGTGTCAGACTGAAAAGAAAACACCACTTCCTGCAGGATATACATCAGCTGATAAGTACTGGAAGACTTGACATTTTTAAATAGAAGTAAATGACAAATATATACATCTTTCTGAAACCAGATTTTCGCTGGAAGACCCCTTTAATTGATATGCACCAAAATGAAGAGACGAAAGACAAACATGATAAACCCCCCCCCCCCCCTTGTTATGCTACGTTTACACTAAACGATAATTCGCCCGATCGTACGATTAACGATGTCGGAGTAACAATTTTTTTTCATAACGATCAGCGTTTAGAGGGTACGAAAAATTCGTTTTGAGATCGTTTTGCGATCGCTTAAGCCTATCTCACACATTGGTTAAATCGGCGAACGACTGTTCACACGGAACAATCTGCGGGTTTTGGCGAACGATCAACGACGATTTAAGAAATTGTTGAAAGATCAAAATGAACGATCAAAACGATTTCTCGCTCGTCGTTCGCAGCGTTTATACGTACGATTATTCGCACGATAATCGCTCCGTGTAAACGCAGCATTAGATTGGTTAATGTGCAATGTTTATAGCTTTACCTTTTGTCAATATGTTTTTCTTTTCTATTTCTGCTATTTTTTAATGTACGAATTCCTATAAAACTCCTTACTTCTAGAAAAGACAGTATAGACGGCTTCCCCCAAATGTGATAGCATACATAAATGTGTTCAGAATTTGAAATGGCCATACCCCTTTGATAGTCTCCCCTATACACATGCATACACAGAATACATGTATTCTCTATACTGCTTTACACCAGTAATGACAGCTTATTTCCTGTGAGAACAAAGGATAGGCCATGCTGAAATACAGCATGCATACAGAGTCTGAGCCCCCCCCCCTCCTCCCCCTAGATGTGACCGATATCAATCTAATGCGTATGGGTATCTTCGATGCTGATCATGTTTATTGCTGACCTTCAACATGTCAATACAAAGTTTTATCACTTTCCCGTTGTCATTATTACAGGGCGCCTGCAATGGTGCTAGAAATCCTTTGCTAATTAAGATAGCACGATGTGTCTCTCAATGTTTGCACATCCCCTGTGCCGCGCTAGTTCATTTTGCTGCATCCGAACGCCATTCATGAGGATGGAATTAAAAGGAGTATAGATTGAGCTCTATATAATCCTTCCCTGATTAGTGAGCTTCTCATCAGCTCCTATTCAGGATGCACGTCTTTCTGAGAAATGATAAAACCCTTCACTAACACTGGATGGAGTTCCAAGTACGGCTTTATCCTCTGCATCCAATCAGAGACAAACACGCGGGTCACCTGGTTAAGCTGGCTAATCCTAAATCGGCTTTTAGATTGTCACTTAACAACTGTGAGACACTCCAAGGGGATAGCTTCAAATCCTATGGTAAATGAGGCCTAGACACGGTGAAAAATGAACAAACAAAAACCTTTAAAACCAGGCATCAAAATCTTTGTCCAAAGTCGTATTTAAACACAGTTTTAAAAAGCATTAGAAAACAGAGATGTTCTCAAGAGGAGATGATGCTCAGGTGTCTTCAAGCTTCTTCTGAATGACTTCAGTGCAGATCGTTCATATTGTAAGACGTGTCCTGTTGTTATGGAACTTATCAATAATAACTAAGGGTTAACTAGTGTGAGAGCTGTTTGTGCCGGGAAAGCATCTTCTTTGCAATATACAACACAATTTACTATCTGTGGTGACTGATAGACCATTACCATAGTGCAATGAACCTGATTGGATGGATTTCTCTGTCATTTAACTGTTATTGAAATGTCATTTTTCAGAAATCAATATTTTAAGAAACTCTGTTTTGCTTTATTATTGCAAAAGAATTTCCTTCTCTACTGAAAAAGCTGTTTTCCTACCTCCCCCCTCACTTCAGAAGAAGCAGGATTTCTGTGTCCATTATGCTCTATGGAGAAGGGAGGGGTCGAGGCGGTGAGTGAGAATGGAGAGGAGAAAAAGAGCCCTGCAAAACACTCCATCCTGCAATCTTCTCTCACCAAGCTCCTAGATAAGAACTGACCTTTCTGACCTGTGAATATAGCGTTTTATGTGCCCAGTCTGCACACTCTACAGCTGCTTGTCTCCTCTTCCTGCTCACTCATCCCCCTCCATAGGTTATAATGAACTCAACAAATCCATCTTTGCTTTGTGTCTCTGCAATGAAGACGGCTTTGCCTGATAATGCACAGATAAGAAGTGAGGGGGGAGGCTGGGAAATTGCTTTTTGAGTACAGAAAAAGTTTTTTTAAATCGCTTGTACTATTGATTCTGCAATAAAAATTTAAATGACAGTTACACTTCTAGATAAGTGGTGCTAGAAATGTTGAGTGTCGGTCTATTGTTCTAGAACTGAGATTAAACTTTATGCAAATTAGGACGTACTTGGCCGATTACCTGCCGTTCCGACCGATAATCGTTTTATCGGTTTAATAGCGCACGTTTTATTATCTATCTCTGGTTGTGCATTGTTTTCATTACCAGCTCGGTGAATACAAACTGATTTTGCAACATAAGATATTAAACCTGTCCAATGTAAAATGACACATGACTTATAGTCAGAAAAAAAACTGCTACAGCTGTAAAAGGACCCTGATGAATTTGTGCAGCTTACTGCGTATTAACTGTTAAAGACATATGAGCTACAAGGAAAAACTAGAAGTCAATAAATAATCGGAATATTCCCTGCATTTCTTTCAAAGGGGAAACGAGTCAGGAACGGTCAAATAGCACAAATCTCCATAATGCAGAATAACACGCTTTGATGATTGTCGAGTGTTATTTTATTGTTTGCTGAAATAAAAATGTGAGATAATGAAATTCTACGTACAGATAGTGTGTGTGTAGTGGGGTTTGTAGGATTTAATAAAGGACCTGATGCTAAGTCTTGTACAGAGAACTTAAAGTCTTAAAGGGGAACTATAAGCAGGTTAGACAAATCTTACCTGCTGATATATCCCTCTTGCACAGGAGACGCAGAGGAGGAAGGTATGTCTCTTACCTTAATCCTCGACCCCATTCCCATGCACTTGGTTGTTTGCTCTATGGTCCAGTAAGACTGTTAGAAGCACTGCCCGCCCCCATATCACCGGTCCGCCCCCCTTGACAGCCTACCCCTTCTAATGATAATCAATGGAGTGGCCGGATCATCGCCATGGGGGGGGGGGGGTTCAGTGCTCCAAACGGTCTTATCAGGCCGATAAATAAACGACTAAGTGCATGGGAATGGCACCCACTATGATGGTAAGTAGGGATGAGCGAACTTTTGAAAAGTTCGGTTCGGTTCGATCCGGCGAACGTTCGTGAATTTCGGATCGGTCCGAACCGAACCGAAAATGAACCTTGCTCTAACGGCTGAATAATTGCAGCTGCAATAGTGGGAGTGTGATAGGGTATAGTTTTGTTTAGTTGCAGTTGATATTACAATGAAAAAAAGTGGGAAAAAAAATTTCCAAAAATAATGAGAGAAAAAAAAAAAAATAATAATAGGAATAAAATTAATAAAATATAGTGAATCAAAGTGCCAAAATAGCGAAAAAAAATATTGGAAAAAAAGTTTACAAGGAGGATGCGGCAGCACTTGATTGCACCCAGGCCAGTATTGTTGAGAAGAGACAAGTCGAGAACCAGGAGGTGGCAGCAGTAGATTGCTCGCCTCTCAGTCCAGTATTGTTGAGAAGACACAAGTTGAGCAGCAGGAGGAGGCAGCAGTTGATTGATTCCAGTCCAGTATTATTGAGGAGAGGCTACTTAAGGAGGAGGCAGCAGTTGATCGATTCCAGGCCAGTATTATGGAGGAGAGGCTACTTGAGGAAGATGAGGCAGCAGTTGATTGATTCCAGGCCAGTATTATGGAGGAGAGGCTAATTGAGGAGGAGGAGGCAGCAGTTGATTGAGTCCAGGCCAGTCTTATCGAGGAGAGGCTACTTGAGGAGGATGAGGCAGCAGTTGATCGATTACAGTTCAGTATAATTAAAAACAGACTACTTGAGCAGCAGGAGGAGGCAGCGGTTGATTGATTCCAGGCCAGTATTATCGAGGAGAGGCTACTTGAGGAGGAGGCAGCAGCAGTTTATCTATTCCAGGCCAGGATTTTTGAAGGTTTTTTTTTTTTTTTTTAACTTTTTTGGTTGCGGGTGGCTAGAGGGGTTTGACGGCAACCAGCAGAGCACAAACGGACAGCTTTTGTGAGGCGCTGACTTAGCGTCACCTACAACAGCTGATCACTAACAAACAAACGTCTAGCGTCTCCACTCGGAACAGTAGCTGGTTCAATGCTACGTGTCCTGACTCCTGAGTGACTCTTCTCACTTTTCTCTCCCTATTTCTTTTTTTTTTATCTCCCTATCTCTCCCTAGATATCCCGATTTTTGAGTTAGATGGCTATCTCTCCCTCTCTCTACCTAACTCTTGATTTCTCAGCCTCTTGCACTATGTATGAGCTTTTCAAGCTTTCCCTGTATCTTGCGATTTTTTTTTTTTATCTTCCTCTCTCCGGCTTCTCTCACAAACAATATATACTCCTTCTCTATCTCTCCCTGTACTTATCCAGTTGTTTTCATATGTACTCTATGTGTTTTCCCTCTCTGCCTAACGTACACCTCCTCTCTCTCTGCAGTCTACACAATGAGAAAGAGCATGGACGCTCAGGCACTTCCTGTTCCTGGAGTGACGTCACACACCTTGATATTCATATAATAACAGGATACAAAGGATTATAGGAGTAATAATCCCTTGTAGCCTGTTCTATCATCTGATTAAAGTACAGTTTAGCGACGCCGTTGCGATTTTAACGAACTTCGCCACAAACTTTTTGAAAGTTCGGTTCGGTACCAAACCGAACTTTATGCAAAGTTCGTAGATTCACACTGTGTTTTGTCATGAAAAAAAAAAAGGATAGAAAAATGCATGCAAAAACAATGAAATTGAATGCAATCTGTTTGGATCCCTTTTTCCATTCACTTCCATTATAAAAAAAAAACGGATTAAAACTTTTTTTTCTTTTTTTTTTTTTTTTTAGCCTGTACAAAATCGTGGTCTACCATGTTTTTGTGTACGTTTAAAGAAACTTTTAAAAGAAATGTAAAAATTTTTAAAAGAAGTTTGAAAACAAATGTTTAAAAACTGATGCATTAAATGGACTGCAAAAATGCAGTGTGAACCCGCTCTAAGAGACTTACCTTCCTCCTCTGCGCCTCCTGCTCCATAGAGGTCTATGAGCAGGTTAGATTAATCTAACCTGCTGTTAGTTCCCCTTTAAGTCCACTGGATATATCCATCAGTCTATAACAAGTTAGTTGTTGCTTTGGGCTATGTTCACACTAATTAAGTTGCCGATTTGCAACAACGGCTGTGATTACTACAGTACTTATGTAGTGTTGCATCTGAGGGAATCCCGGATGGAGTGTATACACATAGTACACACTCTGGCCGGGATCCCTAGCGGCACCTCAAGAAACTGACATGTCACTTTTCTGCAGCCGCTATTCATTGAATAACGGCCGCAGAAAACCTGTTAGTTCACACAATGGAGATATCCCCGCCAATGCACCATCAGGCGTGCGCACTGCTGAGATGAGTCCGATGCCCAGAGAGAATGAATGGAGCTGTCATTCTCTATGGGCGTCGGACTCATCTCAGCAGCGCGCGTGCCGGGCTTCAGACGGGGATATCTCCGTCCCGGGACTGGCTCCAGGAATGGGACCTGGCAAGATGGGGTAAGTATCTGGGGCTTTAGCGGGGGGGTCGGGCGGCCTTCACACCGGCATGGGGGGTGACAGGTTCCCTTTATGTTGTTTGAGCGGCCTGCACTTGAGATAACAATGTAACCGTGTAGCATACAAAAAGGGAACTGAGAGTTTCAAGTTGTCTGTTTGGTCCCAAGAACAAATGTGAAGCACTACAGCTCATTATTGGATGTGTTGTGTGCAGTAAACCTATGTCTTTAGCCTTAGATAACCCTCTTTATTAAAGATCTGTACCACAATCAGCTGGATTACTAACAGTGCCATTTTTGATACAGCAATGACTGGTCGTGCAGTAAGCTTGGAACAATACAATCGAATAATAGTAGCACACTAACCGTAACTGCAACATTTCATTGGGGAGTAAAGCAAAATAAATAAATCTGAGTTTCTGGTTTAAACTACTTCAACATATAATAAAAGTCACTGTTAGTATAATTTATAAACATTCAGGTTAGCAAGGGGCCATGGAATTAGATCAGGAGAACATCTGCTTAGAAAAAGGAATTTTGCAATCACTTTTTCTTGGTCTGATCACAAGGCCTACAGGGTTTTGTCCAAAATAACCACAGCTTTAAAGAAAAAACGACTTTGCACGATAAAAAAAAATTTAACCCCTCCAATTCTAAAAAAAGGATCAGTTCTTTCATCTTAAAGGGGAATTTCCATTCGCCTTCTATAGTAAAAATCCTTCCTATATCCTGAAAACTAGCCCAGCTAAGGTGGGTTAACAGCCAGAAATAGTATTATTATATTTCTCCATTTGCCCTCAAAAAGCTCTCTTTTTTTTTTTATTTTATTTGATTTTATTTGTTAAATAAATAACACCTTTACTGAAGATCCACCGCCTGAGTCGTGTTTAGAGTTTGTAGCTTCATCTCCAATACCAGTAACTTTGTTTCTTCCATTCATTCCATGACAAAGTTGGGTCCCGATTCAGTTTTTTTAAGATTAGTGAATACAGGCTTAGCATCCTCGACTGCTTTGCTATCCCATTACTTGGGTGACAGCCACATTTCATTCATGCCTTATCGCCACCTACTTCAAATATTGTGTGATCCCCAGGGGCCTAACTACCACTGTAGCAGCCATAGCAGCTGCTATGGGGCCTGCCGCATCAGGGGCCCTGTTGCCTGTTTCTTCAATACATTGGGCCCCCTGAGCTGTCATCATTTGCAGCACCTGACATCCGAGCAGGCTTGCTGGGTTCTCCAAATGTCCCTCTAACTGCAAGCACTTGCAGTTATGACTAGACTTGACAGCTGAGTAGTCCGTCAGGAAGAGGGGTGGGGGCCCAAACAAAAGTTTGCTATGGGGCCAAGTCATTTCTAGTTACGCCCCTGGTGATCCAATGTTTCACAGCTGTTCAATCATTCAGTCACTAAATAATAATAATAATAATAATAATACATAAAATATATTTTATTTCATAGTTTTTTTGACAAATCAGTTAAAGTGGTACTCAAAAATTATTTTTTTTAAATCAATGGTGACAGAAAGTGCCAGAGATTTGTAATTTACTTTTGTTAAAAAAAAAGGCTTCCAGTAGTGACTGCAGACAGGTGTAACTAACCAGGACAGTGCAGTGTGTCATAACCAACCCAACCCGGAATAATGACAGACAATCAATAACTTTTTGCTGGAAGGATAGCCGGCCACAGCATTTATTTAACTCACACAGTGAAATCGTAAACTTCAATTTTACCAACCAATACCAGAGTTGGAAGAGCTCTGCCGGCCGCCAGACTCCCAACAGGCAAGTCCACCTTCACCGCTCTCCATGAATCTCCACAACTTTACCACCAAGCCGCCAGCTGTGACTTAATAAGAAGTCAATTATAACATAAACATTTACATCATAATATCTCACTTCGCTTTTATTATTTATTATTCTTATTTATTTATTTAAAAAACAATAGAAAACAGGGAGGGAGAGATGGAGCGCTTGCCTCCAGATCATCAAAGAGGAGGCGGTAACCACAGGGGAGGGGTTAAATAGCCTCCTGACCAGGAAAAACATCTCCCTAACATCTATTGGCCCCTCAGCTCACATGACACTGAAAGAGGGAGGGACGGGCACAACCATACAGATATTACCGTATGTGTGGGGAGGGGGAAGTATAGAAAAGCCTCCAATATATTCCCATACACCCTGCCGCTATACAGGTACTGTCGCCATCAGGGCAAGTAGGACTGCCAACAGCCCTCAATATCAGCTGCTATGTGTCCTGCAGGAAGTGGTGTATTCCTTCCAATCTGAAGAGCAGGAGAGGTTTTCTATGGGGATCTGCTACTGCTCTGGACAGTTCCTGACATGGACAGGGGTGGCAGCAGAGAGCACTGTGTCAGACTGGAAAGAATCCACCACTTCCTGCAGGACATAAAACGGCTGATAAGTACTGGAAGACTTGAGATTATTATTTTTTTTAAATAAAAGTAAATTACAAATCTCTGGCATTTTCTGACACTAGTTGATTTGAAGTTTTTTTTTTTTGTCTGGAGTACCCCTTTAATAGACAGATAGGCACAAACATATTTTTAATAATGGGAGTGACTGATAAAGTTTTTTTCAGCTACTTTTTCTGCTATATTATTAGTAACAATAAAAGTTCTGGACAAAAATACACTTGCTCTATGCTTGAACATGCAATTCTTTTCTTTTGTTAATATTCTAAATGGTTTATTGTAGTTTTCTTACATCTGCGTGCCTGTTTGTATTTCCTAATCCCGAGCCTTTCAGAGCATTAAAATCTAATTTGTTAGCGGAGGACCAATATCGTTATGCAACAACGATACCTTTATTGCCTGATATAACTCTTAAGAGTCTGTAATTTTTTTTTTTTACTAGCACAGTTTATTAGCCAGACAGCTCGGAATATTATTTTATCTTCATGAGCCTGAAGAAGACAGTAATATAAAACAAACATGACCCACGTGCCTGTGGACATCCAAATCCATTACATGATTCACCCAAAGAATTTACACAATTGCAACGGTAGCTTAATCCTGGACAAACTGTTATGTTTTCAAGGGGTAAAACACAACTGATCGCTGTTAGTGTTATATTTCCTCAGGTCATTTTGAAATTTTTGGAAGTCAAAGACAAGACTAAAAGAATTCTATGCTCAAAAACCTCACTACTTAAAAAGCCCCACTGGGAAACAAATTGTGCACATATGGCCGCCTGCTAATGATCCGCTCCCAGAGACCCTGATCAGAATGCAGATCACAGGCTTTCATAACTCTGTTTATGTTGACAGCATCTGGAGAGCAGCAAAAGGAAAACTGAAATTTCCCGGAGTCCAGTAACATTCATGGATTCTCTAGTTCCTGCCACAGTACCCTTAGTAATAGCCACAGTGCCCTCTAGTGTTAACCCCAGTATCAAGCACTCTGCCCCCAATTGCAAATAGAGCTGCAGAGACTGCAAGAATGAAGTTACAAGCTTATACCACCCTGCTATGCACTGGCAAGGGGCAATAACCTCAAAACAGCTGTCTACAGATGGATATTCTCAAACTTCTTTGTTCTCAAACTTACAACCATGCAAATGTACATTAATGGAGAAGTCCCACAGAAGTACTAAAAAAACTGCAGGCAGGCTGGTGGGGGCAGGAAAATAATAAACAAACTGAACAAATTCATCCTCGTGCCTCCCATGTGCCGCTCCCGGGTCCCATTCACACCAGTCGGTTGTCAGCTTCAGCTAGAAACCGGATATGGTTCTCCAGCTGAAACGTCCCGACCCGTCTGAGAGATTGCCCGCTCAGCCAGTCGGTGACTGGGGCAGTGTTCAGTTACTGATTTGCTGGTGGGCAATCACTAAGCCGGGGATGTGACATTAGAGCTAGCTGAGCTGTAAGGGTCCTATTTAGGGATGGTACGAACCGAGTTTGGTTCGGGTTTGTACGAACCCGAACCCTCGATAATGATTACCGCTGACTGCCCGCTCCGTGCAGCGGGCGGATCCAGTGGGAGGACCGCCTGCAAAACTGGGATACAGCCATAGACATAGGCTGTATCCCAGTTTTCCAGGCGGTCCTCCCGCTGGATCCGCCCGCTGCACGGAGCAGGCAGACAGCGGGAATCCGATGCCGAGAGTTCGGGTTCATCCCTAGTCCTATTCCATGGAGTGATAATGGGTCGAATGGGCCCGATTCGGCCGATTATTGCTCCGTGGAATAGAGACAACGATCAGCCGATTTAGGTTATTTAGGTTAAAAATCATCTGGCACCAACCGCGTATCGCTGTGTGGAATAGCAATGCGTGGCGGGAGACTGACGATTTCACAAACACCATACATTACCTAAGCATGTTGCAGGTCTTCTCCTGCGATCCTTCTTCCTCCCGCAGCAGCTTTGGTGCGGCCTGTCTTAGCTGACAGACTGCTCAGCCAATCACAGGCCAGGACCGCTGCGGAGTGCAAAAGGAGCAACATGTTTAGGTAAAGTATGGTGTTTAAACAGGGTCTGCAAGGACATCAGTAACTATGTCCCTGCAGCCCTCGCTAAACGATTATCGGGCCGTGTAAAAGGCTCAGTAAACAAGCGCTGATCTAGCAGATCGGCTCTCGTTTATATTATTGATCGGGCCCCCATCGTCCCGTGGAATAGGAACCTAAGTCACCGGCTGATGTGAATGGGACCTGGGAGCGGCGCATCGGAGGCACAAGGATGGGTGAGTTCAGTTGTTTATTATGTTTTTTGCCCTTACCAGCCTGCCTGCAGTTTTTGTACTTCTGTGGGACTTTTCCTTTAACTTTATGTTCTGGCCAGCACAGCAAAATATATGCCTAGTGGAGGTGATCTCTGATAAATCCCATCTGTTGAGCCATAAGAGTCCTTAGGGAGGGTGGATGTCCTTTGCAATTTCATATGGCAATGCTAATTGGACGGTGGGAGAGCAGTCTAGGTTAGTTAACCCATAACCTAATACAGGGGTTGCCTATATGTCTATAGAAGAGTCAGTAAACATGGCTATGGTTGAGAACCATTGTGTACAACCATCAGTAAAGAAGCCCCGGCTATGATTATGATGAGGAGGAAACTTTCCTTTCTACAGTAGATGTCACTTTGTCATCGTGTAATGGATGGTCCAAGCATGAGGAGGTGGATCCTCAGGATAACCGAGGACTGCTGGTGTTCCTTCCCCAAAGAGTGGAGTCTAAGGAGCTTCCAGTTTTCACCAGCGTCCGATGCAAGGCCGGTTGGACTTCACTGCAGGAAACTCCTAGGTCACTACACTCAGAGAAGGGCCTCAGTGACCACCGACTAAAGAACTGAAGGAGTGCTGGAGTCCGGGACTAGGTAATCTTCCTCTGTGATAGTGCAATGTTAGTAAGGAGATCAGACTGAAGCTAAGCTGGATGTGGGAATGGACTGAGATCCAAATAGCTAGAAAACAGCTAACTAAGCAAAGAGGTGAGGTGGTGAAGACTATATATACCCTCAGGAGAACATGCCAGAAGACTCCAGAGCCTGTGGGCTGAGCTTATAAACACAGGTGAACAGATACACGCCTGCCACTAGAGGGAGCCCAATTCTCTAGGAGGCCAGCTCAGAGCAAGAGAAGCGGCCAGAGAATAAGCAAGCTGAGAGAAAGGATGATGATTACAGCACATTATCTATTCATATATCTTCTGTACATTGTTGTCCCCTCTCTTCTTATACAAAGGAGCACAAAATTGTGCACAGTATTATGTGTAGTTTGAGTTGTCATTTGTACATGTAAAACCATGTTTTTGCCACATTTCATGCATCCCATGAATCTATTCACCTTAGCAGTTGCCTGGCACTAGCTGTTAAAGTTAGATATAGCTCTATATAATAATATAATTATTATCCTTCACTTTAAAAAAAAAAAAAGAAAAAAAAAGAACTGCAAATATTAATTATTTTAAATGTGTTAAACAAATAAAAATAATACTAGATGGTGATATAGGGACATAGGCTGGATGTATACATCCGGAAATACACATGATGTCTGTATGTGACACATAGAGCCCTAGAATGATGTGACCAGGGAACAAGTCAATGATTGCTTTGAGTATACTTTACAGCCCTAAATCATTACCGTGCAGAATGGCTTTAGTAGGTTTGCTTGCTTTACCTGCTGTATACACAGACACCAGATTTGCTTGTATTTGCAAACCTTTCAGAGATACATTTTCATTACGCATTTGAAAGCTTTAAAATCCCATGAAGATCTCTCTAGATGGCAGCATTTGCCTTCCGGAGCATTTACTTGGGTTGCACCTTATGAATGTCGTATGTAACCTCTGCCAATGAATAAATCCCTAGGCACATTGCCAGTAAAATATTTATTATGCATTATTTAGTTTCCTTTTTTTACACCTCATTTTGTCTTATAAATTTCATCCAGGTAACATTGCCCTTATAGCTTAACTATTTGAATTCAACATTATGCTCAGCTTGTGTTTTTTTACATAAACAGACCGGCGCGAGGTTGCCAATGTTGTGGCCCTTTTTTTGAACCGCCCTCCGATTCCCGCTGACGTTGCCGGTCTATTCCCGCGCACTGGCCCGGCATAAAGCACTGTAGGCGGGCTGTCCAGCCCCCCGGTGTGACAATCTCCCTTCTGTGACGCGGCTACATTATTTCTAAAGGAACCACCTCACGGAAGAGAGGGGGTCGCATCATACTAGGGGCCGGTAGGCCTGCCTCCAGTGCTTCATGCCAGGCCACTGCTCGGAAAAAGGCCAGCATCATGCTCAGGAACCGGGCGCCAGTCTGTTCATGTTAAAACACAAAGCGATGTAGCTAGTGCTACATTTATTTAAAAAAGTGCTTACTCGTATCTTTGAGATGGCACAATGCATTATATCTATACCTGTGTACTATTTTCCTTTGTAGTAAGGCGTTTATCTATATTGTGACCGTTGTGTACTGTGTGGCGCACTTTTTTTTTGCAGTAGGTTGCTTTATATATTATTCTATATATATATATATATATATATATATATATATATATATATGGAATATAGAATAATATATAAAGCAACCTACTGCAAAAAAAAAAGTATATATATATATGTTCTATATTATTTTGTATTGTATGCATATTTAGATTTAAGTCCTGGGGAGTTCTTGTTTAATGTTTATTTTTGTTTGTTTTCAATGTTTATGTGTCCTGTTTTTTTCCGTTGTGTGTGTGTGTGTGTGTTTTTTTTTTTTAGAGTACAATAAATTGATTTACTTCTTTTATGTGTATTTGAATGCAACCTTTTTTTGGTACACATCTTTTTCTTTTTTTTTTGTGTTGCATCTGATTTCTAGTGTAATTAGGGTCTTAGAGGTTTTTTTTTGCACGGCTGTGTTCCATTATTTGATATATTGGTGGGGTCCGCTAACCTTTTGTGAGTCCTCCTCGAATTTATGGAACTCTACATAGAACATTATGATCCGTGTCACAATCGCTGCTCTGCATTAGGACCTTTTTACGGATGACAGCCCCGAACATATGTACAAACGTGTGAACTGGTCCATTGAAATGCATTGGTCTTATGCATTCTTTCCACGATTGCGGGTTCCCAATTGCAGACAGAACTACGGATGTATGAATGAGGCAGTGTTTGCCACATAGAATATAAGTGGGAGCTTGATGATTTACAAATATGTAACTTGTAAAATGTGTATTTTGTTTCCAGAATGGAACAATGACAAATCTCATACAGCAATACAGCAAAACAAACTTTTTAAACATTTTATATAACAAAAATAAATGAAACGTTAATATTCCCGTTTATTAGGTATCATGCACATATTATTAGCTTTATCTAGTGTATAGAAGCAATGCATTATCATTTCCTAACATAAGAGAAGGGTACAATACCTGTTTATATAAGCCACATACTTCAGATAAGTATTCGGTGCAGGAAAAAGGTCATCCTATTGGAATCAGATGTGGCCGCACTCATAATTTCTTCCTGCTTTTCCGTCCTGGTTTCCTAGGCCTGGTAACACGCCTGTTTTTCCTCCTTTAGCTGACATGATCCAGTTGAATTACTCAGACTTTTGAGATACTTTCATGGACACATCAATGATTGCTTGACTTCACAGCTACTTCTCAAAGATACCCAATTCAGCACAACCGGCTGTCTGTGAGATAATGTTGGCTTCTTCAAGGCATGATAGTGATAGTCTTATAAGAATTTGGCACGCTGAAATGGTAAAATATAATGTGCAAAATATGTGTCAAATGAGAAAGCATTTACCTCTATGCCCTTGCTGCACGTTAAATATTTATTTTTTAAAATGTTGTGCTGTTTTTTCCCCCGAAATTTAAAGAGGACCTGTCACCCCGACTGCCGGGGCAGAGCCCACCTGACCCCCCTGGCGTGACAGGTTCCCTTTAAGCTGTTAAAGGGGTATTTCATGTTAAAGTAACTTATTACTAGAGATGAGTGAACCGAACCGTTACGAACCAGTTTCGTTATGAACTTTGGGAAAAGTTCGGTTTGGGACCGAACCGAACTTTGAGAAAGTTTGTTACGAATCTGGTAAAAATAAAAATGGCGACACAAAGTTGTACTTTTAGGGTCCTGTTAGGGTGAGACCTTAAATTAGTCTCCTCAGATATACCTGGGTGCTGCCTAATCAAAAATGTAGTGTGACAGCTGTCTGTGAGTATTAACCAAGACACATGAAAGTAACTTCAGTGTTCAAGCTTATTGAATTTATTAAGGGAAAATCAGTTCATATCTTTACAATCAGGTTCAAAAAATAGAAGAACCCCGTTTAGCCGCAACAACAAAAAGTAAAAAAAAGTAAAAAAAAAAGTCCAATCATTGTTGCAGAAACAAAAAAAAGTCCAAAAAAGTCCCATCAGCTGTCCCATCGTCTGTCCCATCACTGCACAGCTGTGTAGACAAATGTTGGTGACTCATTGGGTATCTTGGTGTCCAAGACCGTGCACCCCAGTGCTGATGTCTGGTCCTTTAATTATGGGCAAGGGCAGTACATGTCTGTTACTGCCCATTGGGTCAACATTCCTCCAGAAGACCACCATAAAGTTAGCCTATTCTTGCCACTGTCACCTCCCTGGGGCTTTAGGGGGCCAGTTCTGCACAAGTTCTGCCTCCACCAGCTTCCAACCATCCACTGCTTTGATTGCAGTCCAATCTGCCCCGGTGTCTTAACAAAGATGTCAGGCCCGGCGCTCTAAGGCTGTTCTCCATTTTGTGAGCCTGGGTGAACGAAGCCACAGTGGGCAGGAGCTCCTCCGGACCATCAGGGAGGAGAAGGAGGTATATGAATGGCTGACCCAAGGTCAACTAATGGTGGGAAGTTGTTGTAGCCGACAAAGGGAGGAACATTGTCTCTGCAGTGCAGCAGGGAGGGCTGCGTCATACACTTTGTATGGCACATGTGATAAACCTCATAGTGTCCAGTTTTCTTCAAACATGTCGTGCCAATTGTTGATCCCTTTTGAGGACGCGACTCTGTGAGCAGGCATCAAGGACATCATCCCACTCGTCCGTATTGTGGAAAGTGCGGTAACCAACATCATCAGCAAGGAATCCCAGGCCACCACTCCAAGGCTGACCATTCTCCTCCATGAATAGTCTGTTCGCAATCATACTGACCTGGGTGCAATAAGGTATTGCCTCCTCCTCAAATAGTCTGTTCCCAATCATACTGGGCTTTGTGCAATCAATTGGTGCCGCCTCCTCCAATAGTCTCTTTTCAACCATACTGGGCTGTTTGCAATCAAGTGCTAATGCTTCCTCCTCCCCCTCCACCACACTGGGTCCAATACAGTACTATTACTGCTGCTGGTTCCACTGTCAAATGTCTGTTTTCCACCCTAGTCGGTCCAAGGAACTTTGTGTCCTATGTCCCGTGTAATCACTTACACCGTGGCAAATTTTTTTTCACTATTTTTTCACTTTGATTTTTTCCACTTTTTTCATTGTAATAGCAACTGCAACTAAACGAAACGGTACCCTATCACACTCCCACTATTGTAGCTGCGATTATTCAGCTGTTATAGCAAGGTTCGTTTTAGGTTCGGTTCGGCCATATCCGAACTTCACAAAAGTTCGCCGGATCGAACCGGACTGAACTTTTCAAAAGTTCGTTCAACCCTACTTATTACATATTCATAGGATAGGCGGTGTCAGATTTAGAGATGAGCAAGCGGATTCTTTTGAACTCAGATTTGTTCTGAACTTTGCAGAAAGTTTGGTTCACTACCAAATAAAACTTTTTGCAAAGTTCAGAACAAATTGGGGAAGATAGTAGCCGCATATCTAAAAAACTAAAATAAAAAAAAGATATTCTAGCCTGTCTGCGCCCCCCTGGTGTCCTCTTTTGGTTCTCTGTGTCTTCAGTTGCCTGTAAAGTGAAGGCCTGCTCAGCCAATCACAGACGGACAGTACCAGGGCCCGTAGTTAGCTGAGAGGCCTGTCACTCTAGAGACAAGAGTTACAGCCCGCTCAGCCAATCACTGGCCGCAGTGCTGTCCCACCCCAGTCAGCCTGTGATTGGCTGAGCGGGCTGTCACTGGAGAAAATGGGACAGGAACTGCAGTGAAACAGCTAAACATCTGCAATTATTTAGCTGTTTTAGTGTGGTTAGTTAAGGTTCAGTTTGGGAAGAACCAAAAGTTTAGAAGAAGAATCTAACCTGCTGATAGTTTCCTGTAGCAAACGGGCCGCTGAAAATGAATGTTGCAATGTTGCTCCTGTATGCACCTTTGCAAAATAAAGTGCATTTTATAATATTTCTTTAAAATATTTTATAATATAGTTTGCAGAATTTCTGCTCAAACAGAGCCTCTGTTATGGTCAGTTTTTTTGTTTTACATGTTTTGCCGTGTCTGTACAGGCCCCAAACTTTTAGTTAGAATTTTGGATTTCTGACTTACGGCAAGCAGCTGGGCACAGTACCCCAATATCCAGGGCAAGACACATAAAGCCCATGGCCTATGGCTGTATCCATGTTTTCCCGGTAGCCTTAGGGCTTGTATCCAACTTCTTCAGCCCCTGGTAATCAAACGCCGCACACTCCGGTTCAGATGAACTCCAGACTGCTCAAGGTTCACTCTTCTCTAATATCAATCCTAAGATAATAAAGGAAATCTAATGGCAGTCTAGATAAATGAGGTAGTGTTTTACTGCTGACGTCTTCTATGTCCCTATGTCAGAGTTTGTTTGTTTTTTAGAACTGTACCGATGTCCAACTTAGTTGTAGCGTTCAACTGAAAACATTACAATTTTATTAAACAAATGTTTTTTTTTTAAACCATTAACATGTATCTGATGCATATTCATCATTGGCTGTCCCTTTAAAAATAAACAGGAAATAAAGTCAATATTAGCTCAGAGATCAAAGTTTAGGAGGGAATTTTTTTTTTTTTAACAATTCATTGAAAAGGACAAATGTTATGACTAAGCTAAATGACAATAGATAATAGGAAAGTAAATAAAAGCTGGCCAAAGGTACAATGAAAAGAAACTGTGGAACCATGTATTTACAAATTTCAATTTTGTGTGAATTTCAATTTTGTGTGAATTTGTGTGTACAAATTTCAATTTTATTTTTATTTAAACCCTTAAGGACTGAGCAAATTATTATTTTTTTTCTCTCATGTTTTAAAGGCCATAGCACTTTCATTTGTTCACCTACAGAATATGATCCTTTATTTTTTTTTTCAACATAAGTGGATTGGTAAGTGGTACAAGCGATTGGTTGCTAGGGGCAACTGAGCCAGTTTCACTTTACACCATGTTTGATAACCCCCCCCCCCCCCAGTGTATATCTGTCCTCCTGATGCTCAGTACTGTGTGTAGCAATGCCTGCAATGACGTCATTGTTCCTCCCAAGATCACATGATCATGACATAATCACAGGTCTTTCTACACCCCCCCCCCAGTAACCCTGACTACAATAACACAGTAATTTGTGACAAACAAACTGATGATTATGTGATAAATATAATATGGGCCTAAAAGGCCCATGTTATGTAAATATGGGTACTAAAAGCATTGTTTTACCAAAATCCTTATTGCATAAAATTATTTAAACAATTGAAATTTATTAACAACTACAACAACTAAAGTGATCTTGCAGAAAATAGCAAAAATAGCCTAAATGCCCATGTTACAGATTCTGGGGTTAATGACCCCAAAACGGATCCGTAACAACTACAGATGTGTCTATGGGGCCATATGAACTGCATTTGTGAAATGATATGTGAAAGGGGACATAAAGTCACATGATATATGAGAATATAACAATTTTTGGGATCCAACTTGCACCACATGATGGAATAATATGCAAGTTTGAGTCTATTATACAGTAAGAAACCAGACACTTTCTAGAGCAACATAGAAAGTTTATTAACGCAAATCTAAATCCTAGGTAAAAAAAAAAGAGGGACATGTAAGGGGCAAAGAGGGACAGAAAGACGCGGGTCAAACGTAGGGACTATCCCTTCAAAAGAGGGACACTTGGAAGGTATGATGGTACTAGTAGGATTGCTACAATTATAGATTCCCATGAAAATAAATGTATTTTGCGGCGTATAAGACGACTTTTGAACCCTGAAAAATCTTCTTAGAAGTTGGTTGTCGTCTCATACGCCAGGTATGGTTGCCCCACATGGTGGAGAAACTCAAAAATGGCCGCATCCCCACTGTATGGAGCGACCACTATAAAAAACCAACAATTCTACTCACCTGCAACCGGTTCCCAGCAGCCGTGCACTGTGACGCACCCTGGCAGTGTGACGCACTCTGCCTGCATCGGAGATCCCTTAAGCTCTCCTGGGCAGCCGACCATCTCATCGGAGAAGCTTGGAGAAGCTTCCAGGAGAGCATCGGGAGAATGACAGAGGCGCCGGATGTCCCCGAAGCCTCTGTCATTCTCCCAAAGCTCTCCCGGCAGTCGAGTGTCTCCATGCTTCAAATGCTCGGCTGTCCGGGAGAGCTTCGGGAACCTCCGGCGCAGGCAGTGAAAGTCACAATGCCTGTGCCGAGAATGGGACAGGAGACACACGGCCGCCCGGGAACGGGTCACAAGTGAGTTTATTGTTGTTGTTTTTTTTAGCTGTAGTTAACCCCTGCCTGACTGCAGCAGGGCTCCAGCTAGTAAACCCTGCTGCAGTCAGGCAGGGGTTAACATTTTAACAAGTCAAGGGTCGCCTTATATGCTGGAAAATACGATACTCGTCATAAGAGAACCGGTTTGAGCAAAATGTTTAGGTTTGCAAGGAAAGGTACAAACTAATTTGTGTGAAACCATTTGTCATTCTTCTATATATATATATATATGATTAAATGTCCACTTCAAAGGCATCCTGATAGAAAACACTCTAATATGACATCTTGCACAAACTCCATGGGTGGATAACAAAAATAAACAATCTTACTATTTTAGCAAATTTTCCGATAACCTATTAACCAGGTGGAACCGCTGAGTTCTATCACATTGCAAACACAACGAATAAACACTTATTCTATAGCTGGAAGGATTATTGCCAGCGTCATTCAAAGAGGAGAATGTGGTGAAAACAATGAAAAACAAGCTAATTCTGCTTAATAAATATTTAGCATGGTTTTAAAATATTTGCAGCCACCCATTATTGCCTAAAAATGTGCAAACTCAATGATACATTCCTCCAACATTTTTAATTTTCTTCCATTTTTGATACTTGGCAGGACTGTATGGTCAAGGTCCTTAACCCTTTAAGGACCAATGATGTATCGGTAGAACAGAAGGTCCAGAGGCTCTATGAAGTGAGCTCAGGGTCTTCATTGTTAATCATGTGCTGTAGCAATAGCGTGGCCACCTACCAATAACCCTGTTAGTGCCTTGATCGTGGTATTTAACTGTTAGTGTTGTAACATAGCATTGAACAGTCTTGGCAATGTAACAAATGAATGTAATAGTCCCTTAAGGAGACTTTAAAAAAAAGTTAAAAAAAATTCTAAAAAATATGATTTAGCCCCTTCCCCCCAAAAAAGTTAAAATCACCCAATTTTCCTATTTTATATATAAAACACATAAAAATAAATAAGCATATTATATATTGTAGCGTGCACAATTGTCCGATCCTATTCCCATACGGTGAAAGCGTAAACGAAAGGAAGCAAACAAGCGTCATAATTGCTGATTTTTTTGTTAGATTGTATTTCATAAAATAAAAAATAATAAAGAGGGATCAAAATGTCCCGTCTACACCAATATGGTACCAATGAAAACTAGAGATCGAGATTGTGGCGCAAAAAATAAGACCCCAAATAGCCCTGTAGGTTGTCGGTTGAGAAATAAAAGCACTATGACTCTTAGAAGGCAAGGAGGAAAAAACAAAAAAATGAAAATTGGTCTGGTCCTTAAAGGGAACTAAACAGCACAACTGTACCGATATGGTTCCCAGCTGCACAGTATAGATCTACTTTTCAGCTCCCCAAGGCTACCAGCCGTGTCTGCAGTGGTAGCTTTACATTGGGGGAAAAAAGTGGTCTCTATGCCTGTCAATCATCCCTGCTGAGTGCATTGAAAGGCAAAGAACTGTGACTAGCACTGGCGCTCCCCGCCCAGATGACTAGTTGCTGCCCCTCTCCTATCCTCATACGTCAGAATAAAACTCCTTTTTCCCACAATACTGCGCAGTTGGGAACCATATCGGCACAATCATGCTGATTGGTTGTCTTCAAAGGTAAAGTCTGTCCAGACCCATTTTTTTTGGCAAGTGTTGGGGAAGGGGAGGATAAAAGAAATAACATGCTCTTATTTACCCAGCTCCAGCGCCGGTGGCCACATACCACCGCTCCCGTCCACGGGTTCCCAGACGCAGTCAGTGGTCGTAGTCGGGTCCAGCCTAAGCCACTGACTGCCTGAGCATACGCCACGATCTGGGTCCTCGTACAGATCAGGAAGCAGCTAGGAGCCTGGGGACCGGAGTGACGGTATGCAGTCTCCAGCACTGGAACAATAGAGGTAAGAGCTTAGTATTTCTTTTATCCTCCCCAGCATTTAAGAAAAAAAAGGGTCTGGTTGGACTTCTCTTTTGAGGCCCAAATCCACTGTATCCTTAAAGGGTTAAAACAGGATTCCAATATTTATTTATATGTACACAGTGCTGCTTTTCTTAGGTTGGCATTAAATGCTGCTGTTTATCTTAGAAGTGGATACAATGTAACAGTTACACTACACCACAAGGTAAGTTTTATAAATACTATCGGCACAGAACTTGTAAAACATAATGGGGAACGGCTGTTAAAGTGTGTTTAAATGTATCATATGGCGATTTCCTAGCTCACTCAAGTGGTCTCCTGGGAATAAAGAAAAGTTTATGTGTGAAAACCTTTAACCTTTTATACAGTATTGAAACAGTGACATAAAAAACCCTGAGATTAAAATATTTTTGGAAAAACAAACAATTACAGCTGTTTCCGGTACAGTCAGTATTAGCCTTCACATGCAGATTAGGAATGGCATCCTTCAGTGACATCGCTCTTTAAGTACTGTTCACACTACACTTTTTTGCCTTTTATTTTAGATGCAAATAGGAATGCACTTGCATGCAAACACATACTTCCTGGATCCATCCCCCAATTGACCTTTAGGGTACAAACCCACACACCGTATACGCAGCAAATACGCAACAAATACGCAACAAATACGCAGCAAATACGCAGCAGTTTGATGGTGAAGATTTAATGCTGAGTTCAGTTATTTAGATCTAATCTGCTGCGTTTTTGTTGCGTATTTGTTGCGTGTTTGCTGCGTATTCGCTGCGTATCGCAGCAGTAAATACGCTGTGTATACGGTGTGTGGGTTTATACCCTTAATGTAACAAACGCCGTGATCAGAAATAGGAAGAACAGGAGATCAGCAGGGACCGGAAGACCTCAGAGTGGCCGTGGCAGAGAAGCAGGGGAGTTGAGTGTAGCTTTTGGCGAGGCAGATGTCCAAAATATGTTTCGGCCTGGAAAACGCCTTTAAAGAAAGCAAGAATAGTTTGTGAATACCAGTTAATAAAGCACCTTTTTTTTTTTAAAGGAGTCCCTTAAAGTCCCTTTAAAAAATCTGCAGGCAGGAGGGGGTGGGTGTAAAAACAACAAAGTTAGCTCACCTGTCCCCCGTGCCTCGTAGCGCCACAGACAGGTCCCGTGTACCGCAGTAGGGTCCTGCAGCTCTGCTAGCTGCAATGTCACAAGTGATTGCCCGCTCATCCAATCAGTGTCACGCCCCATTCTCGGGCAATCACTTAGCCGTGCCGTTGCTGCTGCTGCAGGAGCTGGGAAGATGATGTCTGGTGGCGAGGCACGGGGACGAGTTAACTTGTTTGTTATTATCACCCCCACCTCCGTCTCCCTGCAGATTTCAAACTTGGTGGGACTTCCCCTTTAATTATTATTCATTCTGCAGACAGTGAACCATTATCTATAATTCAGCTAAGTTGTTTCTTTTCTGGAATCGTAACCTGCAGGCGAGTCATGTGATCTCATGGGGATTAGGATTGTTGTACTGTCCTTATAACAGGCAGCTATCCATGTGATGTGCTGAGGCATCATGGGATCATTTGCAGATTTGAAAGTGTGAGGATTCACTTTTGAAGATGCAATCTGAAAGTAAAAAAGTTGGCTGATCAAAGGTCACATGACCCAGATGCAGTAAAGAAATGTTTGGATACTGCAGAACTACGATGTAACAGATGATATAGTGGGAATAGTGGTGGTGTCAGGGCGTAGCTAGGTTTTATGGGACCCCAAAGCAAAAAAACAGGCTGCTTGCTCTGTTAGTCCACTGTATGTAACTATAAGGGCCCATTCGGACCCCCTATGGTTAAATACATAGCTCCAAGAGCAGACTACCTTCTGCTTAACCCCTTATATACTGCAGTTTGTAAGTGACTCAAAGTTCACTTACATGCTGCAACACAAAAGGGTTAAAAAGCAGAAGACAAGGAGATCACTGCTTCACTGCTCGTGCACTGATAACCCTTGACCTCTGCAAGGAGCTTCGCAAATTTTCCTACTTGATTGTGGCAGGCAGCTGTAGAACAGAGGCCAGGGGTTATCAGTGCAGTGAAGCAGAGATCTCCTTGTCTTCTGCTTTTTAACCCTTTGTGTTGCAGCATGTAAAGGAACACTGAGTCACTTACACACTGCAGTACATAAGGGGTTAAGCAGAAGGACACAGGACGGCTCTTACCTTCTCTCCTGGGCCCCCCTGCTGCACAGGTCCCATAGTAGCTGTCTGTCCTGCCTCTATGGTAGCTATGCTACTGGCAACTGTGCATTACATGGGCAAAAAAATTGCAGGAGTGCCTCTTTATTAGTAAACTTGGAAAAACTGTAGAAATGCACCCATCCAGTGGCGTAGCCACCGTGGTCGCGGGGGTCGCCGCCGCGACCGGGCCCGCCACAAGGGGGGCCCGCGGGGCCCCCCGATCAATCACTCTTGTGACCGCAAGCATTGTTTTGCTTGCGGTCACAAGAGTCTGGCTCCGTCTTTCCCACGGCTGCTGCGCGGCTGCCGGGGGTGTCGCGTCTTACCCCCGGCAGCGCGCGCATCCCAGAACTCCCTGCGCGCCTTGGGCCCTGACTTCTGGTTTCCGGCGCGCAGGGAGTTCTGGGATGCGCGCGCTGCCGGGGATAAGACGCGACACCCCCGGCAGCCGCGCAGCAGCCGGGGACAGACCAGGAGGAGTGAGAATCAACGTGGGAGCGCGTTGTCAGGTGAGTTAAGTTTTGTTTTTTTTATCAGCCTGTACGGGTGGGGGGAAAGGAGGGGGCCATCTATTAGGGTGGGGGGAAAGGAGGGGGCCATCTATGAGGGTGGGGGGAAAGGAGGGGGCCATCTATGAGGGTGGGGGGAAAGGAGGGGGCCATCTATGAGGGTGGGGGGAAAGGAGGGGGCCATCTATGAGGGTGGGGGGAAGGAGGGGGCCATCTATGAGGGTGGGGGGAAGGAGGGGGCCATCTATGAGGGTGGGGGGAAAGAGGAGCAATCTATGAGGGTGGGGGGAAAGAGGGGCCATCTATGAGGGTGGGGGGAAAGAGGGGGGCCATCTATGAGGGTGGGGGGGGAAGGGGACCATCTATAAGGGAGGGAGGAAGGGGACCATCTATAAAGGGGGGGGAAAGGGGACCATCTATAAGGGAGGGGGGGGGGAAGGGGACCATCTATAAGGGAGGGGGGGGAGGGGGGGAAGGGGACCATCTATAAAGGGGGGGAAAGGGGACCATCTATAAGGGAGGGGGGGGGGAAGGGGACCATCTATAAGGGAGGAGGGGGGGGGAAGGGGACCATCTATAAGGGAGGGGGGGGGGGAAGGGGACCATCTATAAGGGAGGGGGGGGGGAAGGGGACCATCCATAAGGGAGGGTGGGGGGAGAGGGGGCCATCTATAAGGGAGGGGGGGGGGGAAGGGGACCATCTATAAGGGAGGAGGGGGGGGAAGGGGACCATCTATAAGGGAGGGGGGGGGAAGGGGACCATCTATAAGGGAGGGGGGGGGAAGGGGACCATCTATAAGGGAGGGGGGGGGGGGAAGGGGACCATCTATAAGGGAGGGGGGGGGAAGGGGACCATCTATAAGGGAGGGTGGGGGGAGAGGAGACCATCCATAAGGGAGGGTGAGGAGAGAGGGGGCCATCTATAAGGGAGGGGGTAGAGGGGGCCATCTATAAGGGAGGGGGCCATCTATTTGGGGGGGCAACATAGGGGGAGAGGGAATACACAGAGGGGGGCATATATTATTAGGGGGTCACATAGAGTCAGGGCTACCCACTAAATGAGGGTGTAAAGGGGACAGTACAGATGTGCAGTGTGTAGAGAGATGGAGATGGTGCCAGAGTGTGGAGCCTAATATGTCTGTCTGGCAGATTCTGTGGATTCGTGGCTTGGAGAAGTTCTCATAACGGCCCAGGGCAGATGGAGAAGATGATGAAAAGGGAAGAACTCCGATCAGAAAAGACGTCTCCTGTGAGTCACCTGATATATCTGCACTGTAATGTATATGGTGTATAGAGCCTGTGTAGAGCTGGGGCCACCTCTATATGACTGGATGAGGTGATTTAGTATACTGGATTTGGTCAGTAACAATATGGTAGTGATGGTTGTGGTGTGGCGGTAATGTTTCCTCCCTATATACTGGTATTACTGGTAATATTGGTCTCAGTATACAGGATTTGGTCGGTAACAGTATGGCGGTAATAGGTAATATCTGTCTTGGTGTGTGTGTGTATATATATATATATATATATATATATATATACAGTGGTACCTTGGTTTAAGAGTAACTTCGTTTAAGAGCGTTTTGGTTTAACTTGGACTTGGTTTAAGAACATTGCTTTGGTTTAAGAACTTCCTGTATTGGGTGGGAGCGCGAGTGGAGAAGGGGCATGGCCTGCATAGCGGGGTCTACAGCACTGTACTCTAAACACCTTCCAAATCATAGCAGATCCCCTTCAGGCTGGGGCTTACATCAGGGGACAGGACTGTGGGGGGGGAGGTAATCTCTCCATAGCTGTAACCCCTCTCTCCCCGGACAGAGAGTGCTGCTATACTGTGCCCACATCTGTACTGCTCATTCCTTCATGCTCCCTGCAGTCTCTGTCAGCCCTTGTGTTTCCCATCCTCTCCATTACTGTACAGTACAGAATAATAAATATATTTGGGGTGCGGAACCAATTGTCTGCATTTACATGATTTCTTATAGGAAAATTTGCTTTGGTTTAAGAGTGGATTTGGATTACAAGCACGGTCCTGGAACGAATTATGCTCATAATCCAAGGCACCACTGTGTGTGTATGTATATATATATATATATATATATATATATATATATATATATATATACACACACACACACACAACAATAGCATCACTTGGTCGTGAAAGGAGGGGGGGGGGGGGGGGCCCAAGTTGGCCTCTCGCACCAGGGCCCAGGAGACATTAGCTACGCCCCTGCACCCATCCCACCAATCTAAAGAACAGAATTTATCAGTGTCTGTGTGTTCTGACTCAAATAATTAATCTTCATGCTAGATTAACTTGATAAAATGTTGACCTGATATGGGATTAAAAGATTACCAGTAAGAGTTTGGGAATGAAAGCTGCAGCATGCCATGTGTCAACACTGTAATGATAACATTAACTCAGCAAGCCCCTTACAAGCAAAGTTTAAGCCGATGCAACCTGATTTGGGTTTACAGCATATAAATGTCATGAATAGCATCAAATTAAGGTCTTCAAGGTGAAAAGTACTAGTGCAGAAAAATAAAGGGCAGATACGGAGATTCCTGAGGTTTAGCCATACAGTCTTTTTGAGAAATGCCGCCTTTTATACTATGCCAAATAAAGGTTACGTTTTACTATCTTAATTATCTGGTACCTTCCAAACCCTTTTCAACCCTGAGGATATCTCTTAAAAAGAGGTGGAATATGACAGCGAGGGAAACATGGAACCATAAAATAGAAGTGTGCCCAAGCTGAAACACTACAATTGTATATGACACAATAAGACCGAGTAGAAACAAATAATTTTGCAGGGTTTATGATTAAGGGTGCCTTCACATCTACCGGATCCGCAACTTATTTTCATGCTGCGAGTTTGCAGCGAAATCAGCTGCGGATCTTGTACTGTGAAGCTCAATGGGTCCCATACACGCAGCGGATCCGCTGCCTGCATGGGACCCAGCCCCTTTAACCCCTGCGCCGCCCCCCCCGCAGCTTACAGCCCCACCCCCCCCTTAAACCCCCGCACCGCCCGCACGCCCGATCGCCACCCTGGCCCCCCCGCACGCCTGATCGCCACCCCGGCATTCTTGCACGCCCGATCGCAGCCCCGCAGCCCCGGCCCCGAGCATTCATCACCTGCTCTGGCCAAGGCTCACGGCAGCACTGATGCTGATGGGAGCATCACACAGCCACGTCCTGAGTAGGTGATGTATGCTCAGGGCCGGGGCTGCTGTGGCGGTCGGCGGCGGCGCAGGGGTTAAAGGGGCCGGCCCCATGCAGGCAGCGGATTTGCTGCGTGTATGGCACCCATTAAGCTTCACAGTGCAGGATCCGCAGCTGATTTCGCTGCAAACTCGCAGCATGAAAATCCGTTGCAGAACCGGTAGGTGTGAATGCACCCTAAAGAGGTTGCCAGGGCAAAATCTACTTTTCCCGTATCCACACAATAGGGGAAAAGTAAGAGATTGTGGGGGGTCCGACCTCCATACCCCTCCCACGATCTCCGTATCAGACCCTGGCTTCTCTGTCATGAATAGAGTAAAGGGTACGGCAGGTGACCCGCGGCTCTATCCATTCCTATGGAGGTGGCGAGGAGAGTCAAGTATTGAGCCCATTCACACTGAGCAATAGGCATGGAATTGAAGAGAAGATTTCTGCTTGCCTATTTAGCTCTGGCAGAATAGGAGCAGAATTTGAGTGGAATTTAAGCAGAGTACAAGCCCCATTTCCTGTATCAGAATCTACCCAAAAAATTGACATGTCAATTCTTTAGGTGGGTTCACACTGACATGTCAATTCTTCCGCCGGACGACAGAATCCACCTGTGCATAGAATGGAGTCTATGGCATGGTTCGAAATGTGCACGGGCGCGAGTGACAGAATCTGCAGTGGGTTATCTGCCTCTATTTGGTAGTGTGAACCCACTCATAGGGCGGAAAGCAGATCAGCGGCGGAACATTCCTCCGTGTGAACAGCAGAGAACACAATGGGACATTTCTCTTTTCAAATTTTACGGATGGAATTTCACGCAAAATTAGACAGGGTTTCTGTCTGAAATTCCTCGCCTATTGCAAAGAATGAACGGGCTCATCCTGTAGATAGGGGAAAAGTTGATTTAGCCCTGATAGCCTCTTTAATATTTGTATCCTTAAAGTGTCCCTGTTGTTATAACTTTCAAAATCTAAATCACCAGTAGATGTGATATAAAGCAAGTTTGCAATATACATTCTTTATTTTGTTATAGTTGTTATGGAGAACACGGCACTTCCTGTTTTCTGACTCTTTTTTTTCTCAAAAAACAGGAAACAGTCAGAAAACAGGAAGTCCTGTGTATCCCAGGCCATCTGAGCACTCACAGAGAGAAGGGAGTCATGTGACTGATGGACACTGAGCTGTGACTCTCTGTACTAGCCGGAATTCCTGTGTTTAGTCTGTTTTCTTAGAAAATCTGCCTTCAGGAGACTGGACCTGGATTTCTGGTAAGTACAGCTTTGTTTTACAGCATAATAACAACAAAAAAATAATGAATTTATATTGCAAACTTTCTTTATATCACATCTACTGTTGATTTAGATTTTGAAAGTTATAACGACAGTGACACTTTAAGATACAATAGGTACTATAGGAGATAGGTGGGAAATGATAGCTACAGACAAAGAAGTGTCATCCTTAAATGAAGCTTAGTGGCTAGAATGAAAACTGCAATTCACAATATTTACTATACAGTGATATGGCAAATTAAAAAAAAAACCACACCAAATATTTATGTTGAATTCTTGCAGTTCTACTGATCGACTGAGTAGAGGAGTTTCTGTGGGGACAACATTTTGCAGCTGTAGCCGTCTGAACAGCATCTGCAGGCAATTAGGTGAGGTGAGTATCATTTCTTTTTTTATTTTTATAGCAACAAATATTTTTATCAATTTTTAGCAAAAGGCTAGTTTCGGATGACGCAATCGCTTTTGGTCAAAATATAGAGCCAAGAGATCATCAGCTGATCATTTCTTTAGGTCCAGACCTAAAATTATCGTCCGCCAATGTGTAATAGTGATGCACGGCTGACTGCTAACAATTAAATAAACTGTACATACATAACCTCTTCATGCTTCCAGTCTTCTCCGGCCTTCTGCTCTCTTCTCGGCAACGCGCGCTGCAGCTTCTCTGAGCTGACAGGCTGCTCAGTCAATCACTGGCCGCAGCGGTCCTAGACAGTGATTGGCTGGAAGGCCTTTCAGTGCAGAGAAGCTGTTGCCCAATGTCGGGAAGAGAGCAGAAGGCAGGAGAAGACTGGAAGCATGGAGGGGTTATGTATGAACAGTTTAGGGCAAGGACTGCACGGATATCATTAACGATGTCTGTGCAGCCCTTGCTAAACGATAATTGAGCCATGTAATAGGCTCAGCAAATGAGCACCAACAAGTTTACATTATTGATTGGGCCGATGATAGGACCCTTAAATCCCATAAGGGATTTAACACTAAAAATAGAAAAGGAATAGACAAGTTAAAATAAATCCATTAATATACAGTATAACTAAGTTTAATTATTATTATATATTTTTTTTAACTCTGTGCATGACATTAAGGCAAAAAATGCAGCCAGAATTAACCTCGAAATTCTATCTCTGCCGACTGGAAATACACTAAATTGTTTCCATTAGATTTTAGCCATTATAGCTGGCTGATTTATTACAATGCTTTAGATTTATAGCTCTATAGTTTAACTTGTCATACATAATAACTATATAGAGAGTGCAGGTTAATACACTTAAAAACTTGCCTTCCTTCCCAATGTCCCATTTCACAGACAGTAGATCTATTTTTGGGTAAAAATAAGGTAAAATAAGTGATTGCAAATGTATTACTGAGATCATCAGCTATTTCAGAGGATCCAGAAGGTGGATATTGGTGGCGGCCTGATTTATGCCGTATGGAATCATTGCAGTGGGGCAAAATTGGGAAGGAAATGACTTATTGCCAGTTGAACAATTATGATATTTTCAAATCGGTGTGTGGTGCGATTAGTGAGCATCAGCACAATGGGAACACTAACAGCTATGCAGACATTGCCTAAAAAGATATAAATATATATATAGTGGTCCAAAAGTAGGTGGACAGTATGTGTATTAGGGTTACAAAGGGGAGATTTATCAAACATGATGTAAAGTGAAACTGGCTCAGTTGCCCCTAGCAGTTGCCCCCTGTGTTTGTTTATAACCTAAAGGCACTGCTGCTATATGAATGTATAAATACAAAAGATCACTATTAGAGATGAGCGAACCCCGAGCATGCTCAAGTCCATCCGAACCCGAACTTTCGGCATTTGATTAGCGGTGGCTGCTGAAGTTGGATAAAGCCCTAAGGCTATGTAGAAATCATGGATATAGTCATTGGCTGTTTTCCAGACAACCTTAGAACTTTATCCAAGTTCAGCAGCCCCCGCTAATCAAATACCGAACATTCGGGTTCGGATGGACTCAAACCCGAACCCGGTTCGCTCATCTCTAATCACTATGCTTCAGTTCAATCAGTTCCTTACAGAAAGTCAGACATGAGTAATTAAGAAAACGTTTATATGCAAAATGTTGCAGTAGTAGCAATTCCAGAGTCCAGCCTATTATGCCAAGCCATTTGGCATAATGGGCTGTAATATCAGAAAAAATTGGGGGAGATTTTTCAAACTGGTGTAAAGTAGAATTGTCTTAGTTGCCCCTAGCAATCAATCAGATTCCAATTTTTCAAAGAATCTGTGAGGAATGAAAAGTGGAATCTGATTGGTTGCTAGGGGCAACTAAGACAATTCTACTTTACACCAGTTTGATAAATCTCCCCCATTGTCTTTCCATATGACTAAAGAACTATGTTCACACAACGTTTTTTGCAGATGTCTGTTATTCTGAGGTTAAAATAACAGACGTCATTTCGCTGTTTGGCCGCCCGTCAGTGCAATGACGGCTGTCGGTACATTATTCTAGAACAGGCGGACTTTTTGTCCTTTGGATGTGTCTTGAATTGAAAAGTAAAAACAGAGGTAAAAAAAAAAACAACTAAAAAATGACGTCTGCTGTTTGCAAAAGACGTCCGAAAATAATTGTCATGATCATTATTTTGCAGACAACGTCCATTATTTTATACACTGTGTGTATTGGATGTCCGTCATCCCATTGACTTCAATACATTGCATTGAAGTCAATTAAATCGCAGCAATAACGGACGTCTTTTTTGTTTTCTTGGCGTATGAACATAGCCTACATCTACACACTGAATAGCTAAAGTAAAAAGAATTTTTGCATTTTTCCAGTACACCTGGAATCTTACTATACGATATAACACTATGCCTATGATCAGGTATGTGCCTGCCCGGTGATACAGACCCCTGGTGACATTCTCCTCTATGAACAGCAGAAGCTATGGGATGTCAACATAAAGTCCCACAGATGCCACAAGGCAACACACTGATATATTCATGCTGACAAAAACCGTATTGAGTTATAAAATAGCGAAAGGCAGAATTAAAGAAGATGGATTTGCAAATTATTAATGATTTTTTTTTTTGGTAAAGAAATAAAAGCTACAGTCAGTGAAACTCTCCCCATACAGAATGCATTTTATTCCTCTGCAGTTTGTCCATCAGGTTTTTCTCTGACAACATAATCCATAACTAATCCCCAGCATTCAGCTTTCCTTGTTGGCTCTCATGCAGGCTGCTTAGACAAATCCTGCTACCTGTCAGCCCTCCTGAATGTGCCAAACAGGCAGCCAGGTTAACCCCAAGGGAAGCCAGGAGACCTTCTGACTTAACCCCTGCTTCCCTCCCTAAATAATCCACTGTAAATACACGTTCAAACTAGGGATGGTCCACTTCAAATTTGTTTCATAGACAGCTCTTAAGAAGTGAGGATCTGGGGATCATTGCAGCTACTGTGGTGATATTTCAAAGTCCGAAGTAAGCAATAGACGGATAGGACATATTGATAGGGCTAAATCCCTTGATGCTTTTTGTCACCTAGATGAGTCCTTTTTCTACCTCCCAAATCAGATAAACCAAGACACTGGCGATACAGTCCCGCGTCAATCAGGGTGTCGGATGGAGCTAATCCGACGTATTTCACTGTTTACATGCAACAAACACCAAAAGTAGAGAAAGAAAAATAATAGTAGTAATGCAATGATAGCAAAACATAAAACAAAGAGCAAAAAAAAAAAAGAAAAAGAAAAACAACAAATCTTTTTCCAAAATACTCACTCACTTTTCCTTAAGCCTGGTCCTCATTGGAATTCAAGTCACATCTTACTATGGGTTGGTAAAGCATCCAGAAATCCACAGCAGAAAATAACTTGCAAAAGCACGGTATACCAAAGAACACTTGAAAGCTCTGCTAAGCTACCCACAAGAGAAATGCAATAAAACATCACTCATCTCCTTTGATGTGTTCCAGGCATATTGTCCAGGTTAATATCCAAAGGGAGGACACAGAAGTTAATGTAAAAGCGGTGAATCCTTGGTTTTTGCCACTGGCAATGTCCATTGTGTCTTGAGATAAGAACATTTATTTTACCTCAATTAAATGTCAGACATTCTCTTAAAGGGAAGAGAAGCATTGGTGCCCTCCCCCCTTCTCCACTCTCCACTTTCTGCCCCCCCCCCCCTCCTTAGTTTCACACATTCAGACATGAAGCACATTGTAAGTATTTCACTTGATCGAATCTGCATCCCTGATTATTGATTATGTCCAGGCTTTTTACTGCTTTCAGATAGAAATTATAGGATTTAGCTGTAAGTAGTCACTCTTATTTTGTTATTTCATTCACATCAAAAACACATAGAGGGTCATTTAGTAAGGAGGCTAATTTGTGCGACTATTCTACTGAGGATTGGAGGATATTTTCTTCCAATATCTTCTGACTGATTTATTAAAATGTAGCAATGTCATAGTGACTGTATCTAAGTAAAAAGTCGCAAAAAAAGTAGCAAAAATGCAAGAGCAACTGCAAGAGCGCAGGCATATTCACCTGGTACTGACCAGACGTAGGCCGGCACCTGTTTGTGCGACTTTTGAAAAAGTTGCGAATGATAAATTGGGCGATAATCCCAGATTATGCTAATTTTTGGGCGAATACTCAAAACAGGCAGAAAAAGTTGCATCTAAAAAATATTCGCCTGTCGAATACTGGTTCATAAATAGAATTTAGACCACAAATGGGTGAAAAATCCAATTATTCACAAAAAAATAGTCGCAAAGCCTCTGATAAATTTCCCCCATAGTGATATTTTAGCAATACAACATTACATGTATAATGCAGGTTATAAAATGTTCAAAAATTTTCAATGTACAAAAGTATGTAATATACCAGATGCTTGATCTGGAGCCTTCATTGTTACATAGTGAACTGGATCATTCTGCCCATCTGTAAAGGGTTTGATGGGGGTCTTTGCAGATTTGCGTCATGATTTGCACCTGCGAGCAAGCGTAAATCCTGATAAATGAGGCGCAGGACTCCCAGCCTCATCACGCCCCCCCAAGCTCCGCCAGCCCACCCATCAGGCGAGCGGGGCGCACAGGAGACGTACACCAGGGAGAAGGGGCGAATCTGCACCTTCTCCCTGGTGTATGCCTCTGGCGTACCGTTCCTAAATCCCCCCCAAGATTTTTTGGGCGCTGTCCACAGACAGTCTTGTAAGTACTGAGGACCAGCAGACAGGGAAACATGAATTGGACCGGTCTGATTTCAACCCATCTTATTGTATTGTTTCCACAAAATAAGTATAAACAGTTGTTTTTTAGCTGATCATTTGATCCCAGCGTCAGACATGGCATGTCCAATTATAAAGATGTGCCTATACACTTTGAAGGTTTGCACAGACATCGCTTACAGTACCTTGCTTGCACGATTGTTGAGCCAAGTAATAGGCTAGTAAACAAGTGCCAAGCGGTCAGTGCTAACACAGCTCTAAAGAGCTATTCCAGGAAAAATCTACATGTGAGATTTCAGAAAATAAAATCCACTGTACAAATGTTATACTGTGATGTTTAACTTTGGCTCCTTTTTTTTTTTATATAGTTTATGTGCAATAGAGGTTTTTTTTTTTTCCAAGCAAAAATTAAAGGGGTACTCCAGCGAAAATCTTTTTCTTTCAAATCAACTGGTTTCAGAAAGTTATATAGATTTGTAATTTACTTCTATTTAAAAGTCTTAACATACTTATCCGCTGCTGTATGTCCTGCAGGAAGTAGTGTATTATTTTCAGTTTGACATAGTGCTCTCTGCTGCCACCTTTGTCCGAGACAGGAACTGTCCAAAGGATTTGCTGTTGCTCTGAACAGTTCCTGACATGGACAGAGGTGGCAGCAGAGCGCACTGTGTCAGACTGATAAGAAAACAACATACAGCTGCTGATAAGTATGGGAAGACTTGAGATTTTTAAATAGAAATAAATAACAAATCTATATAACTTTCTGACACCAGTTCATTTGAAAGAAAAAGATTTTCACTGGACAACCCCTTTAATTCTGAATTGTATGTGAAATTGTAGGTTTAAAGAAACACTAATTTTTTTTCTCTTCCTCATCTGGAAATGGAAGGGTTACTAGTGAACAGAAGCCGGTAATTAAAAGCAGGCATTCCCAATGTCAGGCCTTTAGCCTTTTCACCTAATAACTGCTGATGGAATGAACAACAATGGATGAACTCCACTCTCCACTCTGCCTGCAACAATTTTCCATGATATTAAATCTATATGAAAGCCTCATGTGTCCTTCTAATTAAGGAGATAAAAGGAAATTGAAATCAGATAAGGTTTGTCAACTTAATAGAAATCTGCCCGCTGGCCAAAGTTTAAGAAAAGAAGCAAAACTATTCTCTGTAGTAGAATCCCATCTGCCAGCACTGTAAACCCAATATCTGAAGTCTTATAAACTATATTAAAGTACACTTGTACACACTTTTTTTTTTCTTTTAGCTTTCAGTAAAGGAAAAGAGATGAAAAGGTCTGGTTCACTTTAGCTGGCCAAATACTAAAAAAGAACTACCGAATAGAGTTCCAGGGATTTGGAGAATCTGTAACATTCTCAGTTTTAGATAAACAAAGTTCTGTACTTGTTATATAGGCTTTATGGCTGAACCAGAGCTGACCAAGAGAGTTCAATTTAAAGGGGTTCTCTGTAAACATGTTGAAAATAGCTACTGTACACAGATCCCACAAGCAGATACCGATGCTGATCTCCAGCACTAATTTGACAGAAAGAAGTATAGCAGTACCTTGGTTTAAGAGTAACTTGGTTAAAAAGCGTTTTGGTTTAAGAGCTCACAGTTTTTAAAAATTGTGACTTGGTTTAAGAGCATTGCTTTGGTGTAGGAGCTCCCTGTACTGGGTGGGAGGGGGAGTGGGGGAGGGGCATGGTCTGCATAGTAGGATCTACAGCCCTGTACTCTGACCCAGGAAGTCTCCCTCAGCTTCCAAATCATAGCAGATTCACTTCAGGCTGGGGCTTACATCAGGGGACAGGACTGTGGAAATAATCTCTCCATAGCTGTAACCCCTCTCTCCCCGGACAGAGAGCGCTGCTATACTGTGCCCACATCTGCCCCGCTCATTCCTTCATGCTCCCTGCAGTCTGTCAGCCCTTGTGTTTCCCATCCTCTCCATTACTGTACAGTAACTTATAATATCACAGATTCTGCTGTTTCTGAATGTTTGTTTCATTTGTTTTACATGTTATTCAGAATATAAAAGCATTATTTTTGGGGTGTGGAACCAATTGTCTGCATTTCTATGATTATTTATGGGAAAATTTGTTTGGTGTAAGAGTGGATTTGGATTACAGGCACGGCCCAGGAACAAATTATGCTCATAATCCAAGGCACCACTGTACTCGCTTATCCACTTTTATTTCAAATCTTTACAACAAGGAGAATATGAGAAGCTAAAAGCGAATGTACCACTAGGTACATTGCTTTGGGTTTTTCACATGAACAGACCGGCGCCCCAGAGTAGGGATTCCAGTGGCACGGTCCTTTTTTTGAACCGCTGCCTGGTTTCCGATGCCAATAGGGGGTGGGCAAGCCGACTCTCACTGTGATGACACCGCCTCCCATCTGTGACTAGGCTCCATTAGAATCAATGGATTCCTGTCACAGAGGGGAGGGGAGATTGTCATAGACAGCCTCCAGTGCTTGGGAATAGACCTGCGCCATGCACGGGAACCGGGCAGCGGTTCAAAAAAAAGGATCTTGCCACCTGCATCCCCACACCGGTGCTGGTCTGTTTATGTGAAAAACCTAAACTGATGTACCTAGTGGTACATTCGCTTTAATACAAATACTGGGGGAGATTTATCAAACATGGGGGAGATTTATCAAGCATGGTGTAAAGTGAAACTGGCTCAGTTGCCCCTAGCAACCAATCAGATTCCACCTTTAATTTTCCAAAGAGTCTGTGAGGAATGAAAGGTGGAATCTGATTGGTTGCTAGGGGCAACTGAGCCAGTTTCACTTTACATCAGTTTGATAAATTTCCCCCATAGTGTTTTAGCTTGTATTTATTAGTATACAGTACAATTGACTCAACGGTATGAAAAAGAGTACTTGATTGCACATTTAATTAAACTGTAATGCTTGTTAGTGGAAGACCCTTGCTATTATGTAGGCATAGTAAGTCTTCAGCATGTGTGCTATGTTTTAAATTTACGCCACAAATGTAGTAGCCAACCATAATGTTACCCTAGCATTACAATTGTTTAAGGTTGTGGGCCACTTCTGTAAGATACGGAAATATGCTCATATAGGCCAGGCTCACCCAACGTATATTTTCAGTATATTTTTAAAAGTACAGCCGTTGTTGCTGATTGTAACAATGGCCGTGATAAGGGATGGTCCGAACCTGCCGAGGTTCGGGTTCGTACGAACCTGAACTCTCTGCAATGATTCCCGCTGTCTGCCCGCTCCGTGGAGAGGGTGGATACAGCCGGAGGACCGGCTGGAAAACTGGGATACAGCCTATGGCTATGTCTGTATCCCAGTTTTCTAGGTGGTCCTCCAGCTGTATCCACCCTCTCCATGGAGGTGGAAGACAGCGGGAATCACTGCTGAGAGTTCAGGTTCTAATGAACGTGAACCTCGGCAGGTTCGGACCATCCCTAGCCGTGATTATTACGAAAATATACATTACCTTGCTGTCTATGGAATCCTGGCCAGAGCGTATACACATAGGGGGACATGTATGAAAAGGCGTAAATGCCGTTTTTAGGCACAGAACGGTATTTTTGCGAATATTTTTTTGTATCTGCCCCATCTATGCCACCTTCGCCAGTGGGGCGGAAATGGGGCGTTAAGGGGGGTGCGGCAGCACGCAGAGGGGGCACGGCCTCTGCATGCGCCGCATTTATAATTTTTTTCTGTGGAAAAATTATGCTCAAACCTATGCCAGCTCTAAGCTGGCGTAGGTTTCAAAATTTTCGGGCAATGCACCTCTACATGAATCCCCTGAGATCCGGAGCTGCGGGGTCATTTGTAAGCATGGCGTAAAAAACGCCAGACTTCATGAATGTCCCCCATAGTGTACGCTCCGGCTGGGATCTGTTTTCATGTCATGTCAGTTTTCTGCAGCCGCTATTCATTGAATAGCTGCGGCAAAAAACCCTGTGAGTGCACACTATGGAGCGAGCAATAAATCTCCCCCTATGAATATAAAATAGAAATGGCTGAGGTTCTGCTGTAAAGCCCTATCTGACCATCATAACAGTCTTGGGAAGTGGTCTTCTTAAAGAAATTGGCCAATATGGAGGCAGGCTTCTTCTTCTATTTTTCATTGGAGAGGCTTCACTGCTGTTGTTGTTGTTTTATACTCCTGTACACCATTTTAAAATTACAACACCCCCCCTTTTTCTGTAGTGGTGGAATAACATGACCCCTGGCGGAACTACCGCCGTAGCTGGGGCCCCTGGCATCCGGGGGCCCGAGGCCTTGGCCCCTGAAGCTGAGCGCCTGCAGCACCCGGTGGCCTCCCGGGCCTCCTGGGTGTTAAGTGTTCTAATTGACAGCGCGAGAAGCCATAGGCTTCTGTCAATCACTCTTGTGACCGCAAGCAGCGTTTTGCTTGCGATCACAAGAGTGTCGGCCCCCGCCGGATGAGAAGCTCCCTGGTCGAGTCCCACGTAGCGTCATCACTAAGCTCAGTGTGCGCCGCCGCGGCTGGGACTTCCGGGTACAGAGAGCGTGTCACTCTCTGTACCGGAAGTCCCAGCTGCGGCGGCGCACACTGAGCTCAGTGATGGCGCTGCGTGGGACTCGACCAGGGAGCTGCTCATCCGGCAGGGAAGAGAGAAGAAGAGACCAGCGACCGACGGGGGAGCGTGTGGTTTGGTGAGTTCTGTTTTGTTTTTTTCTTTTTATCAGTGGGGGCTATATGGGGGAAGGACAACAACAGTGGGGGCTATATGGGGGAGGAACAACAACAGTGGGGGCTGTATGGGGGAGGAACAACAACAGTGGGGGCTATATGGGGGAGGAACAACAACAGTGGGGGCTATATGGGGGGGAACAACAGCAGTGGGGGCTCTATGGGGAGGACAACAACAACAGTGGGGGCTATATGGGGGAGGACAACAACAGTGGGGGCTATATGGGGGAGGACAACAACAGTGGGGGCTATATGGGGGAGGACGACAATAGTGGGGGCTATATGGGGGAGGACGACAACAGTGGGGGCTATATGGGGGAGGACAACAACAGTGGGGGCTATATGGGGGAGGACAACAACAGTGGGGGCTATATGGGGGAAGGACAACAACAGTGGGGGCTATATGGTGGAGGAACAACAACATTGGGGCTATATGGTGGAGGAACAACAACACTGGGGGCTATATGGGGGAAGGACAACAACAGTGGGGGCTATATGGGGGGAGGAACAAAAACAGTGGGGGCTATATGGGGAGGACAAAAACAGTGGGGGCTATATGGGGGAGGACAACAACACTGGGGGCTATATGGGGAGGACAACAACAGTGGGGGCTATATGGGGGAGGACAACAACAGTGGGGGCTATATGGGGGAAGGACAACAACAGTGGGGGCTATATGGTGGAGGAACAACAACATTGGGGTTATATGGTGGAGGAACAACAACACTGGGGGCTATATGGGGGAAGGACAACAACAGTGGGGGCTATATGGGGGGAGGAACAACAACAGTGGGGGCTATATGGGGAGGACAAAAACAGTGGGGGCTATATGGGGGAGGACAACAACACTGGGGGCTATATGGGGGAGGACAACAACAGTGGGGGCTATATGGGGGAGGACAACAACAGTGGGGGCTATATGGGGGAAGGACAACAACAGTGGGGTCTATATGGGGGAGGACAACAACAGTGGGGGCTATATGGGGGAGGACAACAACAGTGGGGGCTATATGGGGGAGGACAACAACATTGTTGGCTATATGGGGGAAGGACAACAACAGTGGGGGCTATATGGTGGAGGAACAACAACATTGGAGGTTATATGGGGGAGGACAACAACATTGGGGGCTATATGGAGGAAGGACAACAACAGTGGGGGCTTAATGGTGAAGGAACAACAACATTGGGGGCTATATGGGGGAGGACAACAACAGTGGGGGCTATATGGGGGAGGACAACAACACTGGGGGCTATATGGGGGAGGAACAACAACACTGGGGGCTATATGCGGGAGGACAACAACAGTGGGGGCTATATGGGGGAAGGACAACAACAGTGGGGGCTATGTGGTGGAGGAACAACAACATTGGGGTTATATGGGGGAGGACAGCAACATTGGGGGCTATATGGAGGAAGGGCAACAACAGTGGGGGCTATATGGTGGAGGAACAACAACATTGGGGGCTATATGGGAGAGGACAACAACAGTGGGGGCTATATGGGGGAGGACAACAGTGGGGGCTATATGGGGGAGGACAACAGTGGGGGCTATATGGGGGAAGGACAACAACACTGGGGGCTATATGGGGGAGGAACAACAACACTGGGGGCTATATGGGGGAGGACAATAACAGTGGTGGCTATATGGTGGAGGAACAACGACAGTGGGGGCTATATGGGGGAAGGACAACAACAGTGGGGGCTATATGGTGGGGGAACAAAAACAGTGGGGGCTATATTGGGGAGGACAACAACACTGGGGGCTATATGGGGGAGGACAACAACAGTGGGGGCTATATGGGGGAGGACAACAACAGTGGGGGCTATATGGGGGAGGACAACAGTGGGGGCTATATGGGGGAAGGACAAAACTGGGGGCTATATGGAGGAGGACAACAACATTGGGGGCTATATGGTGGAGGAACAACAACAGTGGGGGCTATATGGTGGAGGACCAACAACACTGGGGGCTATATGGGGGAGGACAACAACAGTGGGGGCTATATGGGGGAGGACAACAACAGTGGGGGCTATATGGGGGAGGACAACAGTGGGGGCTATATGGGGGAGGACAACAACAGTGGGGGCTATATGGGGGAGGAAAACAGTGGGGGCTATATGGGTGAAGGACAACAACACTGGGGGCTATATGGGGGAGGAACAACAACACCGGGGGCTATATGGGGGAGGACAACAACACTGGGGGCTATATGGGGGAGGACAACAACACTGGGGGCTATATGGGGGAGGACAACAACACTGGGGTCTATATGGGGGAGGACAACAGCAGTGGGGGCTATATGTGGGAGGACAACAACAGTGGGGGCTATATTGGGGAGGACAACAACAGTGGGGGCTATATGGGGGGGGATCAACAACACTGCGGGCTATATGGGGGAGGACAACAACAGTGGGGGCTATATAGGGTAGACAACAACAGTGGGGGCTATATGGGGGAGGACAACAGTGGGGGCTATATGGGGGAAGGACAACAACAGTGGGGGCTATATGGGGGAGGAACAACAACACTGAGGGCTATATGGGGGAGGACAACAACAGTGGGGGCTATATGGGGAGGAAAAACAACACTGGAGGCTATATGGGGGAGGACAACAACAGTGGGGGCTATATGGGGGAGGACAACAACAGTGGGGGCTATATGGGGGAGGACAACAACAACAGTGGGGGCTATATGGGGGAGGACAACAACACTGGGGGCTATATGGGGGAGGACAACAACACTGGGGGCTATATGGGGGAGGACAACAACAGTGGGGGCTATATGGGGGAGGACAACAACACTGGGGGCTATATGGGGGAGGACAACAACACTGGGGGCTATATGGGGGAGGAACAACAACAATGGGGGCTATATTTGGGAGGAACCACAACATTGGGGGCTATATGGGGGAGGAACCACAACACTGGGGGGGCTATATGGGGGAGGAACAACACTGGGGGGCTTTATGGAGGAGGAACAACACTGGGGGCTCTATGGGGGAGAAACAACCCTGGGGTCTGGGGATGCACAAGACTGGGAGCTGCCTATGGGGGGATGCACAAGACTGGGGGCTGCCTATAGGGGATGCACAAGACTGGGGGCTGCCTAAAGGGGGATGCACAAGACTGGGGGCTGCCTATAGGAGGATGGACAACACTGGGGGATACCTATAGGGGGATGCACACACAGAGTTAGCCATATACTATCAGGCAGGGATAGTGAACCTTGGCTCTCCAGCTATTGCAAAACTACAGCTTTAGCTTTGACTGTCCACACATGATGGGAGTTGTAGTTTTGCAACAGCTGGAGGGCCAAGGTTCCCTACCCCTGGTATAGGGGATGCACAGAGGTTGTCATCTACTATAAAGGGACACAGAGAGGGAGGTTCCCTACTATAGGAGATGCACAAAAGACCATTTATATGGAGGACTGAACAAGGGACCATCTATAAGGTGTCTACACAGAGCGGGGCATATTAGGGATATATATATATATATATATATATATATATATATATACACACACATACACTACAAAGAGTCAGGGTTACCCACTAAATGAGGGCTTAAAGGGGCCAATACAGATGTGCAGTTAGTAGAGAGATGAGGATGGTGACAGAGTGAGCAGCCTAATATGTCTGTCTGGCAGATTCTGTGGATTCGTGGCTCAGAGAAGTTCTTATAATGGCCCAGGGCGGATGGAGAAGAAGATGAAAAGGAAGAACTCTGATCAGAGAAGACGTCCCCTTTGAGTGACCTGATGTAACTGCACTGTAATTTGTATGGTGTACAGAGCCTGTGTAGAGCTGGGTGTGTTGATGGCATAGTGGTCGGTCAGAGGAGGGGGGCTCCAATCAAAAGTTTGCTATGGGGCCCAGTCATTTCTAGTTACGCCCCTGAACATGACCATCACATCTCCACAGGTGTTCTATGGGATTCAGGTCTGGACTCACTTTAGAAGTGTCCAGTGCTTTCTCTCAAACCATTTTCTAATGCTTTTTGAAGTGTGTTTTGGGTCACGGTCCTGCTGGAAGACCCATGACCTGTGAGGGAAATTCAGCTTTCTCACACTGGGCCCTACATTATGCTGCAAAATTTGTTGGTAGTCTTCAGACTTCATAATGCCATGCACACGGTCAAGCCGTCCAGTGCCAGAGGCAGCAAAGCATCCCCAAAACATCAGGGAACCTCTGCCATGTTTGACAGTAGGGACCGTGTTCTTTTCTTTGAAGGCCTCTTTTTTTCCTGTAAACTCTATGTTGATGCCTTTTTCCCAAAAAGCTCTACTTTAGTCTCATCTGACCAGAGAACATTCTTCCAAAAAGTTTTTTGCTTTCTCAGGTAAGTTTTGGCAAACTCCAGCCTGGCTTTTTTATGTCTCTGGGTCATGGGCTTTAAACTTCTTTATGACATTGCGCACGGTAGACACAGGTACATTCAGGTCTTTGGAGATGGACTTGTAGCCAGGTAAAATGCCCGACACGTACTACTGCCTGTTCGCAGCTTCATCAGGATATTTGTCCGTCCTGACAAAGCTATGAAGAGGCAGCATTACGCTGCCCCACACGCTGTTCCCCGCTCGCTGTCTGTGCATGTAAATAGCACAAGCAGTGAGCGCTGACCTAACAGGTCAGCACTTGCTTCTCCCCATTATTGGGCTTTAGAAGTATGTATTCATATGTGTCTCCAGCTCTTTGGCCCTTTTCATTTATACCAGATTTCCCCTTTAAAATGTGGAATACGAGGTTCCATATGACAGATAACCATTTGTGTACAAGATCAGGCACCGAGGAGCTTTTGATCCTTAGATGTCGGCCAGGATAGGGGGCTTTCATCTGAAACTCTAATTATGTACTTTGTATGGCTAATCCTTCGTTTGTAATATGGGTGCAAATGCTTTAATCTTTGGTTATAATGACCATTATAGCACATGTAATCATTTACTCTTTGTAACCCTATCTGTGGTGTGTCTCGTGTGCACAATGCCTGATACTTATGCCTTTTAGTATTTCATTAAAAGACAACTGTTTACCTTAGCCATGTCTTATAAGATCCTTTCTCGATTAGAGTTTGATAAATTTCACGTTTTTCTTTTGGAATTTGTATTGGACTCTACATCCATGTGTTACACAGGAATGGGTACATGCACACTGATGTAACTATAGTAAGTAGGAGCCAATCCCTGTACAATTTACTATTTTTGATAGTAACTCAAAGATTTTTCCCCCTGTATTTTGTTATAACTGGACAGTGCCATAGTAAGTGAGATAGATCACCTATTGTATTGCATTGTCTCCAGCATAAATTTGAGCTGTTGGGGTAATTTTTTTGAATTTTGACTGGTGTATACTACCAGTATAGCCAATTTTTGGTTAAAGGGGTACTACAGGCTGGGGTCATTTTTATTGTACGGCCGGGAAGGGGGTGGATAAAGAAGGTGCCGGTCACTTACCTCCCCGGTTCCAGCTCCGGGTCCCGGATCACGTCACCCTGTTCTCCCATAGCGGAGTCCCGCCTTGGCCGCTAAATGGCTGAGCTGCCTTGAGACGGCACATCTCAAGCCGCAGCTCGGATCAGGCAGCCGGACGGGAAAATGGGCTGGCTCGATCCCGGACCTGGTGCTGGAATCGGGGAGGTAAGTGACCAGCACCTTCTATATCCACCCCCTCCACGGCCGTACAATAAAAACGACCCCAGCCCGGAGTACCCCTTTAAGGCTTCCACATGAGTGATGTTTTGCAAATATTTTAATGAAGTTGTAATGGTAGTTTTCCATTGTTGAGGTGTTATTGAGCATTGAAGCTCGTGTTCCCAATTGATAAATGGTTTAGAATTTTGAAACCATTGGGGCTCAGAATTTAACCAATGTTTTAAAGTGTGGAAGGAAAGCCGTGCAAACGTGGGGAAGACATACTCCATACAGATGTTGCCCTGGTTGGATTTTAGCCCAGGACCCCATCACTGTAAGGCAACCATGTTAAACACCAAGTCACTTTTCAGCTTTGGTAATGCTTGAGTGGACCCAATGCAATTGGGAAAAAAAAAAAAAAAAAAAAGGCATGCTGATAATGTTAAATAGCTGTTATGTCAAGGAGACACTTGGTACCTTTCACATACATGTATCTGTAGAAAAGGCTTTTATCCTCCAGCACAAAGGGGGGGAAGGGGGGGGATTCATCAAGGCTGCGGGTGGGGCGTATGCCAGGGAGAAGGATAGATTTGCCTTTCTCCATGTTGCATGTCTGCCGTATCCCCGGGAGTAGAAGATGTGGCCTCCTCCCGCGCCTGACTTACAATGATTTACGCCTGCTCACAGATGTAGATAATGGCAGAAATCTACACTTGCTAAAGAAATTTTGCGTTGCAGACATCTCATCCTATATCCCAACTTTCCACTTTCAGGCTAGGTTCACACTATGTAAAAATGACGGCCGTCTTTCATAAGATAACAGCATTGTACAATGAAGCCCATTGATATGAAAGACGGTCCTCATTTTTACATACTGTAAACCTAGCCCCACCATGCATAAAAATGTAAAGGTTTCCCAAAATGGCTCTTGGAGGTTGTATGAGGTAAAAAAAATAAAACTAAAATAAAAATATATATATATAATTATTATTTATTTATATATTTATAAAGCCGCCTCAATTCCAGAGAGCTATACAAGCAATAGGGGTTAACAAACAGGAACATTACAAGATCAAAACACATTGAAGGCAAATGGCGGACTAGTACATGGGGAAAGAGGACCCTACCCGCGAGAGCTTACAATCTATAAAATATAAAATTCTATTACGTTTTTATCTACAAGTTATTTATCTCCTTCTTATTCCCTTTCTATTGATGTATTCATGCCTTAACCCTTTGAGGACCAAGCCCAAAATGACCCAGTGGACCGAGCCCATTTTAATTTTTTCCTCCTCCCCTTCTAAGAGCTCTAGCACTTTCATTTTTCTATCTACAGGGCCATGTGGGGGCTTGTTGTTTTTTTCAGGAATAGTTGTACTTTGTAATGGCGTCTTTCATTCTACCATAACATGTAGGATGGAACCCCAAAATTATTATTTATGAAAATATAAATTGGTGAAATTGGAAAAAAGAATGCAATATGGTAACTTATGGGGGGGGGGGGGGGGGGTGTCCTGTGTCTACATAATGCACTATATGGTGAAAGCAACATGACACTATTATTCTATAGGTCAGCCCGAACACAACCATATGCAGGTTACACATATATTGAAATCCTTTTTTTTTTTTATGCAATGAATTATTAATAAAATGGACCTATTGTCTTATTGACTCTTATAACGGTTTTAGTTTTTCACTTACAGGGCTGTATGGAGGCACCATTTTTTGCCATGATCTCTAGTTTTTATTAATACCATATTTGTGTAGATCGGACGTTGATTAATTTTATTTATATATAATGCAACAAAAAAATCGGTAATCATGGCGCTTTTCATTTACGCCATTCGCCATATATTATGGCAATAGTTATATTTTAATAGATCGGACAATTATGCACGCTACGGTACATAATATGTTTATTTGTTTCATTATTTTTATATGTTTTATTTATATAATGGGATAGGGGTGATTTTAATCTTTATTGAAGGAGGGGCTTTGGTGTATTTTTTTTTTCAATATATTTACTTTTTTTTTCTGTTGTACATACTTTAAGTCCCCTGTCACTTACACTTAAACACCTCCGGAGCGCGCTTCATACCACCTTAGACACCCATGATGTAAATGTACGTCAAGGGTCGTCTGGTGACAGGCGGCCAGGACGTCCATTTACGTCCAGGGTCATATAGCTTTCAACTGTTTCCATTTTTAAAAAACATAAATTTGTGAGGATAGCATTCACATGCTAAAGATAAAGTTATAGCTAAAATTCAAGGATATATATATATATATATATATATATATATATATATACAGTGCTGTTTGTGGAATGTAAAGGCTGTAGTGCTGCCGTAGCTGTGTGCATTTTATCTAGTCTTCTGCATCCTGCAGGATCATTAGCTCCCATCAATAAACACCCATCACTCTTTATCAGGCTGTTTACCATAAACGCCACTTGACATTTACTAGGAGGGGTTTAACCCTGGAAACATGACTTTTGCTTATATTAGACTGCTGATTGATGGTGAGATTGATGCAGTGATAGGTAGCATCAGCAGTACTGTGTTTACCCTTTTTGCCATTGCTCCAACTGGACAATGTTATTTTAATGTTTGGATTTCATGTGAAGCGGCTCTATTGTCCATAGCATTCCATAGCAACATTTCTTTTCCAAAAGGATTCTAAATATATATATTTGCCTAGTTGTAGCATTTAGCAAACCACTTCATGTTTTTAGAAAAATTTAATTTAAGAAATTGAGCAATTAAAATTTTTTATTTCTTATACCCCCAGTTATCTATTTCTTCCATGTTTTTATTTTGTTTAGTTTTTTTTACTGTTGATTGAAATGTACATACTATACAATGCAAAATCTATTCAGAAAACATTTTTCTTAAAAAAGCTGCAGATTTTTTTTATAGTAAACTCCAACTTTTACAAAAATCAGTGCCTTTAGAATGAACCTTTTTTGTATTTCTGTATGTGGAGGGTTGTTTTTAATATTTTGACATCTTTTATGTATTTTATTTCCCTTGCAAGTTTTAGCTAACAGGAAAAATCCATTTAAGTGCAAAAGAGAGATTGATTTCCTGTTATCTGTGGTCATTGAGTGTTTAGAACATTCTTGAACAGCTCGAGTTCTCCATGTCATCTTATCATTGCTTATCCTGTGATAACTCTGAGGTGAGCTAGCTGGAAGTCTACGTTTTTGTAGCTGGTTCTAAAATAATCCATGTACTGTACATGCATTGAGGTACATGTCCTCAGCTGTCATGTCTTGAATGCATCCTGTTTTGGAACACTTTTTATATTTTGAATATTGATAAAGTAAAGGGACAACTATGGTACAATCGGAAGGAAGGGACAAAAAAAAAGGAAGGAAGGGACAAAGAAATGAAGGAAGAAAGAAGGAAGGAAGGGACAAAAAAGGAAGGAAGGGACAAAGAAAGGAAGGAAGAAAGAGAAGGAACGAAGGAAAGGAAGGAAGGAGGGAAGGAGGGAAGGGACAAAGAAAGGAAGGAAGAAAGAGAAGGAAGGAAGGAAGGAAGGAAGGAAGGAAAGGAAGGAAGGAAGGAAGGAAGAAGGGAAGGAAGGAAGGAAGGAAGAAGGGAAGGAAGGAAGGAAGAAGGGAAGGAAGGAAGGAAGGAAGAAGGGAAGGAAGGAAGGAAGGAAGGAAAGAAAGAAGGTAGGAAGGAAAGGAAGGGATAAAGAAAGGAAGGAAGAAAGAGAAGGAAGGAAGGAAAGGAAGGGAGAAAGGAAGGAAGGGACAAAGAAAGGAAGGAAGAAAGAGAAGGGAGGAAGGAAGGAAGGAGGGAAGGGAAGGAAGGAAGGGAAGGAAGGGACAAAGAAAGGAAGGAAGAAAGAGAAGGAAGGAAGGAAGGAAAGGAAGGAAGGAAGGAGGGAAGGAAAGGAAGGAAAGGACAAAGAAAGGAAGGAAGAAAGAGAAGGAAGGAAGGAAGGAAGGAAGGAAAGGAAGGAAGGAAGGAAGGAAGGAAGGAAGGAAGGAAGGAAAGGAAGGAAGGAAGGAAGGAAGGAAGGAAGGAAGGAAGGAAGGAGGGAAGGAAGGAAGGAGGGAAGGGAAGGAAGGAAGGAAGGAAAGAAGGTAGGAAGGAAAGGAAGGGATAAAGAAAAGAAGGAAGAAAGAGAAGGAAGGAAGGAAAGGAAGGGACAAAGAAAGGAAGGAAGAAAGAGAAGGAAGGAAGGAAGGAAGGAAGGGAAGAAGCAAGAAAGGGAAGGAAAGAAGAAAAGGAAGGAGGAGATGAAGGAAAAGAAACAGGGACTGAAGGAAGAAAGGGAAGAAAGGGAAAGAAGGAAGGAGGGAAAGAAGGTAGCAAGAAAAGAAAGGAAGGATGGAAGAAAAGGGAGAAGAGAAAGAAGGAGGGAAGAAGAGAAGGAAGAAAAGGAAGGAAGAAAACAAGAAAGGAAGAAAGGGAAGGAAGGAAAAGATGGAAGGAAGGAAGAAAAGGAAGGAAAAGAAAGAAGGAAGGGAGGATGGAAGTAAGGGTATGTTCACATGACGTTTTTGGCCGCACGTGGTCGACTACGCTTTTGAGTCCTGCACAAAAGCCGTGTACGTCCCGCAAATGAGCAGAACACAGTCACATAATGACTCCGTCCTGCTCATTTGAGTCAATGTGGCCGTCGGCCGCACGCCGGGCTGCATGTCAGCATCCTTTTTGCACTGATTCCTGACGTGTAGCCCGACGTGAGGACCAAAAACGAGATGTGAATATATCCTTACTTCCATCCTCCCTTCCTTCTTTCTTTTCTTCCATCCTCCCATCCTTCCTTTTCTTTCCTCCTTCCTTCTCCGTCCTGCTCATTTAAGTCAATGTGGCCGTCATGTGGCCACCGGCCGCACGTCGGGCTGCACATCAGCATCCTTTTTGCACTGATTCCTGATGTGTAGCCCGACGTGAGAACAAAAAACGAGATGTGAACATACCCTAAAGGAAGGAAGGAAGGAAGGAAGGAAGAAAAGGAATGAAGGAAAAGAAGGAAGGAGGAAAGAAAACGAAGGAAGGAAGGAGGGGAGGATAGAAGAAAAGGAAGGAAGGTAAGAAAGAAGGAAGGAAAGAAAGAAATGAAGGAAGAAAAAGAAGGAAAGGAAGCAAGAAAAGGAAGGAAGAAAGAAAAGGATGGAAGGAAAGAAAGAAGGAAGGAAGGGAGAATGGAAGGAAGGGATGAAGTAAAGAAGAAAGGAGTAAAACATTCTGCCATATTTGCTAGCTATTTTTTTAAACAGTGAGGAACAGTACAACAGTGTACAAGTGTTCACTCAACTTTATTTCAATACTTTAAACCTTCTTCCAGTGTTTCACCTCCATTTCTTGTAGCTGTCAACCACTTGTTTTATGTTTTTCCTTTCTGGACAATCTAGTCAATAATTTCAGCTCAAAAATTTTGATCAACATCATAAAATATACATAATAAATGAACATATAAGTACTATATACTCGTAAACTGGGATAAATTTAGCCATTTGAATCTGAATACTGGAAATCCCTGACCTTAAACACATCTATTTTTTTTTTTATCACATACACTGGACAAAAATTTTTTTTTTTTTTTGTTTTTTTTTTAGTAAGCTGTCTGTAAAATTATGGATGACTGTCATACCTGACCAGTAAAGTCAGTCAATTATTCATTCACTAGTGAGTGAGAAAATAAGTTGAACTTCAGAAATGTATGGATGAATTTTTTTAAAATTACAGAGTGAGGCCAGGTTCAGACTATGTAACTGTGCGGCTGTATTTGCGGCTGTAATTGTGCGGCGGTATTTTTGGTGGTTCATGCGTACGCTGGAAAGTATAGGATATACGGCTGCACAGTGCACACTATGTATGAATCTACGGCCCGATCGTAAACGGACCCGTAAAAAATGAACAAGACCATTGTTTGCGGCTGGACATGCGGCCGTGGATTGACAGGCGGTCCGTACGGAGTACTTCAAAAATAGCCGGCAATGATGCCGAATGCCGATGCCTCTAATAGTTAATATATTAAATTAATAAAACACATTTTCTTTGTAATAAAGTCCCTTTCGTTGGTCAATAATTTAATTCTAACGAATCCATCATTTTGCAATTAAATATACTGTTAAAATAAATAGATATATAAATAAATGTATATTTATATATATATTTATTTTTTGACAGTATATTTAATTGCACAATAATGGATTCATTAGAATTAAATTATTGAACAACGAAACTGAATTTATTTCATCGAAAATGTGTTTTATTAATTCAATATTAATTAGTACAGGAAGCTCCATAAGCCGTTAATTCATATGCCGGCAAAAGAGCATTCTGTACTAATCATCACTTTACTTTAATTAAAACATCAAATGTTTCTTCTAATTATGTTGTGACAATAGCATTATTAGAAGAAACATTTAGAATTATATGTGCGCTCAGCTGTTTGGCTGATCGGCTGAGCGCACATAAAATGAGCCGGTCCGCAGTACAGTGACTTCATTGTGCTGCGGACCAGCGAAGAGGACACATCGGGGTGAGTATACAGCTCTCCCCACCCCCTCCCCAGCACTGCACCCCTCCCAGTAAGGAAGGGGGGGTCAGTTAACCCCTTCCTTGCTGGGATGGGTGCAGTCTGACATCAGTCTGGCCCCCAAGTGGTTAAGGGGGATGCAATACATCCTCCCTTAACCCCTTGGGGGCCAGACTGTAAGCAGCGATCTGTAAAGATGCTGCATACTGTAAGGAGCACAACACCGCTCACAATGATGGGTGTTGTGCTCCTGTTTGTGTGTTTTTTGTGTGTTTCTCCCTTTTTGTTTTTCAGATATCGGTATCCTGGGGATTACGTCGGATTCCGTGGACTACGTCGATGACCAGCGTTTTTTTTTTTTTTTTTAATAAAATGGTCAATGAGGGGTGTGGGGGTGTTTTTATTTGAATAAAATTTTTTTTTAACTTGTGTCTTCTCTTTCTTTATTTCTTTACTTTATAGACTTAGTAGTGGAAGCCGTCTAATAGACGGAATCCATTACTAAGTCGGGGCCTAGTGTTAGCCGGTATAAAATGGCTAACACTAACCCCCTATTATTACCCCAGTACCCAATGCCACCAGGGGTACTGGGAAGAGCCGGGTGCCAGTGGTCCCGGAGCGTCAAAATTGGCGCTCCTGGACCGGGCGGCAGCAGGCTGGTAAGATTTAGGCTGGGGAGGGCCTAAACCAATGGCTCTTCCCACCCTGGTGTTACCAGGCTGCTGTCGTTTGGTTTTTAACCCGGCTGGTTATAAAAATAGGGGGGACCCTATGCGGGTTTTTTTAATTATTTATTTATTTAAAAAAAACGCATAGGGTCCCCCCTATTTTTATAACCAGCCGGGTTAAAAACCAAACGACAGCAGCCTGGTAACACCAGGGTGGGAAGAGCCATTGGTTTAGGCCCTCCCCAGCCTAAATCTTACCAGCCTGCTGCCGCCCGGTCCAGGAGCACCAATTTTGACGCTCCGGGACCACTGGCACCCGGCTCTTCCCAGTACCCCTGGTGGCATTGGGTACTGGGGTAATAATAGGGGGTTAGTGTTAGCCATTTTATACCGGCTAACACTAGGCCCCAACTTAGTAATGGATTCCGTCTATTAGACGGCTTCCACTACTAAGTCTATAAAGTAAAGAAATAAAGACAAGACACAAGTTAAAAAATTTTTTTACTCAAATAAAAACACCCCCACACCCCTCATTGACCATTTTATTAAAAAAAAAAAAAAACGCTGGTCATCGACGTAGTCCACGGAATCCGACGTAATCCCCAGGATACCGATATCTGAAAAACAAAAAGGGAGAAACACACAAAAAACACACAAACAGGAGCACAACACCCATCATTGTGAGCGGTGTTGTGCTCCTTACAGTATGCAGCATCTTTACAGATCGCTGCTTACAGTCTGGCCCCCAAGGGGTTAAGGGAGGATGTATTGCATCCCCCTTAACCCCCTGGGGGCCAGACTGATGTCAGACTGCACCCATCCCAGCAAGGAAGGGGTTAAGTGACCCCCCTTCCTTGCTGGGAGGGGTGCAGTGCTGGGGAGGGGGTGGGGAGAGCTCTATACTCACCCCGATGTTGTCTTTTCGCTGGTCCGCAGCACAATGAAGTCACTGTGCTGCGGACCGGCTAATTATATGTGCGCTCAGCCGATCAGCCAAACAGCTGAGCGCACATATAATTCTAAATGTTTCTTCTAATAATGCTATTGTCATAACATAATTAGAAGAAACATTTGATGTTTTCATTAAAGTAAAGTGATGATTAGTACAGAATGCTCTTTTGCCGGCATATGAATTAACGGCTTATGGAGCTTCCTGTACTAATTAATATTGAATTAATAAAACACATTTTCGATGAAATAAATTCAGTTTCGTTGTTCAATAATTTAATTCTAACGAATCCATCATTTTTCAATTAAATATACTGTCAAAAAATAAATATATATATAAATATACATTTATTTATATATCTATTTATTTTAACAGTATATTTTATTGCAAAATGATGGATTCGTTTAAATTTAATTATTGAACAACGAAAGGGACTTTATTACAACGAAAATGTGTTTTATTATTTTAATAGATTAACCATGAGAGACATCGGCATTAGTGCAGAGGATCGCAAACCCCGGTAATAGCAATTCATGTAAACTGTGTTCCCTGCTTTCCCAGATGCATCCAGAGGTGTTTGCATCACTATCTTAAGATTTTATTTGTTAAGTTTAGTTGAACCAGATTTCCAAGTAAATGACCGTATGTTTTGAGCCGCATGTCTATTTTTTCCCACGGCCGTAGTTTCATCCGCACATTTACAGCCGCATAAAAAATACAGCCGCACAGTTACATAGTGTGAACCTAGCCTCATGCTGCATCCATTTAAGCAAATAATGTTATTCTATACGGCTTCCATGATGTTCATAATATGGCTATGAACAGAGCAACAAGTGACCTATCAGGTCCACACCGGAAATTACATTGTATACGGATCACAAAATATATAATGTAGTTTCTAAAAGTATTAAAATGTATTGCTTGGTCAGTATGGTGGTCAATCAGTCATCGTTTAATGGCTTCTAGTTACCAGGAACATTCTTACTGTCTGGAGACACAGAGTTCTTAGCTCTCTATGGTCAGACTGTCGGGTGAACTAATGGCATAGTCATATCAACACAATCAAGTAGAGTAGGGAAGAGCCTTGGAGGCCATAGAGAGGTCACATGGTGTTGGATAGTTAATGCAGGGCACTCAAGCGGTCATGTTCTAACTTCGATTATTCTGAAAATGGAATGGTGTAAGTGATTGAAATCTTGTGCCTGGCTTGTAGACTGTTGGTCCTTTTCTTCATGCATGAATAATTAAGGGGCAGGCTAGCCGGGGGTATATGGGCGCTATGGGGCAATGCTCCTAACGGGTGCTCTATTGCTCCAAATGGTCCTACTACTAACTGCACAGAAATGGTGCAGAGGAGGAAGAAAAGTACTACAATAAGACTTGGTTTGAACCCCCCCCCCACATGAGAAGTTTTTATTCAGAAGCAATCTTTATAGACATCCTTCTACACCTTAGGGCTAAACCAAAACCAAATTCAAAGCAGAAAAAGGGGGAAAAAATATTTAGAAACAATGTATATTATATTATTTTCACCCGATGGCATTTCATATCTTAAAGCAACTCTGTACACACAATCTGCCCTCCCCAAACCACTTGTACCTTTGGATAGCTGCCTGTTCTGTCCTGGGGTCCGTTCGGCAGGTGATGCAGTTATTGTCCTAAAAAACAACTTTTAAACTTGCAGCCCTGGGTTAAACTGGCGTGGCCTAGAGTGTGTGTGCATTAGTCTTGCACCGCCTCTTCATCCCTCCTCCCCACCCTCTTCATCATTAGGAATGCCCAAGGCAGGTATTCTCCTATTCATCACCTGTGTGAACACTGCACATGAGTTGGATCGTTAAGGCACCTGTGCAGTGTTCACTGCAGAGGAATAGGAAAAATCCTGCCAGTGGCATTCCTAATGATGAAGAGGGCGGGGAGGAGGGACGGAGAGGTGGTGCAAGGTTAGGGCACAGATACTCTAGGCCATGGCAATTTGGCACAGGGCCGCAAGTTTAAAAGTTGTTTTTTTTAGGACAATAACTGCATCACCTGGTGAACAGACCCCAGGACAGAACTTGGATTAAAAGCAGCTATCTGATAATACAAGGGGGGCAGATTGTGGCTACAGAGTCATTTAAAAGCTAAAAAATAAAGGGCTCAGAATAAGATTAACCTCTTAAGGACATAGGACGTACCGGTACGTCCTATGTCCTCACTTGCACTTCAAAGCGGGGCCGCGCGGCGGCCCCGCTTTGAAGTGCCGCGATCCCGGGTGCCGGTCTGATCGCCGTGCCCGCTAATTAGCTAATCGGAGGCAGCTGTCAAAGTTGACAGCTGCCTCCGATTACCGGAGGCAACGTTTCCCTGGTGTCTAGTGGGGGAGATCGCTCCTCCGGGACCTTGTCCCGGAGGAGCGATCTCCGTTACTGATGCCGGCCGGGGACGCGTCCAAGATGGCGCCGTCCTCGGCTCGGCACTCGTTTACTTCCGGCTGCAGCAGCCGAAAGCAAACGAGTGCCGATCTCATGGATCTCTGCAGCATATCTATGCTGCAGAGATCTCAATGAGAGATCCAAGTGTATATACTAGAAGTCCCCCATGGGGGCTTCTAGTATAAGTGTAAAAAAAAAAAAAAAAGTGTTGTTAATAGTAAAAAGCCCCCTCCCCTAATAAAAGTCTGAATCACCCCCCTTTTCCCAGGTTTTAAATAAAAGTAAACAAATAAATAAATAAATAAACATGTTTGCTATCGCCGCGTGCGTAATCGCCCAAACTATTAATTTATCACATTCCTGATCTCGTACGGTAAACGGCGTCAGCGCAAAAAAATCCCAAAGTGCAAAATTGCGCATTTTTGGTCGCATCAAATCCAGAAAAAATGTAATAAAAAGCGATCAAAAAGACGTATATGGGCAATCAAGGTACCTATAGAAAGAACACATCATGGCGCAAAAAATGACACCTCGCACAGCCCCATAGACCAAAGGATAAAAGCGCTATAAGCCTGGGAATGGAGCGATTTTAAGGAACGTATATTGGTTAACAACGGTTTGAATTTTTTACAGGCCATCAGATACAATATAAGTTATACATGTTATATATCGTTTTAATCGTAACGACTTGAGGAACATGCATAACAAGTCAGTTTTACCCCAGGGTGAATGGCGTAAAAACACATTTCCCCCAAATAAAAGAAATGCGTTTTTTTTTTCAATTTCACCACACTTCGAATTTTTTTCTGGTTTCGCAGTGTACTTTATGCAAAAATTCAGCCTGTAATTGCAAAGTACAATTAGTGACGCAAAAAATAAGGGGTCATGTGGGTTTCTAGGTGGAAAAATGCAAGTGCTATGACCTTTTAAACACAAGGAGGAAAAACCGAAAACGTAAAAACGAAAATGGGCCATGTCCTTAAAGGGTTAAAATAAGAGAAAATACATACATACCTTCCAGTAATTCCCTAGCAGTGTCATTACCTGCTGCGGAGTGTTTCCTACTCTTCTATGAACACGTTAGAGCAGGTCATCACCACTATAAATCTCAATGTAATTTTCCATTTCTGCCATACTGCCTATACCATCTCCATTTTTGTTGCTTCATATGAACATTTTTACCACAAATAATTAAACAGAAATTGACACAGAGGGTATTCTTTCAAATCAACTATCAGAAAGTTCTATAGATTTGTAATTTACTTCTATTTAAAAACCTCAAGTACTTGAGTACCTTCCAGTACTCAACAGATGCTGTATGTCCTGCAGGAAGTGGTGGATTCTTTCCATTCTGACACAGTGCTCTCTGCTGCCACCTCTGTCCGTGTCAGAAACTGTCCAGAGCAAGTTTTCTATAGGTATTTGCTACTGCTCTGAACAGTTTCTGACATGGACAGAGGAAGCAGCAGAGAACACTGTGTTAGACTGGAAAGAAGACACCACTTCCTGTAGGACAAACAACAGCTGATAAGTACTGGATTTTTAAATGGAATTCTATCTATCTATTTATCTATCTATCTATCTCCTATCTATCTATCTATTTATCTATCTATCTCCTATCTATCTATCTATCTATCTATCTCCTATCTATCTATCTATCTATCTATCTATCTATCTATCTATCTATCTATCTCCTATCTATCTATCTATCATCTATCTATCTATCTATCTATCTATCTATCTATCTATCTTCTATCTATCTATCTATCTATCTATCTATCTATCTATCTTTACTGTAAATCTAACTTTCTGACACCAGTTGATTTAAAAGAAAAAAAACTATCGCCAGAGTACTCCTTTAAATCATCCATGTACTTTACGCCTTTGTCACCAAAAACTATAGTAATTGTTAAAAATGTATTTTGCAATACAAAAAAGGAAAGTCAATATTACCATTTTACGCCAAGATCACATAACAGTAAGATAAACTTCTAGAACACAAGAACTGGTCCTTTCCTCTATGTAATAAACACATCTGTTACTTCCATGCAGTTTGCTAGCGTTTCCTGGACCCTATGTAAACCGTATAGACATCTGCCTTGATAGTAGCCATTTCGATGTGTCCATACGATTTTCTTAACACAGTAAATTAGACAAACAACGCCAATAAATCTATTTATTCCGATGTCATAAGTAAGAGAAGCAGATCTCCCCATCACACACAGTAAGTGACAGGCCCAGGAGGAGAACAAATAACCCCAATCTGTCGGGAGTGGTGGGATACCGTCTTTAAATAGCTCTTACTATGGCCATTCTCACATTAACTGTGGGAACCGTGGTGCAAATACATTTAGACACTTGAAGAGCATAAGTTCTCAGATAATGTTGAAGGATATTGTGTACAGCTTGCCTGAGAGGTAAATTGCAGACAGAAACGAGACATGACAGGCCGAGATAAAGCACTTATTATGATTAATGCCAGAGGTATCGCTTGCACCAACTCCAGGAAACCTTTTTTTCTATCAGATAATGCTGGCGGCCTCAGTTATACAGAGTGCACACAAGTCAGCCTGGGTTCCTATACTGCTTTGTGTAGTCTATGCTTGTACTTAAAGGGGTACTCCGGCAAATAATCTTTTTCTTTCAAATCAACTGGTTTTAGAAAGTTATACAGATTTGTAATTTACTTCTATTTAAAAATCTCAAGTCTTTCCATACTTATCAGCTACTGTATGTCCTGCAGGAAGTGTTTTTTTTTCTATCTGACACAGTGCTCTCTGCTGCCACCTCTGTCCATATCAGGAACTGTCCAAAGCAGCAGGAAATTCCTACAGAAAACCTCTTCCTGTGGCAGCAGAGAGCACTGTGTCAGATAAAAAAAATACACTACTTCCTGCAGGACACACAGTAGCTGATAAGTATGGAAACTTGAGATTTTTAAATAGAAGTAAATTACAAATCTATATAACTTTCTAAAACTAGTTGATTTAAAAGAAAAAGATTATTTGTCGACGTACCCCTTTAAGTACAAGCATAAAATACACCACTTCCTGCAGGACGTACAGCAGCTGATAAGTACTGGAAGATTTTGGCTTTAGATTTTTTATGGCTTCAGCATGAAAACTTACCTATGTATAAGGGATGATGGACAAGGCTGCATTGTACAGAGCTGTCATTGGGCTTACATACAAGTACACAGGGTTTTAACCACCCCTTTTATTGCATCCAATTTCACTTGCAAGCATACACATGATTATTATGTTAGATTATAGATTAATCCATATGATGCCTAAAAGGGGGGATAGGGGTATTCCCATCCCAAATAATATAGTTAATCTCATAGGACGTGTGAAGTTATAGTTTTTCGCAAATACCTGTACATCCATGTGGCAAACTTGCCTCCTTCTCCTTCGCTATCATGGATTATTTGGGATAATATTATATGGTAAAACTGACATGCAAAACTTATTCTACGGGAGTATGATTCCAGAAAAGCCACATCTGTATACTTTTTTGGTTTAAAAATTTTAGTTTAAAGGGGTTGTCCAGCGAAAATCTTTTTCTTTCAAATCAACAGATCATCAGAAAGTTATATAGATTTGTAATTTACTTCTATAAAATAATCTGATGGCATCCCATACTTATTAGCTGCTGTATGTCCTGCAGGAAATGTTGTTTTATTTTTGGTTTGACACAGTGCTCTCTGCTGCCACCTCTGGCCGAGACAGGAACTCTGTCTCGGTTTTCTATGGTAATCTCCATAGAAAACCCTCTCCTGTTCTGGACAGTTCCTGTCTCGGCCAGAGATGTCAGCAGAGAGCACTGTGTCAGACTGAAAATAAACCAACATTTCCTGCAGGACACACAGCAGCTGATAAGTATGGGAAGACTTGAGATTTTTTAATAGAAGTAAATTACAAATCTAAAGAATTCAGTAGAAAACAATTGCGAATTGTGTGCATGGCCATATTCTGACCCTATACATATACATGGAGTTGTCTGGGGGCTCATTTTTAGTGCCCTGATCTGTAGACTCTATCAGTACTACATTTGCATAATTAACAATTTTAATCAGTTTTTACGTAAACTTTTTTTTTTTTATTTTTTTTTTTATTTTATGTTTTTGACAGTGTAGATTCAGAAATGTAATAATTTGATAGTTCAGACAATTCCACATACAGCAATTATGTAAACGTATTTATTTTACATTCTTTTTATGTAGAGAAGGGGAAAATACTCTTTTTAACCCTTTTTTAACCCTTTAAGGACAATGACAATTTTCATTTTTGCACTTTGTTTTTTTCCTCCTTGCATTTAAAGGCCATATCGCTTGTTATTTTCCACCTACAGACCCACAATCAGCCCTTATTTTTCTGCGACACCAATTGTACTTTGCGATGACAGACTTAACTTTTCCAAAAAGAAATCACGCAATATGGCTGATAAACCGCACAAAAATTATTTGCGCTGTGAAATGTTTTATTTCGGAGGGGTTTCGTATTTTTGCCTTTAAAAACTGACATGTTATCTGTGTTCCTCAAGTCAGTAAAATGACAATGATATGCAATTTATGTAACTTTCATTTTATTTTAATGCTTTTAAAAACATTAAACATAAAAAAAGTGTTTAAAATTTCTCTATTACCATCCTTTTAACGTTTTGGTCTATGGGGCTATTTGAGATGTTATTTATTGCATTTTATATAGTTTTGTTTTAAAGCATAATAATAATAATATTAATAATAATAATAATAATAATAATAATAATAATAATTATAATAATAATAATAATAATAATAATAATAATAATGATAATAATGATAATAATAATAATAATAATAATAATAATAATAATAATAATTATAATAATAATAATAATTGCAGACATGCTTTAATAACAACACACTTATCTTACATTGCAAGGGTGCTGATCTGACTCCTAGACTCCTAAAAGTCTATAAGAGCAGCAATTGCTATTGATCACAGCATTTAAACAGTTAAATGATCAGCATTGGTGTGCTCTCTTGTTACAGTCTTACTACCAGGTGTCAGCTGCAGTAAGCAGCAGTTTGCAGGAAAGTGATACACGCCAAGAGCTGTTTTTGGGGGGTAAGGAGTCATGTTTGGCAAACTAAGTGATTTACAAATATGTTAGGAATCACATGCAGAGAAGTTTCTTGAAATGACTGTGAGCATTTAAAGGGGTACTCCGGGCTGGGGCTTTTTTGCCTATGGCCGGGGAGGAGGTGGATGAGGGCAATGACGTCCCCTTACCTCCCCGATTCCGGCGCTGTGTCCTGGATCGCGCTGCTCCAGTCCGCGCTGCCCGGCCTCTTCCTGGACTCTGACGCGGGCTTGAGACGTGACGTTTCAAGTTTGCTCATCCAGTCAGTGGCAGAGGCCACTGACTGGCTGAGCAGAATTGAAACATCACGTCTCAAGCCCCTGCAGAGACCAGGAAGTGGCCGGTCAGCGAGGACTGGAGCAGCGCGATCCAGGACACAGCGCCGGAATCGGGGAGGTAAGGGGACGTCATTGCCCTCATCCACCTCCTCCCCGGCCATAGGCAAAAAATCCCCAGCCCGGAGTACCCCTTTAAAGTCAAATCTGTCCACCAGGAACAGTAGCTACTATAATAGGTCCGTCTTGGGTGGTAGCCCGGGGCCTTGAGCCCCTGGGGTGCTTATGGCCACCCAAACAGACTTATGCTTTTAGTGGTGTATTGTTTCCTGGCTACAGTTCTGCCATGATTTGCAAAAATTAGCTGCTTTTTTAACGCTATTTTGCACAAATGAGGGCAAAACTGTAGCCGGGAGAAAATTCAGTAACATTAAAGAACATACTGAAGGACCTTATCATGTGACTATGATGTCACCACAGGTCCTGTACAGTCTGCACTGTGGAGGAGCAATACAAAAGATATAGTTACAGTGGGGTAGGGGAGCCCAGGCTTGGTGAACAGCCCCGGGCCTATGGTAAAGGAAGACATTGCAGTATATGCAGGCAAACCTTTTCGACAGGCCACCAAAGTACCTGTGATATTTGGCCATTACTGGCCCCTAATGCTGAACATGTCTGTCATATGCCTAGCAACTCCTAACTCTCTAACTCCGAAATTAACCTCATGACGTACCAATACACCAGAAGGACGCTTGATAGAGGATGAGGACTGGCTGCTGCAGTGATCCCGCTCCTGCTCGTGATCGACCCCTGTAGTGCAATCGATGTGCTTCTCTCAATGTCCAATGGCATAGCATTTAACACTGTATGCAATTTAGTGATTGCGTGTAATAGTTCCCAAGGGGGACTTAAAATATGGAAAAAGAAAAAAAAAATGTAAACAAGTTTTTAAAAATATGACATAGCCCCTCCCCAATAAAAGTTAAAATTACCCCCTTTCCCATTTTATATATTAAACACATAATAATAAATAAACATATTACATGTGGTAGAGTGCGTCATTTTTTCATCTAATAAAATATAACAATAGTGTTCTTGTTCACTGAACGACATAAACAAAAAAAAAAGCAAAAAAGCACCAGCATTGCTGTTTTTTTTTTTTTTGTTAAATTGTATATGAGAAAAAAATTATGAAAAGTGATCAAAATCTCCCATCTACACGAATATGGCACCAATCATGGTGCAAAAAATAAGACCCCAAACAGCCCTGTAGGTTAAAAAGTAAAAAACGCTATGGCTCTTAGAAGGAGGGTGTCCAAGAGCGGTGAAAGTGGTACTACGGAGCGCCGAGATGGGTAAGTATTATGTTCCTGCACCCTCCTGCCTGCCTGTTTTTTTTTTTTTTTTTTTGTGGGATTTCTCCTTTTTTTGGCCCAAAAACATTGTGTGAACTTAAAGGAGAAGTGCTTGGGAGGTTAAAAGAAATAACCTGCACTTACCTCCCCCACACCAGCACTGGTGGCCGCGTACTGCTGCTCCTGGCCCTGGAGTCTTGGCCGCTGACTGGCTGAGGGGACCGCACATGTCACGACCTGGATTCAGCTCAGGCCGCTGACTGGAGAGATCCCGCCTTGGCCGCTGACTGGAGAGGTCCATAATTACACTGCAATGCTAAAGCTCTTGGGGGAAAAAAAACGTGTTCAAATGGGACCTGAACAAACAAAACGGCATCTGGCCACAAAGGATGTACAGTGCAGACGAGTAAGCGGTCCATCCATTATGTGTGTTCAGGACAGCTCCGGGCACCCATTCAATCAGATGTCTGCAGCTCCCCCCCCTGACTACAGCGGACACAATCTATGAGGGGCCTGAACCGCCTGCTCTAAAACAAACAAGATATTGCCGAAATGTTCAGCAGTTGTGATAATTCGGGAATCGTGGGCTCCGGCCAAGCCTTCTGCAGACTTTCCTTCCTGCGAGCCAAGCCATTAGCGAGCAAAGAACCTCATACAGACAGTCAATGAAACAAGCTGCTCTTGTGTTTATTACTATTGTGCAAAGTGTTAACTATGCCGTGCATCATATTCAGTGATATTATTCCACATGTTGTAAGTGATCTGCCAAGGATCAAGAACTCTCAAAAGCATATTAAAGGGGGTTATCCAGCGAAAAAAAACTTATATAGATTTGTAATTCACTTCTATTTAAAAATCTCAAGTCTTTCCATACTTATCAGCTGCTGTATGTCCTGCAAGAAATGTAGTTTTCTTTTCAGTCTGACACAGTGCTCTCTGCTGCCACCTCTGTCAAAGACAGGAACTGTCCAGATTTGCAGCAAATCCCCATAGAAAACCTCTCCTGCTCTGGACAGTTCCTGTCTCAGACAAAGGTGGCAGCAGAGAGCCCTGTGTCAGATTGAAAAGAATACACCACTTCCTCCATGACATACAGCAGCTGATAAGTATGGGAAGACTTGAGATTATTAAATAGAAGTAAATTACAAATCTATATAACTTTCTGACACCAGTTGATTTGAAAGAAAAAGATTTTTGCTAGAGTATCCATTTATTACTAAGTTTAAGGAGCTCAGACGACAGCCGGCAGGGTCCAAGAGCAGGATGTGGCTCTGTACGGGCACCGGGACAGGTGACTATAACTTTTTATTTACCCCTACCTCCTGCCCGAAACAAATTTTTTACCACTTTTTTCTCCTGCCTTTTTTTGCCACCTTTTGAGGTCATGTGATGGCAGAGAAAAAAAGTTCAGCACACAAAAACGCTTAAACCACAAAAAAGATCATTGACACATAAGGTCAAGAACGCTAGAAAAAAATGCCAGGAAACCCCCCCAGAAATGAATGCAAATAAAAGCCATGCGCCCCATATCCGTTTTTATGGGTTTTTTTGCTGTTTTTTTTTTAACCTGATCCAGGATTTAAAAAAGCACAGTTACTTTCTTGCAAAAACAGCGCCACCCAAGGTTGTGTGTGGTATTACAGTTCAGCTCTATTCACTTCAATGGAACTGAGGCGCAAAACCCACACCCAAACTGAGGACAAGAGGGATGCTGTTTCTTGAAGAAAGTGGCCATGATTGTTAGTCTGGACAACCCCTTTAACATGTTAGAAAATAAATCTGCTGTCAGTTTTACAAGTAATGTTTCGATGGGTAGATGCTGTGGGTTCTACTGTTCTGGGTAAGTGGTGGGTTCGGTGTGATAGAACCCCAACCTCAAATCCTGTGGATGCGGACAAGTTAATTATTCTTAAAATACCCCTTTAAGTGATGTTACCAAAATGCACATTAGCTCTCTCAGACACATTACTGAAGTGAAAATGTAAACTGGGATAGAAAGTCTTTTTCTCATCTATCAATGCAAATGTACCGTTTCCATGTTGTTATTCAAAATGAAAAAATGCTGGAAAAAGAGAAGCTCCATGATCGATCAGATTCAGCCCACCAGAGGAAATGATCCTGGGGGCCCACCAATGGAGAACCAGTGAGAAATGACATGTCAGTCGGTGTTAATGCAGGTTCTAAGGCTGGGGGCCCACCGGATTCTCTGGTCCTCTGGTAGGCCAGTCCGACACTGCACAAGGTGACATAGTGCGGCACTTCAGTCAGTGGTAAACTTTGGATTCCTTGTATCTAAATACCTGTTATAGATAGAGAGATAGGAAAGCATGCTGTATGCCATTTTAATTCAGCGGTAACAGGGAACGTGTAGGATCAAAACCCATAGAAACTAAAAACCATAGAAGAATAAAACATCTTGCTGTGTCTACGTGATAGATATAAGTACAGATGGGCCAAGCAAAACTGATGAATTTCGATTAGCAGCAAATCGGGTATTAAATTCGCCTTGTTGCGATTGCGAATTTGCAAGATTCGCTTAGCAAATTCGCTAAACCTGGTGGCTGCACATGTTAGCTTACAGAACTGTCTTTTGGCGAAAGCAGGGGATTAACCATAATCCTTTGCGTCCATCCAATAAGCTGCAAACCCCACTGTGATGTCAGCACCTCCCCCCCTTCCCCTCCATATAAGGTGATTGGCTTCCTGGAGGCGGCCAGTCGGTTGTGTATAGTGGAGAGCAGGTTGCAGCAGGCAGTTAGAGCAGGGAGAGAAAATACAGAGAGATAGAGACAGAGAGGAGAGAAATACAGAGAGATAGGGACAGAGAGGAGAGGAGGGTAGATTGTGGGTGGTTTTCTGTGGGAGCAGTGAAGCTATTGTCCAGTATACCAAGTCACTGGGTGTTGGGTGTGCATTATAGGAAGTCACTGGGTGCTGGGTGTGCATTATAGGAAGTCACTGGGTGCTGGGTGTGCATTATAGGAAGTCACTGGGTGCTGGGTGTGCATTATAGGAAGTCACTGGGTGCTGGGTGTGCATTATAGGAAGTCACTGGGTGCTGGGTGTACATCATACCAAGTGACTGGGTGCTGGTTGTACATTATAGGAAGTCACTGGGTGCTGGTTGTACATTATAGGAAGTCACTGGGTGCTGGGTGTGCATTATAGGAAGTCACTGGGTGCTGGGTGTACATTATACCAAGTGACTGGGTGCTGGTTGTACACAGGGGCGGTCTTGGCATTTCTGGGGCCCCAAGCGAAGTTATGTCTGGGGCCCCCCCCCTCGACACGCGTTCCAAAACAATAGTCCGCTGTGTGTTGCCCCCAGTAGTATATACCCCTTGTGCACTACAGCCAGTAATATATACTTCTTGTGTGCTGCCCCCAATAGTATATACCCCTTGTGTCCTGCCCCCAGTAGTATATACCCCTTGTTTGCTTCCCCCAGTAGTATATAGACCCCTGTGTGTTCCCCCAGTTATATATAGCCCCCCCGTGTGCTCCCCCAGAAGTATATAGACCTCCTGTGTGCTGCCCCCAGTTGTATATACCCCCTGTGTGCTCACCCACTAGTATATAGGCCCCCTGTGTGCTCCCCCACTTGGATATAGACCTCTTGTGTGCTCTCCCACTTGAATATAGACCCCTGTGTGGTTCCCCCAGTAGTATATAGACCTCCTGTGTGCCCCACCAGTATTATATAGACCCCTTGTGTGCTGCCCCAGTAGTATACAGACCCCTGTGTGCTCCCCCAGTTATATATAGACCATCTGTGTGCCTCACAAGTAGTATATAGACCCCCTGTATGCCCCAACAGTAGTATATAGACCCCTGTGTGCTCCCTCACTTGGATATAGACCTCCTGTGTGCTCTCCAAGTTGTATATAGACCTTATTCTGCTGCCCCAGTAGTATATAGACCCCGTGTGCTGCCCCCAGTAGTCTATAGCCCCCTCTGTGAAGCCCCAGTAGTCTATAGCCCCCCTGTGTGCTCCCCTCATGTATATAGACCCCCGATGTGCGCCCCCCAGTTAAACAGACCCCTGTGTGCTCCCCCTCCCATATAGTATATAACACAATAAAACAAACACTTATACTCACCTGGGTCCAGGCGTCTCCTTTTCTCTTCACTCTTGTGGCCACAGGAAGGGTTTTCCCTGTGATCACAAGAGGCCGCACTCCTCTTGTCCTGGCGCCGATGCTCCAGTGATGTCACTGGAGCGCCGGCACCACAAGGACAAAGCTGCCACTTGTGACCGCAGGGAAAACCCTTCCTGCGGCCACAAGAGTGACTGACAGGAAGGGAGCCAATGTCTCCCATCCTGTCAGTGCTGCTGCATGTAACTATGAGCGCTCATTACGAGTGCTCATAGTTACAGTTCAGATGGCAGCAGCGAGCGGGGCAGCGGCCCTGTCCAGCGGTCTTGATCACAAGAGCGGGGAGTGGGGGCCCCCCTGGATGTTGGGGTGCTTGGTGCCAAAGACCGCCACTGGTTGTACATTATAGGAAGTCACTGGGTGCTGGGTGTGCATTATAGGAAGTCACTGGGTCCTGGGTGTGTATTATAGGAAGTCACTGGGTGCTGGGTGTGCATTATAGGAAGTCACTGGGTGCTGGGGGTGCATTATAGGAAGTCACTGGGTGCTGGGTGTGCATTATAGGAAGTCACTGGGTGCTGGGTGTGCTTTATAGGAAGTCACTGGGTGCTGGGTGTATATTATACCAAGTGACTGGGTGCTGGTTGTACATTATAGGAAGTCACTGGGTGCTGGGTGTGCTTTATAGGAAGTCACTGGGTGCTGGGTGTATATTATACCAAGTGACTGGGTGCTGGTTGTACATTATAGGAAGTCACTGGGTGCTAGGTGTGCATTATAGGAAGTCACTGGGTGCTGGGTGTGTATTATACCAAGTGACTGGGTGCTGGTTGTACATTATAGGAAGTCACTGGGTGCTGGGGATGCATTATAGGAAGTCACTGCGTGCTGGGTGTGCACTATAGAAAGTCACTGGGTGCTGGGGGTGCATTATAGGAAGTCACTGGGGGCTGGGTGTGCATTATAGGAAGTCACTGGGGGCTGGGTGTGCATTATAGGAAGTCACTGGGTGCTGGGTGTGCATTATAGGAAGTCACTGGGGGCTGGGGGTGCATTATAGGAAGTCACAGTGGACACAGTGTCCATCTTAATACCTCACTGGGTGCTCATTTACCAATGTCCACTGCTGTCCTGGGAGAAATTTTTTTCCATGGCGGAAATTCAATGATTGACAGGCTGATTGACATTTATAAAAAATAGACATTTTCCAACTTTTGACACCGTCACAGCAACAGCTGTTGAAAAAAAAAATTGCTACTCTGTAATAGTCCCACTATTATAGCTACTATAGTTTGCCTGTTTTAATGAGATTTTTTTGCATGCAATTCGCAAATATTCACAAACTTTGCAAAACGAATTTCCGAGTGATTCACTCATCTCTAGTTATAAGGCATATTGCAATCACTTTTTGGTATATGCATAAAGGGCAAAGCTATAAATGTAAAGAAAGAGTAACATGATATACCAGGATCAGCAGAAAGTAAATTCATTTCTTCCAATGTGTAAGGTTTGCATGTGGGTGGACTTCAAAGCTTCCTGACGATTTATAGTTACTTACGCATCTGTAAAGCCTCTCCACTATTTATCTAGAATCACAACTTGTCAGTGGGCACAAATTTAAACTGACCTTTATTAAGAAAAGGAATGAATTGTATAGTTCATCCCTCTAAGATATGTAAGACAAAAATTCTGTTAATTCCAAAACCTGCAACCATCTCTTGCGTCTCAGGGCTACAACCATAGTGTGACACGGTGCACAAAGTTAATTGGCAGAAATTGTATAAAATTACCTTTAATTTTTATTTAGTTGTTGCAAAGTCTTCTAACCTGCTGTTAGTTTCCCTTTAAGACTTTGGACTATAGTATATGCTATCCGAACTCTATGGGGGAGATTGATCAAACATGGTGTAAAGTGAAACTGGCTCAGTTGCCGCTAGCAACCAATCAGATTCCACTTTTCATTTTCCAAAGAGTCTGTGAGGAATGAAAAGTGGAATCTGATTGGTTGCTAGGGGCAACTGAGCCAGTTTCACTTTACACCATGTTTGATAAATCTCCCCCTTAATGTCTATATTTTCTTCTGAAGGTGGGCACAAATCTCTAGGAAGAAAAATGGGGCATAATCCCACTAGTCAAACATGTCCAGGATGCTGAGCCTTAGGGCACACACTTAAGGCAAATGTACCACCAACATCGCTTTGGTTTTTTTACATTGACAGATCGGCACCGGAGAAGGGATGCCAGGAGAACGGTTTTCTTTCTGAACCGCCGCCCAGATTCCGCGCAGAGCGCCAGTCTATTCCTGAGCACCAGCTCGACAGGAAGCACTGGAAGCAGGCCTGTCGGCCCCCCAAGTGTGACAAATCCCCCTCCTCTCTGTGAGGCGGCTCCATTAAAATCAATGGAGCCTCGTCACCGAGGGGAGGAGAGATCGTCACACTGGAGGTCAGCTGGCCCATCTCAAGTGCTTGCTGCCGGGCTGGTGCTCAGGAATAGAACAGAGCCACCAGCTTCCCCGTGCTGGTTTTGATCTGTTAATGTAAAGAACCCAAAGCGATGTACAGCACCTGGTGGTACATTCACTTTAAAGGGTTTAAGCCTTCTGCTCCCCAGTGCTCCCTTCCAGTGATTTCACGTCTCGGAAGTCAGCATATCTAATCTGAAGTTTGGCTATGCTAAAATTTGTAAAAAAAAATTGGGCGCACAGAATCACATAGAAGCTATGTCTCTTATACTGAAGCCATGCCTACATTCTGGTAGCCCACACCTCTTTATAAAGAACTAACTTTCTACATAATTTCATATGATCAAATATTGTCTTTATCTGCAAATATTGAATTACTTCCTTACATTATATACAGGCAGGGCTTTTTATTTATTCATCTGCCGTATAATTAAAAAAAATATAGGGGGAGATTGATCAAACACGGTGTAAAGTGAAACTGGCTCAGTTGCCCCCGGCAACCAATCAGATTCCACCTTTCATTCCTTACAGACTCTTTGGAAAATGAAAGGTGGAATCTGATTGGTTGCTAGGGGCAACTGAGCCAGTTTCACTGTACACCATGTTTGATAAATTTCCCCCTAAATACATTCCATATGTGTGAGGCCTCTAAGATGTCTGGACCATTATACAGAACAAGCACTTTTAGGCTGGGTTCACACTATTCACACGGTTCACACGTATATTTCAGTCAGTATTGTGGTCCTCATATTGCAACCAAAACCAGAAGTGGATTAAAAACACAGAAAGGCTCTGTTCACACAATGTTAAAATTGAGTGGATGGCCGCCATATAACGGTAAATAACTGCCATTATTTCAATATAACAGCCGTTGTTTTAAAATAACAGCAAATATTTGCCATTAAATGGCGGCCATCCACTCAATTTCAACATTGTGTGAACAGATCCTTTCTGTGTTTTTAATCCACTCCTGGTTTTGGTTGCAATATGAGGACCACAATACTGACTGAAATATACGTAGTGTGAACCCAGCCTTACTGTATATCTTGTTTCACCCCTCTTACCTCATGGATTGTAATCTCTTGTGAGCAGGAGCCTCACTTCTTTTGTTTAAAGAAAAAGTTTGGCGGATTATAAAATCCGACAGCTGGCTGGGGCAGGGGGGGAAATTGATAACAAGTAGTAACTTGCCCGCGGTGAGCAGCAGGACTAGCCTTGGGACCCCCACTGGGCTCCGGGTTCTCCAACACTAACATGTCACGACCTAGCTGATGGACTCGCTGCTCAGCTAGTCAGTGAATGGAACTGGACGCCGTCCCAGTCACTGATTGGCTGAGCGGGCTGTCTATCAGCCGGAACAGGCCTTCCCCCCCCCCCCCCCCGAGTCATGACATCATCACAACTCGAGAGGAAAATGCCTTCCTGCCGGGGTCCTGAGGCCGGTCCCGCCGCTCACCGCAGGCACGCGGAAAGGTAAGTTAGTACTGGTAATCAATCTCCCCCCTGCCAGATGCCGGATCTGCCAGACTTCTCCTTTAAATTGTTTATTTGTTTGTTACTCTGTACGTCTAATTTTATTTGTACACTGGTGCTGAATATGTTGGTGCTATATCAGTGAAAAACATCATTAATAACCTGAACTTAACAAAAATACCCAATAAAACAAAATGTAAAAGTTGCCGAAGAAAACGCCGAAATCTGACAGCAGCGTCTTTCTACTTGAGCCAATTAGTAACTTACTTAGCCTTTAACATTATTACTTAGAGAAACCGGTGTCTAATTCTGTGGGCTGTTACATAACATGACTGCGGCTATGATTTATGGCTGCCGTGTGTGCTGGGCAGTCTCATCTACAGGCTCCTGTTTTATATCATTAATTATCAAGCTGTTGATGATTACAAAAGATCTGTATGCCAAGAATGTGAATTCGCTCATGGGCCTGAAATGGTTTATCTCTTACCATTGTAATAATTTTTTCAGACGTGAGAACAATAATAAAGCAGAAGACAGATAAATAACATGTTTGGGAGACAACCATTCCCAGACATATTTTAGGAATAAAATATCATATAAATCTATAGGGCACGTCCTTTCTGTATACGCATTTTATTATCATTACTCCGCATCTGCATTCCTGAACGGTAGGGTTGGAGTAAATACATAGGATAACACTGTTTTCACTTTGTTTATATATTGCATTGATAATCCAATTCTTAGCATGAATAGAATTGTTGGATAAAATACCATTATAATGAATACAATGCATAATTTCATATAAGCAAAATTAAAGGGATTATTCACCTTTTTTTTTTAAATTAAACTGATGCCAGAAAATGCCAGAGATTTTATTAAAAAATCTCAAACCGTCCAGTACTTTTCAGCTGCTGTATGTCCTGCATGAAGTGGTGTATTCTTTCCATTCTGGAGATCAGGAGAGGGATTTGCTACTGCTCTGGACAGTTCCTGACACGGACAGAGGTGGCAGCAGAGAGCACTGTGTCAGACTGAAAAAAATACACCTCTTCTTGCAGGACAAACAGCAGCTTAAAGAGGATGTACCACCTGGCGGCTAAGGGAGCCGCGACATAAAGGGGAGGGAATTCCCTCCCACTGGGGGGGGGGGGCGGGCCAGCCTCCAGTGCTTGAGCACCGGCCGATTCCCGTGCATAGAACGGCGCTGTGCATGGGAACGGGGCCTCGGTCCGAAAAACGGACCGCGGCACCGGCTTCCCCGTGCCGGCGCTGTTCGATAGGTGGGTTCAGGTTAAAGAGGATGTACCAGGTGGTACATCCTCTTTAAAAGCACTGAAAGATGTAAAAAAAAATTAATAGAAGTAAATTACAAATATCTGGCACTTGTTGAGACCAGTTGATTTAAAATTACTTTTTTTTTGTGAACTGCCCCTTTAACTTCAGTTTTTAGAATGTGTATATATAGTACCAGCATAGATGCCTCCCGTTTGCTACAATGTAAGTAAAGCCCCTTTTCCATGGGCCGATTACCAGTAAAGAATAGTGCTCAGCCTTTGTAAGTGTCAGTGATCAGCCGAGGGGCAGGAAAATGCCGATATTGGCCAGACATCTGTCTGTTGAAACAGGGGATGTGCAGCCAATAGCAATATATTTAAGTTGTTGCACTCGCTGATGGGCGCTCGCTTGCGTCCTTGCACGGCTCCATATCAGTCCGGATATCAGAATTCTGTCTGTTTAGATCAAAGATTTTCTACACTGATTACAATTGTAGCAAACATGGGCTCTTTTCACATCATGTTCTGCCAGTATATCCCACTCTATCTCCAAAAAGATATATACTGTGGCATTTTTACATTGGGCCCATTATGTGGTCTAAGAGTGAAATCATTTGGTCCATTTTCAGAGTTTGTGCAAAGCAGACTACTCTGTGGTCCCATACAAAAAGGTGTTCCTTCGAGAAATGGACTAAACACAGTCACTAGTAGAGTGCAATTTCGTATACTTTAGTATATCTTTTTGCTGTTATGCTACCGTATACCAGTAAGGTACTGGGAAAACTGGATGACAATGGGGCCCTACAATTTATTTAGGATTTTAAAACTATGGATGTTAAAAAGAATGCTCCCATTAAGGGTATAAACCCACACACCGTATACGCAGCAGATATGCAACAAATACGCAGCAGATTTGTTGATGCTGTGTTCAGTTATTTAGATCTAATCTGCTGCGAGTTTGCTGCGAGTTTGCTGCGTATCGCAGCAGTAAATACGCTGCATATACGGTGTGTGGGTTTATACCCTAAGGGTGCCTTCACACCTACCGACTCGCAGCGTTAATAACGCTGCAAGTCGGCTAGGTCCTGGCAGATCACTGTCAGTACATACACGCAGCGGTCTGAACGACCGCTACGTATATGTAAATCTGCCGGCCACTTAACCCCTTCTGATGCCGGCCGCCTCCCGCCTCCCGCTCAGCTCTGTATACATTACCTCCTCGCTCCATGGGGTCCCGGCGTCCTGCTCTAGCGCCCGACCAATCAGTGTTTTGCCCTGCCGCAGCCACTGATTGGCCGGGCGGGAGAGCAGGACGCCGGGACCCCGTGGAGCGAGGAGGTAATGTATACAGAGCTGAGCGGGAGGCGGCCGGCCGGCATCAGAAGGGGTTAAGTGGCCGGCAGATTTACATACACGCAGCGGTCGTTCAGACCGCTGCGTGTATGTACTGACAGTGATCTGCCAGGACCTAGCCGACTTGCAGCGTTATTAACGCTGCGAGTCGGTAGGTGTGAAGGCACCCTAACACAGATATTTCTGGTCATACAGCCAAAAATTACTGTTGCACTGCCAGGATTGCATCTCACCCGGCCCATGTAAGTGAATGGGGTCATGTTGTGAGCCACAAGCGGCTGACCCCCAGACTTCTCCATTAAGTAAGTGTGAATGTACCCTAAATGTTGAATTTAATTTATGTACAGTGTATTTTTGCAGTCTGAAACACAGCTCCCTTACTCCTGAGCAGACTAGAACTCATGGTACAAGGGGCATGTACAAGACTGCCAATGTCTATTATGCATAGAATAGTCAGAGAATCAGGAGGGAATTTTATGAAGAGAGGATACGGAACCACAGCAGAAAGATGAACGAGGAGGGGATCGGTTATTTTAACCCCACATGAAACAATTCATATCTTAATGGAGAATTGGAGGCTTCCATTAAGCCTCTACATACTACTATATAATGTAATTTAAAGGGGTTATCCAGCGCTAGAAAAACATGGCCACTTTCTTCCAGAGACAGCACCACTCTTGTCTCCAGTTTAGGTGCAGGTTTTGCAACTCAGTCCCATTGCAAACCGCACCTGACCTGGAGACAAGAGTGGTTCTGTCTCTGGAAGAAAGTGGCCGTCGTTTTTGTAACGCTGGATAACCCCTTTAATTCTAATCTAAAAAACTTCTAATCTAAATAACAGACATGAAAGTTCAATCCATGAACATGGTGTTTTGCTTTGGCCAAATTAGTACACAGCAGGTGTTCAACTTTTAGTTTCCTTGGTCCTCCAGCATAGAGAACTATGCAAACTACCTAAAGGAGTAGGCACTGATTCCTTTGCAGCAAGCAGTAATGCATTGCTGCTTACTGCCCGGCCCAAATGAGGTAGAGATGAATGCAGCTCGAGCATACTCCATTTCGTCCAATCGTTTGGTGGCAGAAGAAGTTGGATGCAGCCCTAAGGAGTCCGGAGCATACTCGAGTTGTGCTCATCTCTAGTAAGTGACAGTAACACTTAACTCCTTATACTCTGTGGACTGGGCGCATTGCACCTGACCCAGCAAGTGTACATCCAAATCTGAATCCAGCATGAACGAATTTCGGGAGGTTCACTCTTCTGTATTATCTCAAGTATCCAATAGAAGCACAGCGCTGTGTATGCCAAACAGTGGCAAAGTATTAGTATTGTTTCTTGTTAGTAAGTGGTCAGAAGATGTCACCGATGATCAGTGATGGTCACAGATAGTCACCGATGGTCCGTGATGGTCACCGATGGTCAGTGATGGTAACAGATGGTCACTGATGGTCACAGATGGTCACTGATGGTCATCGATAGTCATCGATGGTCACTGATGGTCACTTATTTCCAGGTCAGAAGAAACCATAATGAAGCCACCCTGCCAACATCTAACCAAGTCGGAATCTGGTTTGGTGAAATATTTACTGGTATTTATTCTATCTTTTAAAAACAGCCATCCGTCAGATGAGGGAAACTATTTGCTTCTTTTCTTAGCACGATTCCAGAATCACCCTCTTCTCCTTTGTCATTTTGTCAGGTTTCATTGGCGAGTGTCAAGATAAGTGTTAACATTGCGGCGCAGTTATCAGTTATAAAGGAGTCTCTACTGGAAAGAGCTGCAAGTCAGATTGATAAATGGCAAACAAAAAAGATTGAAATGAAGGTGAATTGTAAAAATCAGTCAGAAGGCGAGATAAAACCAGTGCACCTGGGTCACCACTAAAAGCCGCTTTTGTGAAGGAATTTGCTCACGTCTGAAGTGCTTATTAATTCTCAAGCATCGTCCTCCTACTCTCTGGCATCTTCAAAAAGTGAACAGCTTTTTTCCTATCACTCAAGTTGAACAACCCCCCAAACAAATCTGTTCTCCAGAGGTGGAGCGGCTGCCAGATGCAAATATATCTTATCGCGCAGTGATGGAGGAGAATGTTTAGTGTTTGGTTTAAGGAGTTACAGTCATTCCCAAACATTGAGTAATAACCATTCAGCCTCTGGGCTGAGCTGAGCGAGCCTCCAGGACCGTTCTTCTCTCTGTACTAGTGCTATTACACATCAGGGACAATAAACAGACTATTGAGAACAATACTGTAGTACCGTATGTACAGACGCTTTATGAAAGCAATAAGGAGGAAAAAACAAGGGTATTACATTGTAAGCAATGAGGATGGATCTAAACATTCCATTCACATGCGTTATCAGTTATCAGAAAAATAAATTTATATGCAAACGGATGCTGACTGAAGCAAACAGATGTACAAAAATCAGTTTTTACTAACCAAAATGCATATGGAGGACTATTAATAAAAACTGAAATTTTTGCAATCAGTTTGTGCTTATCCAATCAATTAATATGGACCGACCGTTAGCAAATGAGAAAAACGCTAGTGTGAACCCATACTGTTTTTTTTTTTTTTCCAATCTGACCAAAGTAATATATTCTATAAGAATAGTTTATGTTAACCCTTTCACAACCTGGGGTCATTGATTCCTCAATGCCCAGGCTGTTTTAGGACATCAGCTTATGGGATCATAATGATCCCATAAGCTGATGTCCCTATGTCTGCCCCCTCTCCTCTGTCCCCTGCTGCTGTTACAATCTTGTGACAGCGGCAGGGGAGAGAGGGGAGGGGGCAGAGCTCACCTTCCCTCCCCCGGCTGGCTTCCGTAGCCAGGAAACCGGAAGCCTGAGGCTCACTTTGCAGAGCCCCGATGGACAGCAGACAGAGAATTCTCCCTCTGTAGAGGGATAATTCTCTGTTTGGAGTCCTATAGATGCTGCGGTCGTGCTCACCGCAGTATCTATAGGGTTAACTCTCAGCACCAAAGCGCGGCTCCAGTGCTGAGCGTTGCGGCGGGTCTCCGGCTATCACTGATAGCTGGGACCCGCCGTGGATGACACAGGCGCAGCTTCTGCGCCTGTGTCATCCTGTGGCGTGAATTAACCTTGCTGCAGCATCAGACATAGGCTGTAGCGACGTTAATTTACTGTGGAGCGGCGGGAGGGGGGTTAAACAACATAATACTTCAAACAAACAGAAGCCAGAACAAAGATAGTGAATCCAATTAAAGTCATTTCGTCTCTAGCAGGAACTGACAGCATGTAAATAGGATCAGTGACCATCAGCAACCTGCACGGAAGAAATGAGGACTAACATATCAGCTTAGGCCACAGCAGACATTTCCTGCTAAAAAAAAAAAACCTGCACCAAACTGCAAATAAAGGGAAAACAATGATAATGACGAGTGCTTACAACTTAGCAACAGCTTCAAAGTATTGTCACAGCATATGCTCCAGTTTGAAAGCAGTCCAAGCGATAGGACGTGATAATGCTGCACAATTGAAGCAGCACTTCAGTATCTAATCTGAGGATTAGGCTTGATCTGGAGGTTCACACCACTGAGGCAGCACTAAGACTGAATTTATAGTTACACTTCTCTGATATAAATAACAGTCACGGATTAACTCGGAACAAAAAGAAGGAGAAAAAAAAAAAAAAGAGGAGAAGAAAAAGAAAATGGAAGAGCATTGTGCAAGTAATGGAAACTCGCTCTTTTGTCCAAGAAGAAATAAAGTCGATTTTCAAACAAGTCGAAAAGCATCTGTTTTCCACTAAAACCATGTTTGTCAGGGAGTTTCCATAGATGTTGCCTTCTGATAAGGTCGGAGGCTAAACACTTTTCAGAACACAAGCTGGCTGTGAAACAAATGGCTTCCACATAGTTAGCGGTTGTCCCAGAACCACTGACTATATCGCAGCAATTGTAGCATTTGCTAACCAGCTGGTAAAAAGTGCCTGCACCGCTTTAAAGGATGCTATACGTTATTTGGGTAGACATGCCTTGATGGAAGTCCGTAGCGCCCATGTGATTGCACAGGAAAGGATCAATACCTCAAAAGGCAATTTATGGGCTGACTGTATTTTATTTATTTCCTGTTATACAGAACTAAGAGACGTACGGAGATGGTCCCCATTGAGGTTAGAGATGAGCCAAGGAGACAGAATTTTTTTTCGTGAGCTTCGCATATTTTCGGTCAAACTTGATAACATTAGTGAAAAAAAATTCATTAAAAAAGCCAAAACTATTGTAGCTACAATACTGGGACTATTACAGAAGGGCAAATTTTTGTCAAAAAAGTGTCAAAAATCGGAAAATCACAATTTAAAAAAAATATCAACCAGTCACTCATTTAATTTCTGCCATTCCTCTCTTCTCTGTCCCTATATCGCTCTGTTAGTCTCTCCCTGCTCTGCTGTAACTTCCTGCTGCCATCCTGCTCTCTCCTCCACACACAGCCGACTGGCCACCTCTGTTACTGAACCTCCTTATATAGAGGGGGAGGGGCTGACATCACAGAGGGGCCTGCAGCTAATTGGACGGGTGCTAGGGATTATGGTTAATCCCTTTTTTCCCACCCAGTGACGCTCCAGACAGCATGTGCGGCCGCCATTTTGTTTTGTTTTTTTGCGAACAAGTCGGCGGGAATTCGCCTCGCAGAACAAAGCGAATTGACAGTGTGATTCACAGCGAATCTTGATTCACTAGATTCGCTTCGCTCATCTCTAATTGAAATAATTCCCTTTTACCATTTTTCTTCTCTCGGAAAAATCCTACATAAATGGGTATTAATATGATTTTGTGAGTTTTTGGAGAGCAGTGGTGACCAGACGCCATTGGAACAGAAGTTGCAGGGAATAGAGGCATGCGGCCATACTTTCTTCTTTATGTCCAAATTTCTATCCCCATCAAACCCCTTGAAGGCTGGTGATGATACATAGTAGAGAGCAGTTCGCCAAATGCTAATTTAGAGGGGGCAAGGTACTAACAAAAAAATTAAGTGCCGGCAGGAGGTGGGGAAAACATAATAAAGTATCCTTACTGGACCCTGTGCCTTTGTATCGCTGTATCACCCTACTGGATATCATTTTCTTACAGATTCTGTGTACTTTACGACCTGGCCGAAAAGGGTGGGATATAGCTCACTCAGCCAATCAGTGAATGTAGTGGTGTCCCATCCCAGTCACTGACTAGCCTATCGTGGCATCAATCAGCTGGGTCATGATGTTGAAGGAGTGAGAGATTCAGAATGCCGGCGGAGGTACTGGAAGGGAACACGGATCTGCACGGGCACGGGGAACGGTAAATATACTGTATGTTCTTTATTATATTCCCACCATCCTCTTCCCGAACTGATTTTTTATTTCCCTGCCGGACTTATATAATAATAATAATAATAATAATAATAATAATCATAATGATACCTGATGGCAGGAGATTCCTGATTTGGATCCATAGCACATCTTCCGCGTATGGACCGTAATCACGGAGCGCGTGAATGCCGCCTTTACTAGTTGAAACTTATTATTAGAATTCAGAGACAACCTGGAAGCCTTGTTTTTCTCATACATGGCCAACTCTTATCAGTAACTCCTAGTATCTAGTGTATGTTCATTTTTTTATGCATGTAATTACTGTTCTTCTAAGGCACCGACAGATTATCATGAATGGGTCCAGGATCTTTGAAGTTTTTTTTCTAAATTGTTTATTCTACTTAAAGGTCTTTTACACTAGGCAATTATAGGCTGAACGGTCTGATTATTATCTTGTGTAAATGACTTCATAATCAGGTGATGAACGATCATTCATAGGCTGATCGACGAGCTCATGGCCTAGAATTCATCATTTATTGCAGATTTTTTTCCCCAAAAAATAAGACAGTGACAAATAAGACAATTTTTGCTTCCAAAGATGCACTTGGTTTTATTTTCAAAGGATGTCTTATTTTTCCATGAAGAAGAATTCACATGTCAAATGCACAGCAGGGATGGAGAGTACAGTATGGCGGCTTCCAGCCACCAGGGGGAGCTCACCATAGCCCATTTGTACAGCACAGCAGGGACAGCGTACAGTATGTCATCAGGCAATGCGATAACGACAGACTGTGTGCAGTTCTACATCTGGCAGTAGGGGACAATGGCATGGCGGCAGGTGATGGGCCTCTTGATGCCTAGCCTGCATATTTGCAAGCGACGGCCATGGAAGGGAACATTGGGGTTGGCGGCAGGTGGCGGTCTTCATGTCCTGCATGCAGCTGCTCTTCAAGAGACGGTGAAGATAGGGGACAACGGCAGCGGGCTACAAAGAATCACAGCTACATGCCCTGGTCTTCTGTTCGGCGGCCATGCCTCCAAATAAAAACTTTTCTAGGTCTTACCTTAAGAGGAGGCCTTATATTTAGCAATCCAGCAAAACATCTACTAGGTCTTATTGTTGGGGGATGTCTTATTTTCGGGGAGCTGACATCTCTTTCTTGTGCTGCAGAGAATAAATAAAGTAAACAACTGTGTGAACCGTCCAGTGACCACTTGGGCCGCTGTTCACTGCCATCATTTGGGCTGTCTACAGGGACCTTTTAAGGAGAATCGATTGGTCATAGTCATTCGGTGCTCCTATCAGACAGCTACAATATCCGTCCATTGAAGATTTACGCTTTCTACTACTTTGTACTAAACTGTTTCTGCAGCCAATCAGGGCCGTATTTACCATTAGGCACCCGTGGTCCGGTGCCTAGGGCAGCACCTTGCAGGGGGGACAATTTTTTTTTTTTTTTATTTAGTTTCCCTCCTCCCATTCAGACTTGCCAGTAAATCTGGTGTCTTTTCCAGGGGGATGGGGCTTCAGTCTGCAGTGATGTCTTGGCAGTTGAGGGAGATTGAAGTAATTTACAATTTTGGCAGATTAAGTGTTTGATTGTTGCGGTCTGTGATCAAAGGAGACTCCTTGCTCCTCTTTCCCAGTGACCTGATTAGACATTGGGAAACGCTCTGCAGTCAGCTCTGGAGACCCCAAAAGAACCCCTGGGATGTCTGCTCAGCTGCTCTACCAAAAGAGGTAGAATTATTGTAGACTGCACCCCCAACAAAAGACCTGGTCATGCTGATCCTACCATCATGAAATTGGGTGATAATATTCCTGTTACCTATATGTATATATATGCATTGTATGATATTGTGATGCTGATCTTCTCAAGACATTTATATTTTCTATGTACTTTATTGTTCAGCATTTTATATAGTAGCTGTTTAACTGGGGCCAGAAAGTGCCAGGGATTTGTAATTTACTTCTATTAAACAATTCTCGAGTCTTCCTGTACTTATCAGCTGCTTTATGTCCTGCAAAAAGTGGTGTATTGTCTCAAGTCTGACACAGTGCTCTCTGCTGCCACCTCTGTCCATGTCAGGAACTGTCCAGAGCAGTAGAAAATCCCCATAGAAAACCTCTCCTGCTCTTCAGACTGTAAAGAATACCACTTCCTGGAGGACATACAGCAGCTGAAAAGAACGGGAAATTACTGAAAATACTGAGGTTTTTTAATATATAGAAGTAAATAACAAATCTCTGTCACTTTCTGGCATCAGTTGCTTTGACAGAAAAAAACAACATTTTGGTGTACTCCAAATGTATCCCCTACATTTTATTTTACTTATTAGAGTCAAATACTGAACATGATTATTTTATTCTGTTTTAATTTTCTAATTGTAATATTTTATGGGGAAGTTCAGCAAACAAAAAAAAAAATCTTTAAAATCAACTGGTGCTAGAAGTGAATTTTACTTAAATTAAAACATCTTAAGTCTTCCAATACTCATCAGCTGCTGTATGTTTTGCAGGAAGTCGTATTCTTTACAGTCTGGAGAGCAAGAGTCTGGAGATTTGTTGATGCTGCTCTGGACAGTTCCTTACATAGACAGAAGTGGCAGCAGAGAGCACTGTGCCAGACTGGAGAGAATACACCACTTCCTGCAGGACAAACAGCAGCTATGTACTGGAAGACTGGAGATTTTTTAATAGAAATAAATTACAAAATTCTTGCAATTTCTAGAACGGTTAATTTGAAGGAAAATTTTGGTGGACAACTCCTTTGGCTGCATAAATATGTTTTGATCCCCAAAAATATTCTTTTTTAACATAAAAGTACATAGCAATATCCATTTTCCTTTTTCTTTCTGCAGATCAGAAGATGAAGACTTTATGACACAGTTCTGCACAAAGGGAATCTCGTCTCTCGCTGGGTGAGATACCCATTGCTTTTTTTTGATCATATTAAGAAAGAAGCTAATCCACTTCCCAAGACATCCTACCGAGTCACAAGTCACTTTATTAACTGCAATCATTGCAAGCAGCGATGCCCTGCCGAGACTCCCAATCTCATACTTTAAATCCCTAAAACGAAAATTGTATCACACTTTCACGGGGGTGAAGGATATAGTTATCTTACCTGTCACCTAATCTCAATTATACAGAGTAATCAATCGGAATGACTGCACACAATCACACAGCTAATGCATACCAAGGCTACCACTACTTTTAAGACTTCTATTTCACAGATAAGCTCTCTGAACTCGCCGCTTTGATCCTCATTAAAAAATTGGCTATGGTTCTTCATATTATTACAATCATACTCAACAGCGATGCTCCACGAGAAGAGTCTAGGAGGGGGGGGTCTTTTTGCATTTTCTTTAGGTCTTATGGTAATACTATTTGTTCTTAACATAATCTTTTTAAAGTGTAACTGTCGTTATAACTTTCAAAATCTAAATCCACAGCAGGTTTGCAAATTACATTCATTATTATTTTTTTGTTATCATGCTGTAATACAAAGCTGTACTTACTTGTATCCAGGTCCAGTCTCCGGAAGCTTTTTAGTCTTGTGCTGGTTGAAAAAAAAAAGAGACTAAACACATTAAGTCCCGGCTAGAGATGAGCGATCTGGGTTCAGGTTCGAGTTCATCCGAACCCGAACTTTCGGCATTTGATTAGCGGTGGCTGCTGAACTTGGATAAAGCTCTAAGGTTGTCTGGAAAACATGGATACAGCCAATGACTATATCCATGTTTTACAGATAGCCTTAGGGCTTAATCCAACTTCAGCAGCCACCGCTAATCAAAGGCCGAAAGTTCGGGTTTGGATGGACTCGAGCATGCTCCAGGTTCGCTCATCTCTAGTCCCGGCCAGTCACGGCTTAATATGTCCATCAATCACATGACTACCATTGAAGTCAATTAAATTGCGGCAAAAACGGACGTCTTTTTAAATAGAAAAAGCATCCGCTTTTACTCTCTTTTTTTGACGTTTTGTGAACATAGCCTAAGGTAATAATTTTTTAATAATTTAAATTTGGAGCTTTGTTTTAGGGATTGGTTCGGGTCTCAGCATTAAATCTGAACCCAATACTATGAATTTTATGCTCTGGGTTTAAGGGTACTATTACACGGGCCGATGAAAGCCCGATAATAAATTTAAACGAGCGCCGAACTGCTAGATCGGCGCTCATTTACTGGGCCTGTTACACGGCCAAATAATCGTTTAACAAGGGCTGCAGGGACATCATTACCAGTATCCTTGCAGTGCTTGTTTAAACTTTATACATTACCTGTCCAGGCTACAGGGCTCCTCTTGTTCTCTGCTTCTCCCCGGGTCCCCGCGCTCTAGCTTCAGAGCGGCCTGTCTCAGCTGACAGGGCTCTCAGCCAATCCCTGGCCGCAGCAGTCCCGGCCTGTGATTGGCTGAGCGGCCTGTCAGCTGAGACAGGCCGTTCTAAAGCTGGAGCGCGCGGGACCGGGGGAGAAGCACAGAGCAAGAGTAGCCCTGCAGCATGGATAGGTATGTATTCCTCTTTGCCATATCCTCAGCCCCGGCCGCACACCGCTATTACACGTAGCGATGCGCGGTCGGCGCCCGACAATTATAGGTCAGAACCTATATCAACGATCAGCCGATGACAACGATCATCGGCTGATCGTTGTCTTTATTACACGGAATGATAATCGGCCGGATAGGGCCAATTATCGTTCCGTGTAATAGTACTCTTAGGCTGTGTCCAATGATTGAAAGAAGAATACATTAAATTCTATGGGGCTGGCTCTCTTGGATATGGAGATGGCGCTCTGTCTCTTCATGCATAGTTATGTATGGCAGGGAGCTATATATTGCTGAGATGCTTTCATTTCTTTCTCTTTTATAGGTCATATGTGAATGATTAGTAAGCAGTAATAGTATGAACTAGTCTCCTAGGAAGATATGGGCGATATTATCCCTCTGCTTCACATCTCCACAACTGTCTGTCTTGGGACCCTGTAATTTTCAGCGTTGCTCCTTTATTTTCTTTTGATTACAATACATTGATACTTATAAGATGGAGATGCTGTAAACTAGTGAGCAGGTGGGCCCAGCAGGGTGAGCAGGGCCGGCTCCAGGTTTTTGTGGGCCCCTCAGGCAACCAAGCCTCAAGGCCCTATTACACAAAATTATTATCCGACGTATTTGGCCGATATCGTCTGTTACGCCCGATAATCATCTCGTGTAATAGAAGATAACCTGATCGATGTCTGTCCTCGTCTTTCACTATGTTGAAAGTAGAACGACTAAGATAGCAACGATCTGCTGCTGACGCACCGTGCAATAGGAGCGGCAGCAGCAGACTGCTGCTATCTGCTATGGGCTGTCCAGACGATCTAGCGATCACCTCAGCAGCTCCCTCGCAGCTCCCCGCGCCTTCCCCTCCTACTCTTACCAGCTCGATGCTGCCGCATGTAATAGCGCCAGCAGCGAGCAAGGAACAAGGAGCAAGCGAGCGCTGCACAGCGCTCGTTGCTCCTCTGCATCACCCGTGTTATAGGGGCTTCAGTGGGCCCCTCATCTATCCACTATGCACCCATCATCCACACACAATGCACAATCACTTGAGACATCACTAACATACACAAACACACATTATTTACACAGACACTAACTGATGGACACTGACTGATACTGACACAATGAGACACTGACACACAGAACTTACAGCTCAGTCTTCTCCCTCTTCCTCTCTGCTGCTCTCGACACTGTGAGGTTGAGGAGCTTCAAGTCATGTGATCAGGTCCTTCACCCTTTTCTCTCTCTGTGCAGGTCCTGCTCCTTCTCTGTCTCCTGATGTTCAGCGCTCACCCTGCACTACAGTGATCAGGCTGAACATTAAAACACTGGGCCCCTCTCCCTCTCAGGGCCCCTAGAGGTGCTGTGGGCCCCAGCACTTGCCCACTGTGCTGACGTCAGCCCTGATATCCCCTAAAAACGTGAAGGTGATAGTAAATTAGGGCGATTTGCATGTTTTTTGCGATGTTATGGACATTTCTTCCGTAAAAATTATGGATCTGCAAAAATGATGGACGCTACCTTCTATGGGTGAATCAGTACCACAATTAGGCCCGATACTAGGACTGTAGATCCGCGACTAGTTACTATTGTGTCTCAGTCCTGATAAAACCTGGTGACAGGGCTCCTCAATGACATCAGCCATAAGGGGGTGTAAGCATGTATAGAATTATAGAGAGTATTGGGAATAACAGAACTTTGATCCATACAATAGAATAAGATTTTTAGTAAAATCTATACACTGGTGTCAGGTTAAGCAAATATAGCTATATTATCTAAAATAGTATTGATAAACAATCAAGTATGATTTGTCGTAGACCTTTCCTCTATCAATCTTAACTCATTCACCCTTAAAGGTTTAAAAGTGTAAATGGATCTTTCTGTTGTTGCACTTGACTGTTTTCTTGCCTCCTGTGATCTTGAGCAATCGCCTATGTGGTTTATGGCCTGAAACATGAAACCTGCAATAAAACTGCTGTCTGGCAAGCATCACTTCTTAAGGTGACAGTGAAAACTTCATATTCTGGAATTTAATAAACATGGAAGTTATATACCATAATTTCAGGCTCAGTATTTAGAAATATAAACACTGCACAACCATCCCATCAACCCAAGTACTGAAAAATATGGGTCATACGGAATACGCAGACACAATAGCAGAATACATTGTTTGTGGTGTAAACACATTTCCATAGTGTCATTGCATGGGGTGAGAAAAAAAAATGATTCATTGACCTTTCAGAGACATTATTTTCAGTTTTCAGTAAAAAAAAAAAAAAAATTCCCTCCATACACAAGTACAGTACAGGAACAAATAATGCTGAAATTCACTGAAATGACTAGAGATGATCCTTTCAAATCAACTGGTTTTAGAAAGTTATACAGATTTGTAATTTACTTCTATTAAAAAATCTTGTCTTCCCATACTTATCAGCTGCTGTATGTCCTGAAGGAATTTGTGTATTCTTCGCAGTCTGTCCAGATCAGCAGCAAATCCCCATAGAAAACCTCTCCTGCTCTGGAAAGTTCCTGACGTGGTCAAAGGTGGTAGCAGAAGGCACTGTGTCAGACTGAAAAGAAAACACCACTTCCTGCAGATCATACAGCAGCTGAAAAGTATGAAAAGACTTGAAATTTTTAAAAAGATGTAAATTACAAATGCATTGCATTGCAACACAATTAAAAAGTAAAAAAAAGATCATATATCTTTAACATCCCATCATTTTAGAGATGTTCTCACCATCACATGCAGCTTTCCCAATTTGGCCATTGACAAAGTTGCTCAGACCCCTGCACAACTTCATGAACTGACTGTTCACTTGGTCCCCAATACAACCCACCCTCGACAGGTGTCAGTGTCTCAAGATAATGAATATCCCTCAAGACACCTGTCAGTGGTTTTAATGTTCTGGCTGAACAATGTATAACCCAGGCGCAATTGTAGTCTTTGGCCACACACACATCTTTTTGGGCCGAAAAGCTGGAATAAAAGCCCGGGTTAAGCACAAGCTCTGGGTTGTGACCTTTCTAATGACACTGGAAAAGGAGCAGAATTTCCAGATAAGACCATAGAGAAAATTTACTGTTGTGAACGCCAAAGAGGATAGATAATATAATCCAAAATGTGAAGTTTACATATGGAGATTTATATAGCTTTCATGGAAGGAAATAGTTTGGAATGTAACTGTGTAAGGTCATGCACTTCAAGACAAGTGACAAGGAGCACTCTCCAGAGGGCAAGGACTACATATGGGGAGTGTCCGGGGGTCTTAGGTTATATTTTGGTGCTATATTAATTCCCGTTGTTTATAATGTTTGTGACATCTCTGTGGTAACCAAATATTCTCCATAGATTTACTACCTTCAATTAAACCATTTTTCTAACAGCCCTCCAGATATATAAAGCGACATTATTTAACCTATACAAGGTGCGCATTTAAAGTGGACGACCGTACGTGTCCACACTTGAATTGGCGTTATAGTTTTTTTTTTTTTTTAGTTTAAATCTAAAAAGTACTTTTATACAATATAGAGAGATTTATCAAACTGATGTAAAGTGAAACTGGCTCAGTTGCCCCTAGCAACCAATCAGATTCCACCTTTCATTTTCCAAAGGGTCTGTGAGGAATGAAAGGTGGAATCTGATTGGTTGCTAGGGGTAACTGAGCCAGTCTCACTTTACACCATGCTTGATAAATCTCCCCAAAGTTTTTCTTGGTTTTACTGCAGTGTTGAACTGTGTGGTTTTAGTATGTATAGAGGCCTATATCCCTCCCTAAATTAGTCCTAGGCCTGCTAAGAAATTATTGTTGCTGAGGGTCCCTGGGAAGTATGGGGTTTCCCTTGTCATCACTTGCCTTTTCTACTACTAAACAGAACACAGAAGAAGATAGAGAGATGAAGGATTTTACTTGTCATTGAGATTGAGAAGAGGTTGTACAACAATCCCCACTGCAAGTCCAGGTCAAATTTGGCTTTAAGGTGCCCACACTTTTTTGTGGCAAATTTCTGGCCTCCAAAAAATGCTAATTTGGTGCAGGCCCCCCCCCCCATGTATTAGAATTTTTTTTTTTTTTCACTTTTTGCGTGAATAATCTTTTTTAGTGGTTTAGCCAAGATGACTAAACTTCCTTCTTTTCCTCTGCAGTCCTATGACATATTTTCTGGACCAAAAGGATACAAAAATGGCAGAAATAAAACACCATATGCACAGCAATGGCATTTTTTTTTTTAATGATCAGAAGGTTCCCATTGAAGTCTAGGGGAGAAAAAAGTTTGCCTAAAAAATGTCCCCCCCTCAGCATGCTGCGTTTAGGAAAAAACTGCCACAAAAACGCCAGAGAGGAGAGGTAAACGCCACCCTAAAAAAACACCATTGGGGAGATTTATCATCATTATAGACCATTTTTTTGGAGTAAAAAATTTCGCAAAATTTTCCGCACCTGCATAGCTGCGCAAAATTTTGCAACATTTCACTTACTTAGACTGATCATGCCTACTTCAGCTTAAGCTGAAAGTAGGCATGATTTATCATGTGCGACTATCTAAAATAGTCGCACATGTGTCGCAAACTCACTCCACACTAGAGGTGGTCTATTTCACCACCTATACTGTGGAGCGAGTTTGCTCCGTGGGTCGGGTGCAGTGCACCCGGTCCACGGAGTGTAAAGGGTTAAGTAGTGATGCAGCAGCATCACTACTAACCCCCTGGGGCTGTACAGTAAGGAGTGGTGCTTAGCGCACCCCTCCTTGCAGTACAGGAGCAGGAAATCCCCTTAAATAAGCCGGTATTCCCTGCCTATAGGGTTTCCCACCCAAAAGCAGAAAGCAGTCTGCTCATGGGCGGGAAATTTAAAATCCCAGCACAGAAGTTACAGTCTGGCTCCCAGGGGCTTAAGCCCTTGGGAGCCAGACTGTAACTGCCATGCCCATGCTGGAGGTCACCCGGCTTTCCCAGCATCCTTTAAGGTTAACCCTTACAGGATCCTGTGAAAGCTGGGTGACCTTCAGCATGGGCATGGGAGTTACAGTCTGGCTCCCAGGGACTTAACCCCCTGGGGACCAAACTGTTCTGGCACTGCACCTGCACCAGCAAGGAAGGGGGTTATGTGCCCCCTTCCTTGCTGGAGCAGATGCAGTGCGATCTCCATGGGGAAGGGGGGTTGATGCTAGGGGCTGGGGTTTACCTGCTGAGTCTTCTTCAGCAGTTGGCAGCAGTCCCCGAATGTTGGTAAGATATAAGTAACAGAATTATTATTATTATTATTATTATTATTATTATTATTATTATTATTATTAATAATAATAATAATAATAATATTGTAATAATAATAATAAGAGCTATCTCTGTAATATGGGGAGAGGCCATTTCAGCTCTCTGCTTGTGAGTACTATATGTAACAAGTCTATCTATAAACATATATATATATAAGGACATGTACAACAGAATCCTGGGTCATTTAAAGGGGTTGGCCAGCGAAAATATTTTTTCTTTCAAATCAACTGGTGTCACAAAGTTATATAGAGTTGTAATTTACTTCTATAAAAAAAAAAATCTCAAGTATTCCCATACTTATCAGCTGCTGTATGTCCTGCTGGAAATGTTTTATTTTCAGTCTGACACAGTGCTCTCTGCTGACATCCCTGGCCGAGACAGAAACTGTCCAGAGCAGGAGAGGTTTTCTATGGGGATTCATAGAAAACCAAGACAGAGTTCCTGTCACGGCCAGAGGTGGCAGCAGAAAGCGCTGTGTCAGACTGAAAATAAAACAATATTTCCTGCATGACATGCAGCAGCTGATAAGTGTGGGAAGACTTGAGATTTTTTAATAGAAGTAAATTACAAATCTATATAACTTTCTGATATCAGTTGATTTGAAAGATAAAGCTTTTCGCTGGACAACCCCTTTAAATCAGCCAAAAAACAATAAAAAAAAATGGAATTACATATCAAGGCTACCTGACTAGCACTGTAAGATTCACTCAAGAAAATCCTGCCTCATCGATACATGCCGGACCATCCCTTTGTTCACAAGTCACTCCAATAACTCTACACGCCAGGAGGGAGAAAACCAGGATGTGTCTGGATAAGTGAGAAGAAGCAAGCATTCCTGATAAGTGATGGGGCTCCTGTGCTATCCCACAAAACCTCCATAGGGGGCAGCACTCCCATTCTGTGATCACATACAGTGACTTGGTGTTTCTTAAGTCAGGTTGGGGCTCCCTCTTCTGTTTCTATACAGCGTTAACTAGGAAATTAGTGCAAAAATGTAAAATACTGAACTTATCCTTAAAGACTGAATGGACCTGGCAGATGTCATGGTAATATTATATATACAATAGTAATACAAAATCAGTAATATATATATTATGCAAAACAACACAGTTAACTTTTTATTAGCGGATAAATTGTATAAAACACTGTAAAAAAATGACGCCACTTTACTTTAGACCAGTTTTTTCGGTTAAGATAATACTTTTGCTATACACTTCTTGATGACAAACCGGTCGGTATTAGTTATCAGCTCTCATTTCATCATGTTGCCCATTAACCCCTTCAGGACCGGTCCAGATAGCGCCTTGAGGACCAGAGCCCATTTTTAAAATCTGACCAGTCTCACTTTATGTGGTTATACCTCCGTGATATTATAACTTATCCTAGTAATTCTGAGATTTTTTTACTCGTGACATATTGTACTTTAGATTAGTGGTAAAATTTGGCAGATATCTGTATAATTTGGGTGTGAAAAATGTCCACATTTCATGAAAAAATGACAAAATTAGTGTTTTTCTGATTTTTATTTTTCTGTGGTCACCGTGCGGGTTTAGTTATGGGATAGTTTTATTGTCAGCGTCATTACGCATGCGGCAATACTGAATATGCATACTTTTCTATGTTTTTTTTTTACATTTATTATTGCATTGGGGGCTATGGGGATCGCTTCTGCACGGCCGCGATGGGAATAGAGGAAAGATTCTCCCTCTATTCCACACTATAGGTGCTGTGATCGGCCTGATCGCAGCACCTACAGTGTTAACTGCCGCGATCCGTGCTCGGCGTGGGTCGCAACTGATGCGGCGGCTGCTCGGCTATCACTGACAGCTGGGACCCGCCATGGGATGACACAGGCGCACGGTCCTGAACGGGTTAACTTAATGATAAATATGAGGGGAGAAAAACGGAGAAAATAGAATTTTTTTTTCTAGATTACTAAAACATTTGGGTAAACTTCGAAAGACTTTTATGAATCGCTTAAGACTTTGACATGTTTTTTTAAATGAACAACATCAATCAACTGGTTTCAAAAAATTATAAAGATTTGTAATTTACTTTTATTTAAAAATCTCAAGTCTTCCAGTACTTATCAGCTGCTGTATGTCCTGCAGGAAGTGGTGTATTCTCTCCAGTCTGACACATTGCTCTATGCTGCCACCTCTGTCCGAGACAAGAACTGTCCAGAGCAGAAGAGGTTTTCTATAGGGATTTGTTACTGCTCTGGACAGTTCCTGTCTCGAACAGATGTGGCAGCAGAGAGCACTGTGTCAGACTGGAAAGAATACACCTCTTCCTGCAGGGCATACAGCAGCTGATAAGTCCTGGAAGACTTAAGATTTTTAAAAAGAAGTAAATTACAAATCTATATAACTTTCTCTCACAACATATGATCTGAAAGAATAAAAAAAAATCGCTGGAGTACCCCTTAAAGAGCTCATCCACTCATGGGAGCAGGGACGAGTGTGAGTGATGATCATCTCTGTACAGTACTATGGACTAAGTTGGTAAGATATAAGTAACAGAATTATTATTATATTATTGTTATTATTATTATTATTATTATTATTATTATTATTATTAATTTAATAATAATAATAATAATAATAATAATAATAATAATAATAACAGAGGTGGCAGCAGAGAGCACTGTGTCAGACTAGAAAGAATACACCTCTTCCTGCAGGGCATACAGCATCTGATAAGTCCTGGAAGACTTAAGATTTTTAAAAAGAAGTAAATTACAAATCTATATAACTTTCTCTCACAACATATGATCTGAAAGAAAAAAAAAATTCGCTGGAGTACCCCTTTAAGAGCTCATCCACTCATCCTTCATTGTCAATTGTATAAAAAGTTATATATACCTTTTTTTTTTTTCTTTTCCATAAAGTGTCACTTAGTATACAGAAGTAAAATTAAATCCACATGGTTGGAGAAAGATAATAGATGTTAATGTGCTTCCTGTAGCCAATTTACTAAGGAAGAAAAAAAAATTCTGCATGCCACATACTGACAAGGCATCCCAACAACAGATAGGAGAAGCGTCAGCACTCAAAAGATTACCCAAATCCCTTTACTGTTTCTTCAAACCAAGGTTGTAAAAATAAAGTCTAGGTTTGTATTGTATGATGTCTTTGGAGGAATCCTGAACCCTTTCAGTGTGCGGCAAGTAAGTGTTGAGCAAGGAGTATCTCTGCCTCTGACCGCAGGCTATAAACGTCTCTTTAGGATGGGACGTCTTTGTCTTTTTTGTTTTCTAGGTTTACTTGTTTCCCCTTATAGATGCTCAGTCTTCAGAGACATTTGCCATACAGTAAAGTAAGTGAGTCAGCGGGATCATATAGCAGGCCTCATTGGACAACCTAATCCCCCCTGGATTTGGACCACTCTGACTGCCTGGGTTTCCTGTCTGTACCCGCCTATGTACTGTGAAAACTTCTCAAAGCCAAACAAAACTAGAGAAAATAGAATTTTTTTTTTTTAGATTGCTAAAACATTGGGTAAACTTCAAAAGACTTTTATGAATTGACTTTGACATGTTTTTTAAATGAACGACATAATATTTTCGAGGATTAGTCTTGAGCTCTTAATGACAAGGAAATTCCCGCTTTTTTTTTTTTTTTTTAAATAATGATGAAGGATTTTAGGTGTTAGTTTACATAATATCATATACTGATCTATTCCTATTTTCTATAAAGGTGCTGGAGATGGAAAGATGTCTCGGAGCAGGCAGCAGTCATGGTATGACACAGAACAAGTTCCATGTGCTACTTGGTTATGTCATAGAGAGACACGTTTCTCCTTAGGTCTGTCACACAAGAATTTTTCAGTTTAACCATGAAATACTTTCATAGAAGGCTGCAGAGTGCAAAGGGGAATGGCTTTGTTAAGCTGCAGCGCATACAAATGTTTTAATATTTGGAGTGGCTTGTAAATCAGAAATACGCCGAGCTAGTGCATGTATAACTTTAACCCGAAGGAACTAGTGCACATACAATTCTAACACACAGGAGTAAATGCACATATAACTAACACACAGAGGCTGGTGCACATATAACTAACACACAGAGGCTCTTGCACATATAACTCTAACATGCAGAGGCTGGTGCACATATAACTAACACACAGAGGCTGGTGCACATATAACTAACACACAGAGGCTGGTGCACATATAACTAACACACAGAGGCTGGTGCACATATAACTAACACACAGAGGCTGGTGCACATATAACTAACATGCAGAGGCTGGTGCACATATAACTCTAACATGCAGAGGCTCTTGCACATATAACTAACATGCAGAGGCTGGTGCACATATAACTAACATGCAGAGGCTGGTGCACATATAACTCTAACATGCAGAGGCTGGTGCACATATAACTCTAACATGCAGAGGCTGGTGCACATATAACTATAAGTGTAGGCGTAAGGAGTAACACTCAGTCTGATTCTTCCAAGTGGAAAATAGAGGTATTCTTGTCAGAAAATTATCCACTGAGTAGACAATGATCATAGAAGAAATGCTCGTGATATTTGATGCAAGTGCTCTTGTGCACAATTTTATTTTGGCATAAAGTGTAGTCACAGACATAAATTCCGGCGCAATGATGGCGCGACTTAGCTCCGCCGGATCCGGATCACCGCATGGTCTCTCCCTGGTTCCACAGTCCGGCTCTCACCATCCCCGACTCTGCTCGGACCTCAGCCGCCCCCGGACCTCGTTACCAATTAGCAGACCTCCACTACTCCGCTACCCACATACTGCAACAACTAACACAGACCCCTGATAAAGGTGTCACCACCGAAACGTCGCAACTAACATGCAGAGGCTAGTGCACATATAACTATAACACACACAGGCTAGTGCACATATAACTATAACATGCAGAGGCTGGTGCACATATAACTATAACACACAGAGGCCGGTGCACATATAACTATAACACACAGAGGCCGGTGCACATATAACTATAACACACAGAGGCTAGTGCACATATAACTATAACACACAGAGGCCGGTGCACATATAACTATAACACACAGAGGTTAGTGCACATATAACTATAACATGCAGAGGTTGGTGCACATATAACTATAACATGCAGAGGTTGGTGCACATATAACTAACACACAGAGGCCGGTGCACATATAACTATAACACACAGAGGCCGGTGCACATATAACTATAACACACAGAGGCTAGTGCACATATAACTATAACATGCAGAGGTTAGTGCACATATAACTATAACATGCAGAGGCCGGTGCACATATAACTATTAGTGATGAGCGAATAGTATTTGATTGATAACGCAGTAAAAATTCGATTCGCCCTTCCACCCTCCTGGTGCTTTTTTCCAGCCAATAAACATGCGGGGGGGGGGGGGGGGGGGAGGAACTGGCACTGGGAATAGGCAGGACTTAAAAAAAAACCTCTAACTGTGATTGGCTGGCTTAACTACGTTACCTCCTGAATATAAGAATAGGGGATTTCAGATTTGTGTCACTTGTTGGTTGGAGCTAGAGAGGGACAGTCTGTATACCAGGGAGAGAGAGTTATAGGTGAAGTTAGGTAGGGAGGAATCCCCAAAAGCATAAAAACTTTATTTAGAAGCTGTTGTGAGACAGGCAGTGTGTTCAGACATTTACTGATAGAGTATACGGCTGTATACTGGGATTGCTGTATAATACCTGTTATCTTGCTACTACTGATTTGTAGTTATCGTTAATTTTCGTTATTACGTATTTTACACTGCACCTGACCTGAAATGTACGCAATTGGATACTGCTAGACCGAAACGTACGCTTCTAATTTACGTTCATAATTTGTGAATCTTCGGCGTACACTTGGGAAAATTGGGGTGTTGGCTCATTACTAGTGTTAGATGCAGCCAGGGATGCTTCCCCTGCTGTCCCATATGCATCCAGAGGTGTTGGCATCATTTCCTGAGGTGTCATTGGGCACTTGGTGACCTCCTAGTGGTTGAATATTGATTTCCAGGTCCCAAGTAATTTTCTCCCATAGACTTTAATGGGATTTGATATTCGTTCGAATATACGAATATCGGGAGCTATTCGAATCGAATTTCGAATTATCAAATACTTCACTATTCGCTCATCTCTAGTAAGGATTATGAATTCAGAGACCTGATGTTTCCGAATCATTATGAGATAGCCTTCGTGTTACCTGATGTTTTCCAATGTTTCTATCATTCAGAAATGCCAGACACATTTTAAAGTTTATTCTTTCCAGAAGACACAAGTGCTTCCAAACCACGCTCCCAGTCACCGCTGCTCGCTATTGTTACACAATGCAGAGGCCTGGACAGACAGAAGCGTTTACACCATCCATACTGAATATGGAGAAAAAGCAAAGAACAGGCCGAGAAAATGACATTCCAGGGCAACATCTAAAGCGCTGCTTAGTGTTTATATAGAGGAGGGGGACTCTTAACCTTCAGCACACACATATTATGCTGGAGGCTCATACCAACTAAGCTTATAAGCTGATACTTCCTAAAGACTAAATATTGTTTGGTAACTTTTTTTTTTTTAAAGAATTTAAATAGTCATAGAACAAACAGATGACTCGTTATATTGCGGCAGTTCTGGTCAGAGACATTTTGGGTGATGAACATGAACTCATTCACAGTGTGTCCTGTAATAGGATAGGGCTGTTTATCTAGCTATAGAATTTTAACCCCTTAAGGACCACGGGCGTAGATTTACGCCCCCCCCCCCCTGCTGCCTGGGCCTTAAGGCAGGAGGGCGTAAATGTACGCCCTGCTGCTGTCCCGGGCTATGGAGTGGGCTCACGAGATGAGCTCGCCCCATAGCGGGTGAGGACTGGCTGCTATCAGCAGCCAGGCCCTCACGCTCAATGGCGGGCAACCGCAATCTCACGGCCGCCCGCCATTAACCCCTTAAACGCCGGAAAGTGTCCGGAGCATTTTATGCTATGGCATAACAGTGATCAGTGTATGTAATTCAATGTAGTAATGTAAAAGTCCCGTAAGGGTAAAAAAAAAAAAAGCGTAAAAAAAATCAATAAAAGTTTTAAAAAATGTCCCAAAGCCCCTCCCCCAATAAAAGGGAAAATCACCCCCCCTTCCCATTTTATACATGAAAAACACATAACTTAATTTTTTAATAAACATATAATATACCGTAGCGTGCATAATCGTCCAATCTATAAAAATAAAACAATATTGTTCACCCACGGTTGACGGTGTGAACAAAAAGCGATAAAAAAGCGCAGGGATTGCTTTTTATAAATTACTTTTTTTGTATAAAAAAACTAATAAAAAGTGATCAAGACACCTGATCTAAAAATTTTTTTTACTAATAAAAACTAGAGATCATGGCGCAAAAAATGACACCCCATATAACCCCGTAGGTGACAATATAAAAGCGCTATAAGAGTCACAATAGGGCCATTTAAATACACCTATTTGCAAAAAAAAGTTTTACGGCTAATAAAAATAGTAAAATGTTAGAAAACCTAGTAAACCTGCATATCGCTGTGTTCAGACTGACCTATAGAATAAAGAAAAAATATCAGTTTTACCGTAAAGTGCAATACGTATTTATGGAACCCACCCAAATTCACCCCATAAATGATATTTTGGGGGGTTCGGTCGTTCATTTTATGGCAGATTGAAAGAAGCCATTACAAAGTACTCCTGCTCCTGAAAAAAACAAGACCTCACATGGCCCTGTAGGTGGAAAAATAAAAGAGTTATGGGTCTTAGAAGGCGAGGAGGAAAAAATGAAAACGCAAAAGTGACAATTGGCCCGGTCCTTAAGGGGTTAATTTATCAGACTGTTTAAAAAAAGGCTATCTCATTGTAAGGCCGTCTCTCTGGTGCCTATAAAAAAAGAAAGAAAAAAAACAGCGACAAACACAATTTTTATACTTACCATCACTTCTGGGTCCATCTCCGTTTGAATCTCCCGCTAATCACGAGTCCCCAGAGCCTGCCAGTACCGGCTGGATGATCTTTAATTCTGTTGAATTGGATGCGCCCGCATCCCAATTCACCATTGCACACAACGGAGAGTGCGGCCGGAGCCGCACTATGCATTGTGTGAACTGAAAGGTTCTCTGCGGCCGCTATTTAATTAATAGCAGCTGCACAAAACTGACTTGTCAGTTTTTCGTGCAGCCGGTTGGAATACTATACTATGTGCTGTACACAGCATTAAATCCGCACTGTAAAATCTGCTGCGGATCCGTGATTAATCTGTAACAACGGCCGTGATTAATACAAAAGATACGTTGTATTTGAATGAATGGAATCCCGGCCGGAGCATATACACATAGTATAGGCTTCGGCTGGGATTCCAACCAGCCACACGAAAAACTGACATGTCAGTTTTGTGAAGCTGCTATTCATTGAATAGCAGCCGCACAGACATGTCAGTTCACACAATGGAAAGTACAGCTCCGGCCACACTCTCCATTGTGTGCAATGGTGAACTGGGATGTGGGTGCATACGGATGCACCCGCATCCCAATTCAACAGAAATGAAGATCATCCAGCCGGTACTGCAGGGATGATCTTCACTAACACCAGCCGTTCTGTGACATGGCCGGGTCACAGAACAGCCGGTGTCATACGTAATGTGAACCCGGCCAATGTATTCTGGCATTTAATTTTTTTTTCTTTTGCAGAACTCAATTGTACAAGTGATTTTAAGAAACTCTGTTATAGGTTTAATTAGGCAAAAAAGCCTTTTTCTGTACTCAAAAAGCTGTTTTCCTCCCCCCCCCTTACTTCTTAAACTGTGCCTCAGGCAAAGCTGTCTTCATTACGGAGGAAAACGGGTGAAAACGGGTTTGCTGAGTCCCATCATAACTTATGGAGGGAGGAGAGACCTAGGGAGATGAGTGAGCAGGAAGAGCAGACAAGTAGCCCAGTCGTTTGGAGATTGTCTGGGCACATGAAATGTTGGTCTCAGAGGCCAGAAAGGTCAGTGCTTTTCTGGGATATTGGTGAGATAAGATTGCAGGATGATGTGCTGTGCAGGGATGATTTTTCTCCTCTCCTACTCACTCATTCCCACAACCCCTCCCCTCTCCATAGACCATAATGGACACAGAAATCCTGCTTCTTCTGAAGTGAGGGGGGGGGGTAGGAAAATAGCTTTTTGAGTACAGAAGGAAACTCTTTTACTTAATAAAACCTATTACAGAATTTCTTATAATCGCTTGAACTATTCATACTTATTGACATTGAAATGACAGTTACACCTTAAGGCTGGGTTCACACTACGTATATTTCAGGCAGTACTTGGTACTCATATTGCAACCAAAACCAGGAGTGGATTGAAAACACAGAAAGAATCTGTTCACACAATGTTGAAATTGAGTGGATGGCCGTCATATAACGGTAATTTCAATGCAACAGCCGTTGTTTTAAAATAACAGCAAATATTTGCCATTAAATGGCGGCCATCCACTCAATTTCAACATTGTGTGAACAGATCCTTTCTGTGTTTTTAATCCACTCCTGGTTTTGGTTGCAATATGAGGACCACAATACTGACTGAAATATACGTAGTGTGAACCCAGCCCTAGGCTGGGTTCACACTATGTATATTTGAGGCTGTATTTGGTCCTCATGTTAGGTCCTCATAGCAACCAAAACCAGGAGTGGATTGAAAACACAGAAAGGCTCTGTCCACACAATGTTGTAATTGAGTGGATGGCCGCCATATAACGGTAAATAACTTCCATTATTTCAATACAACAGCCGTTGTTTGAAAATAACAGCAAATATTTGCCATTAAATGACGGCCATCCACTCAATTACAACATTATGTGAACAGAGTCTTTCTGTATTTTCAATCCACTCCTTGTTTTGGTTGCTACGATTAACGATGTCGGAGTAACAATTTTTTTATAACGATCAGCGTTTAGATGGTGCGATATATTGTACGGAAAAATCGTTTTGCGACTGGAGCGGCAGCGGGGGTGGCGATCAGAGCGGCGGCGGAGGGGGGGGGCGATCGAGCCGGCGCAGGGGGCTGCGTATGAGTGGGGGGCCGGGCTGCGAGCGGGGGGCCGGGCTGCGGGCGGCGGGACTATCGTGCGACAGCTGTTTACACGGAACGACCGGCAAATTTTTTACGAAAGACGATTTGATGACATGTTGAAAGATCAAAACGAATGATTTCTTGTTCGTCGTTTGATTCTTCGCTGCGTTTACACGTACGATTATCGTTTGAATTCGATCATTATCGCGCAAATTCGCACGATAATCGTTACGTGTAAACGCACCTTTAGTAAGGCTATGTTCACATAACGTAAAACTACGGCCATAGTTTTGCGGTGGGGAACAATGCCTTATTTGCAATGGGATCCTGGCCGGAGCGTACACACATTGTATACGCTCCGGCCGGGATCCCATACGCCGCCGGAAAAAACTGACAGGTCATCAGAGCTCTGCGGCCGGAAAGAGCACCCGGCCGGTACTTAAGTACCGGCCAAGATGATCCGGCCAGAGACCGGCCGTTCCGTGACCCGGCCGGGGTCACAGAACGGCCGGTCTCATACGTTGTGTGAACATAGCATAAAGATAATACTTCAAACCCAAAGCCAATACTTTATAAAGGATCAGATCTGTGTTTAACGTTACATCTTGCCTAAGAACAGATGACATATTATGAGATGGCACAAAGCACCTGAGCAGCACCCTCTTCTCCTTCTGGCGTGCACAGAGTTAAATGGTATTTTGTGGTTGATAGATAACATGAAAGAATTCAATTGGATTTTGATTGCTTTTAAAGACCTTTAACAAATACATCTCTGCTCTAGAAATGGAGCCACCTGGCTTCCTTATGTGTTCATTGATTTGCAAGCTACAGATGCAGTATAATGTAAAACACAGGCTTGGATTAAACATGTAAATCACACTCACTTGTAGGTTTCTATTTTTTTATTTTTTATTTTTTTTAGGCTGTGTTCAATTCATTTTCCTCTCTTCGGCATGGCAATAGGTTACCACGCTGCAAAACCCTCACTATGCCCATTTACAACAATTGCTTGTGCATCAGCATCAGCTCCGCATCAGGCATTAAATGAGATGAATATTGATCTTCTAAAAAGGATTTATTTATTTCTAGCTCTATCCAAAGATCAACTACGAGCAGCTTTCAGAGGATCTGTTCAGCTCCAACAGCACAAATCTATTGCACACATGACAGTGGACTTGACATTTTAGTGCTGGAAGAAAACCAAACAGTAAATTTAGTGCAATAAGCCTAGATAAATGAGATGATCACTAGCAAAGCTAAGATAGTTAAATGGGCTATCATTAAAGTCCAAAGGATAATATCGAACACGGTAGTACACTGGCTCGAGTCAATACCAACCCAACTGTTGTTACCAACTCTCTTTGGTCATCTCGCGTCCTATTGTCTAACGCAGGGGTAGGGAACCTAGGCTATCCCCCTGTTGCAAAACTACAACTACCATCAGGGTCCGAATGGAACTGAAACTCAGCTCTGGTATTTCAGAGCACACAGGCAGGGACGGGTGTCCTGGATTACTGGGACAGCCCTGGAGCAGTGGATAGTCCAACATATGCCTTCCGAGGGGCGATACCATCTTCCTTCTGGCCCAGTGAGGGAGTCACCAGGCCAGAAGGAAGATGGAAACAGCCCACAGAAGGTACCGGCCCATCTGGCAGTTGCCCGTAATGCCAGATGGCCAATCCGGCCCTTACTCCCATCATGCCTGGACAGCAAAAGCTTTAGCTGGGAGTTGTGGCTATGCAACAGCTGGAGAGCCAAGGTTTCCTACCCCATATATGTTTGTAACCTGAACAGATATCAAGTGTAGACTATCCATGCTGAGAATAAGCTCACTCATATACTACTTTATAGTGGGGCTTTATTTGCCACTCTGCAATTCTTCACAGCCATTTTATAGATAACATGTCTTTCATGATATCACAAAGGATGTTAAGTAGGCATGTCCTGCAGGAAGTGGTGTCTTCTTTCCAGTCTGACACAGTGCTCTCTGCTGCCACCTCTGTCCATGTCAGGAAGTGTCCAGAGCAGTAGCAAATCACCATAAAAACCTCTCCTGCTTTGGACTTTGGAGAGAGCACTGTTTCAGACTGGAATAAATACACCATTTCCTGTAGAACATGCAGCAGCTGATAAGTATTGGAAGACTTAAGATTTTTAAACAGAAGTAATTAACAACTGTAAAGCTTTTTGACACCAGATGAACTGAAGCACCCCTTTAATGATCAAGAAAATTTTTACTTCACATGTATCTAAGGCTGTAAACAATTAAATTGTATAAATGAATCTGGGGAAATAGTTGACTATCAAATATCCACCCTTGCAGTTGTTTAATGGTGGCAAAAAATAGATCTCTGTACAAACTCTAAAGACAGCAAAACCACTGACAGGTGAAATGTATCGGCAGCAAGGAAACTGTCAGTTCCTGAAGTTGATGTGCTTATTGGTGTATGAGTTAGACCTGGGGTAGGGAACCATGGCTCTCCAGCTGTTGCAAAACTACAACTCCCATCCTGCCTGGACAGCCAAAGCAAAAGCTTTGGCTGTTCAGGCATGATGGTAGTCAGGGTTGGACTGGCCATTTGGCATTTTGGGCAAATGCCAGATGGCCCGGTACCTTCTGTGGGACGGTCCCATCTTCCTTCTGGCCTGGTGACTTCCTAGACTGTGTTCACACACAGCGTTTTAATTCATTTTTGCCACAATTTCCCCCCCCAGGAAAATGGCGTAATTCTTGCCACAAAAGATGCACTATATTACTGGCATAAAGGCAAAAATTCATAAATAACAAAACAAAAACACCATGCGTGAACACAGCTTGAGGGCTCTATAGGACAGGGCAGTAATTGTCCGAACAAGCTGACATCGCTGTTATAGGGTTTGCGATCAGTCAGAGAACAGGATTGGCAGGATTTCGACCTGCTGAATGATTGACCATCAGTCGCATATCTCCTATAATAATATAAAGGCCGTATTCCACGGCCTGACTCTGAGGAGCAAACGAGCGCTCAGCGCTCGTTTGCTCCTTGTTCCCCGCTCACTGCCACCGCTATTCCATGCGGCTGCAGTGAGTGGGTGAGTCTGGGGAGGGCCGGGTGGAGCTGCGGGGAGGTGCGGGGGGGCTGCCTAGGTGATCGTTAGATCGTCCGGGCAGCCCATAGGACATAGCGGCAATCTGTATTATACGGAGCGGCAGCACCAGATCGCTGAAATATAAATCTTTCAACATGTTGAAAGACAAACAACTTCAACGATCAGCTGACATGAACGATGTCGGCTGATCATTGCCTCCTATTCTACGGGACGATTATCGGCCGTAACTCGGCCATTAATCGTTCCGTGGAATAGGGCCTTAAGAATGTGAAAACGAAAAGCGTCTCAGGTACCAGAAAATCCATGTCTACAGCCTCCTGAGATGTAAATCCACTAATACAATTTTGCTAAATCCCCGAATGACTAATCTACCTAGTTATGCGGTGATATATGAGCGGAGAATGCGAGGCTCTTATAATAGGGCAAATGTTAGCATGAAATCTACTTGTCTATAACTATGATTCAGAGAGCCCAGATGGAGAGTATATACATATATATATATCCTTATACATGTGTATTATTGTAACTATATCTGCTAATTCAGTGGTCACCACGTATTAGTAGTATTACTCTATGTTATATGACCTTCAAAAACAGCCTTGAAAATGACAAAGCCCGAAAAAAAAAAAAAAAAGATTAAACGTTTCAGGGATTGTCACCAGGAACCGGGGCTGTTTTGGTTCTATGAACGGTGTTTTGTTCCTCACAAGCACCACTTAACTTGATTAAATATGTCTCGCAGACAAGGGTGTCCGGTTTATCTGAGAAATTGAATGCTGAGAACATAACGCCGCCTGCTATTTGTAACATTAGACATAGCACATACTCCAGTCGCTTTATGACATTTCAAAAATCGAGGCGTGTGAATAATTTTTCAAGTACCCCCGCACGTTGCTTATGCAGATCCAATTTAATAAGGGAGACGCAGTCTTTTGTACAATGCATTCTAAGGTGGGATTGTTTTGTTACCATAGACGCACAGATTAGGGGCTGACTTATTTGTGTCTCTATGGCAGGTCAAATACTCCACCAGTTTCATTGACAAAAAGGGTTGATGTACTAGCTGTGTTATATGGCGTACAGAAACCTTCGTAGTTACCCACAGACCAATGAAATCACATACGTATAACATATACTGTAGGATAGGGGTAGCAGGGTCAGACTCCAAAATTATTTTAGATCTCAAAAAAGACCCCTGATTAAATTCATATCAAAGTCTAAAATAACACAGATGCAAGATCAGAACTAAAAGTTAATTCAGATCCCAGATCGGACCCCAATATGTATATATATATATATATATATATATATATATATATATATATTTATCAAACGTGGTGTAAAGTGAAACTGGCTCAGTTGCCCCTAGCAACCAATCAGATTCCACCTTTCATTTTCCAAAAAGTCTGTGAGGAATGAAAGGTGGAATCTGATTGGTTGCTAGGGGCGACTGAGCCAGTTTCACTTTACACCATGATTGATAAATCTCCCCCATAGTCAAATTTTTGAAACTGGTGTAAAGTAAAACTGGCTCAATTGCCCCTAGCAATCAGATTCCACTTTACATTTACCAAAGAATCTAAGAGGAAACAAAAGTGGGATCTGATTGGTTGCTAGGGTGGTGTATAGTCCCTGGTTACAGTTCTGACATGATTTGCAAACAATCACTGCCTTTTTACCTGAATTTTGCACAAAATGAACACCACGCTAGTGTTGCCATAGTTACGGTCTGGGGTGAGGAGGGAGGTAGGCTTGGTAAACAGCCTGAGGCCTATGGTAAAGTAAATCTGCCCTGCAGCTGGGGATAGTAGATTTTATGCCAATATGTATTAATCAGCTGTACAGAGATTGAAGCCATGATTATTGGGGCTTATGGTCCTTTTACACTGAGCGATTATTGTTTGAATTTTTGCGACAACGATCAAATTTGATTATTGGCTCGTGTAAACACAGCGGACAATTGAGCGGCGAGCGAGAAATCGTTCATCTTGGTCTTTCAACATGTTCTCATATCGTCGTTGGTCGTTTGCTGAAAATTCTCAGATCGATTTAAGTAAAAGTTTTTCACCAATTCACCCTGTGTGTGAGATGAGCTTAAAGGGGTACTCCGGGCTGGGGGGCTTTTTTGCCTATGGCTGGGGAGGATGTGGATGAGGGCAATGACGTCCCCTTACCTCTCTGATTCCGGAGCCGTCTCCCGGCCGCTTCCTGGTCACTGACATGGGCTTGAGACGTGACGTTTCAAGTCCGCTCAGCCAGTCAGTGGCAGAGGCGGGATCCCACCTCTGCCACTGACTGGCTGAGCGGACTTGAAATGTCACATCTCAAGCCCCTGCAGACACCACGAAGCATTTGGGCAGCGCGGACCGGAGCGGTACAATCCCGGTCACGGTGCTGGAATCGGGGAGGTAAGGGGACGTCATTGCCTCATCCACCTCCTCCCCCACCATAGGCAAAAAAGCCCCCCAGCCCGGAGTACCCTTTTAAGCGATCTTAAAACGATCCCAATAACTATTTTATCAAACGATTTATCGCTTTGTCTAAATGCTAATCGTTTTAAAAACCAAATCGTTGCCTCAAAATTGTTAAACGATCGATTGGGCGAATTATCGCTCCGTGTAAAAGGACCATTACAGTCTAATTTTCCTGTGATAGGAAGCTGGTAAAAATAATTTGCCAATGGGTGTGAAAACTTTAGAATTCTACCCTCTGCTCTCTCTCTATCTCTCTCTGTCATAATGTATCTGCTGTTTACCGTGCATACGTTTACCGTAGCATTTCTTGTGTATCGTCTACATGAATTCCATCTCGCTATTTGCACAGCATATTATTGCACTTGAGTTAGTGATGTGATCGCATTATGTTGGGAACATAATTTAGTACCAGATCTCCTCCAGCTTATTGGCTCAGGAATGTTTAGTGGCATTACCAGCCAGAAATTGGGGCTAAGTAAATCATCCTAGTTCTTGAAGATGTTACGACACTTCAGAGCAAGAGGCCTGTCAAGATGAAAGGATATAATATACCATCTTAGCAGTAGCTGCTTTGTATGCAGAAGAGCCTGTAAATGTAACTACAGTAAATGTGATTCTCATATACATGGCATAACACTTCATAAATCACAAGGCAAATCAGGTGGACGAGCGCCAGCAATGCCTACCTAGTAATAAGAGATTTATAGACAGACAGACTCAGTCTGGATTTCGCTCTTTATTGGGCTCATGCTGTGAAGAGGTGCTTTCCAGGGCTTCACAATGGAACATCTTCACTTCTAGAAGACTGACTTCATCCAAATCCTCAGCTTTGGTAGCTTGCTGCCCCATATATCTTGTTAAATACCACTAGGTGGCATCAGCATTCTGCTGTGTGCACAGAAGTCTATACAACATATATGTAATGACACCATGCTGCACAATAGCTTGCCAAGAAACATAAATCTCTGCGTTCTTCCCTTAAAAAAACAAAACAAATAAAAACAACACAAAAACACTTTATTACATAATTAAATATACAAAAGAAAAAATAAATAAATAAAAATAATATATATTTACTTTTGCCTACGTTATTTAAATATATATATATATGTGTATATATATTTATATTTTAATTAATGTTGTTTGCATTTAAAGGATTTTTTCCAAGTCAAAATGTCTTATTATTTGTCCTTTAAGACACTGTGGGCTTAATAAATGGGAGGTCGCCTGTTAATCTCAATGGAACCGAAATGTCTTTTCACATCTACTACTGATGTATATCACAGACACACTTCACGTTTTTTAATGTGAACACAGACCTACACTTATAGAGGAGTTGTGAAGATTACAAATACAATACTGAGTCCAGTAAATGGAGGGGTGCTTTACAATTGGGGATATGTTACGTAATGGGATGCATAATGCTTAATAATATATTTATAGATGTAATAATATATAATGTAATAATATATATTTATGGATGTAAGTGGAAGCGTTCCCTCCCAATATTCACAAATCCCCTTAGACCTCTTCTTAGACCATTAGAATTCCTACATATGTTGTTGCAGCTTGCTAGAAGTATGCAGGTTAGGATACCTATTATTATTATTATTATTATTATTATTATTATTATTATTATTATTATTATTATTATTATTATATTTGGCAGATTTACCATTCAAGATTTTGGAGAAATTAAAGGTCAACTCCAGAGATTTTTTTTTTCTTTCAAATCATCTGGTGTTAGAAAGTGTCAGAGATTTGTAATCTACTTCTATTAAAAAATCAGTACTTATCAGCTGCTGTATGTCCTGTATATCTATGTCTATGACATACAGCAGCTGATAAGTACTGAAAGATTTGATATTTTATATGATTTGACTGAATTTATTTTATTTATTTTTTTGCTGGAGTTGCCCTTTTGCAACATATTCGACCACGATTCCATCCAAACTCGTCCTCACTCCAGTTGTGCTGGTGAGAAGAAACGGGTTAACTGGAACTCCTGTACTAAGGATTAGAGATGAGCGAATGTCGAGCACGCTCGGGTCCATCTGAATCCAAGCATGGAGCATTCGAAATGCAGAAGGGAGTCCTGGAAAAAATGGGTACAGCCAACTTCTGCTGCATGGTCATGTTTGAACGGACCCCAGCGTGCTCAAGATTCACTCATCTCTACTAAGGATGATACAGTTCCAGCATTCTACCCTTTATCACTTATCTTACAGCAATGTATTAAATGTTTACTGTAAGAAAACCCCATTGCACTTGATGGATGTATCACATATGCCTATTTGCAAACATCCAATTAATTGCCAATGTATTAAATTGTTATACTTTTATGGGTGTGTTCACACAGTCAGGTTTTTAACTACAATTATTGAAGTCAAAGCCAGAAACAAGTGGAAAATATAACAAAGGACATAAAGGAAAACTGAGATTTCTCCTCTTTTTTTTTTTTTTTTTTTTTTTAATTCCTGGCTTTGTTTCTTTGTTTTCATTAATTGCAATTAAAAACCTGACTGTGTGAATACACCCTTATCTCTGCTAATTGCTACAGTTGTCCCAATTCTAGATAATCCCATAACACATGAGCCACAGAGGAAAAAAAGAGAGCTGCACAATTGGCTGCAAACTACCGAGGACTTCTCCGCAACTGAATTCAATTTCTGAATTACAGAGCAGGAAATTTCAGCTAATTGTTCCAATAGGGAAATGTTTTGTAGTGCAAATATAATCTGCTCGCTGTAAACTGGAGAATGGGACAATTTCCAGAGCTCTGACATCTTAAAAAAAAAAATAGTAAAAAAAAAAAAAAAGTTTAGCCTGAGGATGCAGACATGGCTGATGTGGCTTCATTAAATGGGATCAAAGAAACATAACAATAGACGGGAACATGCAAGAACAAAGACTTCGGATGTGGCTTTGTTGTGCAGAAAGCTATAAATGTTTACAAAATAAAAGTATACCGGCATCATTATATATATACACTAATCTTTATTTTATATTTTATGTCTAATAATTGTTGGACATTAATTTTTTTCACACTGAATTGTTGAGAAATAGTCTTGTTTCACTAAGGATTATTGTAAGTTGCAATTCTCCAAAACTGCCACTAGATGTCAACACTAGATTGCAAAATAAATTGTACCCTGAAACACAACATTATCCTATAGGCTTTGTTCACATCTCCTTTTTGGTCGCATTGACAGTAGGAGAACTATGGCATCAATTCACATAGAGGATGCTTAGCCGGCATTCTTATAGGAGAGCAAATACACAAATCACAAGTGGCAAAGATATCACAAAAATCATGTTTGTTTAAAAGCTGAACATTCTGACTTCATTTAACCTACCTCAAACAAATGGATGGAAATTATTGTAATCGAGGGCTTGTGTTTTAATGGTTTCAGTAGACGAAGAAAAAATGGTATCACTGAATAGTGGGAAAAAAATATGAAATCCCTCTGTAAATGTATTTTCTAAATCAAATACTGTCCATGACAGTTTAACCTCTTTGTTACAGCAGTCATTAACCCCTTAATGACACAGCATTGTGGGCACAGCCTGTTTTAATTTGTGTTTTTTTTTTTTTCCATCTTTACTTTCTAAGAGCCATAACTCTTATTTTTCATGTATCGGGCTAATGGCCGTTATTTGCCATTAAATGACGGCCATCCGCTAAATTTCAACATTGTGTGAACTTAGCCTTTCTGTGTTTTCAATCCACTTCTGGTTGTGGTTGCACAATACTGAGCAAAAATACTGTGTGTGAACATAGCCTAAGGCCTCATTTTGTTGTGGAATCAATTGTAGGCTATGTTCGCACATTGTCAAAATCTCAGACGTTTTTAGTTGATGACCATCATCTAACGGCATATGCCGGCTCTTTTATGAATGGCGGACGTTGTTATAAAATAACAGCCGTTACTTTTTGGTGAATGACGGCTGTCCAAGAAAGGTGGCCATCATTTTGACGGTTGTATAACCATAGCCTTGTGTTATGTTCACACAATGTCAAAAATAAAGAAAAAGCAACCAATTTTGATATTTAACACAATTTGACTGCAATTGAAGTCAATGAGAAGACGGACGTCTAATGCACACAATGCATTGAATAACGGACGTTTTTACCGCGGACGTCAAAATAATGAACATTATAATGATCATTATTTTCGGACGTCTTTTGCAAACAGCGGACGTTTTTTATTAGTTGTTTTTACTATTAAATTCAATGGACTTTTCAATTAAGCCGCATCCAAAGTCCAATTAGTAACTAAAAATAGAATTATGTGCAAACACCAGTCATTGCACAAGGGGAGGCCAGGCTGCTAAATTTTAGACTCAAAATGACGGACGTCATTTTAAACGGAGCTGAAAAAAACGTTGTGTGAACATAGCCTTACTCTGTTCACACACAATAAAATAATATCAAAAATACAGCTGTGATTGTGAGGTATTTTAGACTCTAAATGACGGATGTCATTTTAAACGGAGCTGAAAAAAATGTTGTGTGAACATAGCCTGTTAAAAATACAGCTGTGATTGTGAGGTACAAAATACGTCCGTGTTTTCAATATAATAATTATTCTATATAATAATTCATTGAAGTCACTAGGGAATTGGCCGAGAGGGCCACACTGTAGACAATAATGGATATATTGATTATGACATTTTTTTTTTAAAATATAAATATTTCTTTTATTAAACTAACACATTAAAATACAGATACAGTATCCTCTGGCTATCTACACAATGCCAGTTCCAACTACTATAATATACAGTCCTTAGAATAAACATATAACAACACAACCAATACATTTTTCCAAAGAAAATTGTCCACATGTTTCCTTACAACATTTAACCCCTGGTAGGAGAAGAACATGATATTAGACTGACACTCTGCTTAATAGTCTATACATTTATAAGTATTAATACTTCTAACCAAGCCTAGACAATGTAAATACCATGTAACCCGCCAAACCCTAAGGGTGCCTTTACACAGAGATTTATCTTACAGATTTCTGAAGCCAAAGCCAGGAACAGACTATAAACAGAGAACAGGTCAGGAAAGACTGAGATTTCTCCTCTTTTTAAAACCATTCCTGGCTTTGGCTTCAAAAATCTGTCAGATAAATCTGGTCAGGTAAAGGCACCATAACTTACCAGTTTCTCTCATACCCCGAACCCCACCCAACAACCCCCCCTCCCAATACCCCCCTGATAAGCCGCCGCCAGAGAAAGGTAAAAAACCCTCCCTTCCTAGAAAACAGAAGACTCTAAATTAATATAGTCTAGTCTAGATTTTCCTTTACCCCACTTTCAAGTTATGACCTTTAAAATAATTTACATGCTCAGTATTTATGACCTACTTTTGCAAAAAAAAATAAAAATAATAATTTTTAACCTGTTCAAACATTGTTTTATTTTGACTCACAATTCCAGATGTATTTTGGTATTACTTGAACATAACCTAAAATTTTTACTTTTTTTTTTTAATAAAAATTCTTAAAATTGTCCCATTCTTACCACTATAACTAAAAAGAAAAGTAGTATAACAGCAGTATAAAAAAGTAGTAGTAGTAATGTTACAAAAAATAAAATGTATTTTACATTTTCCCTTTTGTCCATAATGGCCCAAACAATTGAATTTGCTGAATTTGTTAGTCCACCTAAAAAATCCGCCCCCTCCGAAAAGAAAATAATCAATCATATGTATTCCAAAATGATACCAATAAATGCTACAAGCTTTCCCATAAAAAAGAGTCCTCATATAACCCCGCCTGGTGAAAAATAAAAATATTTAAACAATTATGTGTTTTTACCACAATTTGGGCAATCACAGTAAAATAGCACAATTTTTCCACAATCTCTAAAAAATCAAAACAAAAAAAGAAGGAAAAAAGCAGCAAAATGCAAATACAGCACAATTACAATGTGTATATACAGCATTGAGGTAATGTATGTGTCTAATTACTATATATCCTAAGTCATAGAGATACTAAACACATACAGATCTGGGTGGGGAGGGGTCTGTGAGCAGCCAATGGGGCTCTGATAGGTGATGATGTCATCCTTTAATTTAAAGGAACTCATGAGACTTCTTCCTCTGTGATATTCCATGGGTAAGACTGACAATCACATGACTTATTTACAGTAATGGGCTTTATTCACAAAACGTTTTTTTCCTCTCTGTTTTGACAAAAAAAAAATAACATCCATTTTGCTGTTTGGCCGCCCGTCATTACAATGACGGCTGTTGGTACATTATTCTAGGTCAGGTGGACTGATTGGCCTTCAGGCGCGACTTTATTTGAAAGGTCCACTAAATTTAATAGTTAAAGGGGTAGTGCGGCGCTAATCATTTATTCACAAAATAACACACATTACAAAGTTATACAACTTTGTAATGTGTGTTATGTATGTGAATGGCCCCCTTCCCCGTGTTCCCTCCCACCCCGGAAGTGTGGTGCTCTATACTCACCGCATTTGCGTCGACCTCCGGCTGCCCATCGCGGATGAGCAGCTGATGACGCGACAGAGGGGGGCCAGCGAGAGGGATGGCTGGAGTGGTTCGCCATCATTGTCTCAAGATGGCGGCCGGGGGTCGACACGAATGCGGTGAGTATAGAGCACCACACTTCCGAGGTGGGAGGGAACACGGGGAAGGGGGCCATTCACATACATAACACAGTTTGTAATGTGTGTTATTTTGTGAATAAATGTTTAGCACCGCACTACCTCTTTAGGACGGTGAAAGGCAGGTGAAAAAAGAAAAACTGTGTGTGAATATTAGTTATAACGTCCACTGTTTGCAATAGAGGTCCAAAAATAATCATGATCATTATTTTTGACGTCCGTGCAGACAGTGTCCGTTATTCAATACAATGTGTGCATTGGACGCCGGTCATTCCATTGACTTTAATGCATTGCACTGAAGTCAATTAAATTGTAGAAAAAACGGACGTCTTTTTAGAAGCATCTGCCAGTGGTTTAAAGAATTGAATTTCATTTGTTTGAGTTATGTTTCTTAGAGCCAAAATGTTCAGCTAATAAACAAACTCTGTAAGCCGGATGTACACCTTCTAAGCGTGCTGGTTCCATCATTATTTTAGGGGGTGTATATGTTCTGAACCCATAAAATGAAGGCCTCCAACATAGGACCTATGTGCCGGCATAGGTTAGCTACTGATTTTGCTTCTACACACACACACACACACACACACACACACATATTTTTCGCGGCCGGACATATACGTGTAAAACTCCGGCCGGGATTTATGCAAGTTGCGGCCAGCTACGTACGGTCCGCGAACTTACGCCCGTAAGCTACGTACGCTTCCAGAGTGGTGTACGTAGCGATCTGACAGCGGTATTTTACTTGGATATCTTCGGCTAGCCCTGGACACCCCACAGAACCTTTTGGATCGGCAAATCAAAGTTTAAAAAAGAAGAAATCACCACTCCGCACGGGACCACATGTTACGCTACGGGCGTAAGTTACAGCATTTCCGTCCCGAAACAATGGTCTGGTTCATTTATTACGGCGCCGCATACGATCCGGGCGTAAGTTCCCAATGCACATTCCAAATGTACCCTAAAAATATTAACATGTGAGCGGAGCCATGTTATACAAGTGTTACTGTATAAGGCCATGTTCCCACTACGTAAGTTCGGTAGTAATCACGGCCGTTGTAACTTACATAGCGCTACCTTCTAAGGAATCCTGTCCGTAGTGTATACACATAGGGGGAGATTTATCAAACATGGTGTAAAGTAAGACTGTCTCAGTTGCCCCTAGCAACCAATCAGATTCATTCCTCACAGACTCTTTGGAAAATGAAAGCTGGAATCTGATTGGTTGCTAGGGGCAACTGGGCCAGTTTCACTTTACACCATGTTTGATAAATCTCCCTCATTGTCTTAAAAAAAAAATACACTGTGTGAGCATAGCCTAATAATGATCAGTATAAGCAGACATCTATTTAACACGATGGCCGCCTTTACCTGCTATGTTCCCAAAGTGGAAACATAGTCTTACAAAGAAAGCAGGCACAATGTTCGGCACAGGCTAGTCTTTGCGTTTTTAAAATGACGTAAAACATTGAGGAAGTAAGATTTCCATCAGTTCTATGTAAAGTTACATTATGGTGTTAGAGAGAGACGCGCCATCTGTCAAATGACAAACCCAACCTGCTGGGTTGCCACCCTTAGCTTGTATAATAGAAGTGTAAGTGTCATCTTCAGGGATAAGGCATGACTGTCACCATGCTGTTACTTTTGTAGCATGTGTGCATGGTGTGGGTTGGTTTATTTTTACACTACGAGCCTCATCCAGGGGTGATGATAGCCAGCTTTATTCTACATAAATACGTCTGGACATTGTGTTCATTGTGTGCAGCTGTGAACATGAGAAATGCTGTGTTCTATCAGAGCTACCTAGTAAAGGGTGGTAAATGATTTGTATTAAATAAGCAATGAGCCTCAGGATTGTTATAGCAAACAGAGTAGGACATGCCACAAGATGGAACTGGAATAATTTATGTACTTAAAGGGGTATTCTGGGAAAAATTCACTTTTGCCTTAGCCACAGGATAGGGGAAAAGTAGGAGATCGCCGTGGGTCTGACGTCTTTACCCCCAGTCGATCTTCTTTTTGGGCCCTGCCAGCTCTGTTATGAATGACCAGCAGTTCCAGGTCCGGCGTCAGCACAAGGCTTACCTGGGCAAGTGCTGGAGCCCACAGCATCTCTAGGGGCCCAGAGAAAAAGAGGGGCCCGGTTTTCTGATGTTCAGCCCGTTCACTGTAGTGCAGGGTGAGAACTGAATATCAGAAGACACAGGAGATGGAGCATGACCTGCATAGAGAGAGAAAAGGGATAAGGACCTGATCACATGACCTAAAGGTCCTCAACCATACAGTGTGGAGATCAGCCCGACAGAGAGGAAGAGGGAGAAGACTGAGCTGTAACTGCTGTGTGTCAGTGTCTGAATATGTCAGTGTCAGTCAGTCAATAAAGAATGTTTGTACATGTTAGTGATGTCTCACGTTATTGTGCATAGTATGTAAATGAGGGGCCCACTGAGGCTCTGTCGCCCAAGGGCCCGCAAAAACTTGGAGCCGGCCCTGTGCGGCTCTATTCATTCCTATGGAGCAATGGAAAGAGCCAAGTCCCCCGGAAGAGCGCTGTACTCAGCTCTTTCCGTTTCTCCATAGAAATTAATAGAGCCACGGGTCACGTGCCGTACCTGCGGCTCTATTCATAACAGAGTCGGCGGAGCCCAATACGGAGATGGGCGTGGGGTACATAGGTGCAATCTCCTACTTTTCCCCTATCCTGTGAATTCTTCCTGGAATACCTCTTTAAGTATCTACTCTATACACGAATCAACTGGGTGTAAAAACTGACAATATGCTGGTATTGAACATTGTTGTTGAATAAACTGTAAATTGTGCAAATTGTGCAAATGTTCAAACGTGCAAATGCTTGTCTAGCTTTAACCACTTTTAGGCTATGTTCACACAACTTTGTTTTTTTTGCCGTTTAATTATCGACTTTATGGACGACCTTTATTTTTCCGGCATAAATACAGCAGTATTATGGAAATTATGGCTGTAATTTGCACTATACGTCCATTTTCGCTTCAAAATGATGGTCGTCTAAAAATACAGTAGAAATAAGACCAAAAGAAGATATTGTGTAAACCTAGCCATAGGATGTGTTCACACAGTGTAATTTACAGCTAATATTGAGACCCATCTGACTGTCAATCAAGCAGGGTCAGGTATTGGAGGGGGATTTGGGAGGTATTCCATATTGCTGCAAATTGGGGGCTTGGGAAAACCTCTCTGACATTTTCTACTGGAGAATAAAAACATTTTTCAACATTCTGAAAGCACAGACAGATATATGAAATGTACCATTTTATTAGTAAAACATTGGTATCACTGAATAGAATACAATGATCGACATGAGAAACAAAACATTTTTGGGCTAGTGACATGGAGAGAGAAAGGAGCTGCTGCACCTCACACCTATGGCTGACGCTAATGCCTCTCGGCTACATTTAAAATCCAAGGCCAGGATGTTGGTATATAATTTGATCAAACCATATTGCCTCATGTACCAAGTGCAGGTTCCCTGGTCCACATGAGTCCCTACACTAAATCAACACTAAGTCAGTCAGTGACCACCAACTCCGCAAAGCGAGTGCAAGCAGGGAAGAGAGGCCACAGAATGGCCCTACAACCCCAATGTCACAGGACCAAACCCCAAGGCCCCCCACAAACCCAGCAGAGAAAGCGGCCACCAAACAACACAAGTGTGGATTTTGGGCTAGGTTCAAACTACATAAAATCTTGATCATCTTTCATCACACTGGGGCAGTCGTTTTGCAAAAAACGTGGTTCCCCCCCCCCCCCCAAAAAAAAAAATAGTTGCACAATCACTGCCATTTTAATGAAAGATTTGCGTCATTTTCACATAGTGGGAACCTAACCTTACAAAGAATACAGATATGGAGAGAATAAACAAAGGTCCCATTATATTGTATATGCATTGTACCATTTATACCTGTGGGTGGTTATTATTGATTCTGAACTCTCATTGCCCCTTAAATTTTGTAGTAAATAATAAAAAGTGTAAGGTATCATAATGAAGAAATGTATTTACTGGTCTGTTGAGAAATCGAATGATCCCTTCAATGAATATAATGTACTAGTCAGCATTTATAGTTTGTCTTACACCTAATTGCAACCAGTAATATTGCTAGTGATGAGCGAACATCCCGATGTTCGCCTCGGATCCCGAACACAAACATTAACCCCTAGACAACCCAGGACGTAATTGTAAGTCCTGGCGTCGCTAGGGGAGTTCAGAGGGGGGGGGGGCGTGCTGACCCCGATCTGAACCACTATATACAGCCCGGGACCACAGCAAAGTTGACAACTGTATCTAAACGCTTGATTTTCCCCCCTTCATTGGTGGTGTAGTGGGGGGACCCCCCCCCAAAAGCGATGCGATCGCGGAGGAGCGTTCCCCACATCTTGTCCGGGCCAGGGTCTGCACCATAAGGGCGCTAATCCCGGCTCGGTAATCTATTGCTCTCGGCTGCAGCACCCAAGAACGATAGAACACCGATCTCATTGATCTATGCAGTATATCTATACTGCATAGATCTCAATGAGAGAAATGACAGTAATACTAGAAGTCCCCCAGGGGGAATTACCCTAACCCCAGGGGGAATAGCCCTAACCCCAGGGGGAATAACCCTAACCTCAGGGGGACTTCTAGTATGTGTGTAAAAAAAACAAAAAAAACAAAGGGTTTTTTATTAATAAAAAAAATCCCCTCCCCTCCCCTCTTTTCCCATTTTATAAATAAAAAAATAAACATGTTTAATATCACCACGTGAGTATTCACCTGAACTATTAAACAGCATAAGCACCAAAAAATTCCAAAGTGCAAAGTTGCACATTTTTGGTCACATCAAATGTAGAAAAATTGTAATAAAAAGCGATCAAAAAAAATCGCATATACACACTCAAGGTACTGATAGAAAGAAAACATCATGCCGCAAAAAATGGCACCTAACACAGCCCCATAGATCAAAGGATAAAAGTGTTATAAGCCTGGGAATGGAGCGATTTTAAGGAACATTTTTTTTTAAAAGGTTTGAATTTTTTAAAAGCATTCAAATAAAATAAAAGTTACACAAGTTACATATTGTTTTAATCGTACTAACTTGAGGAACATATATAACATTTCAGTTTTACCCCAGGGTGAACAACGTAAAAACAAAACGCTAAATAAAAAAAAAAAAGTTTCACCACACATATAATATTTTTCTGGTTTCACGGCATATTTGAGGCAAAAATTGCAACTGCCATTACAAAGTACAATTAGTGGCGCAAAAAAAAGAGGGCTCATCTGGTCCATAGGTGGAAAAATGCAAGTGCTATGGCCTTATATACACGAGGAGGAAAAAACGACAGCATGAAAATGAAAATTGGCGGGGTCTTCTAAGGGTTAAAAAAAAAGATTGTGATCGGTTTGTGTTCGCCAAACATTCAGCAAACAACCACAGAACAAATAACAAGCGTACAGTACAAGCGTAAGTTTTGGTCTTCACACATGCGTACAGATTATCAGGTGCAAAGCATAAGTTGCGCAGTTGCGTACATCGCAAGATAAACGTTTGCAAGTTCGAAGATGTTTGAAAATGATCGTTATGAACATTCCGATCATCGAACAAATTGTTTGTGATATACGAACACGAACAATTAGCGTTTTCCTTGTAAGAACTTACGAACATTTACGAAAATCTTCGCTCATCACTAAATATTGCCTGGACTTCAATGTACATACCGGAAAAGACATGAGGAAATATGGATATCCCATGCCACTAGAGATAGTTTTGTCAAGGAGAAGGAAATTACAGGATTCTCTTTTTGATACATGTGGGCCAGATGGGAATGCCATTAGCAAAATGAGGAATGCATTAGTGGTATAGAATTATTTTCTGGGTCAGTGTCAGCAGACATTAGATGACATGAAGTGTATACATTCCTGGACGACTTTGCACGGACTTTCCTTGGACTCATTGGAAAATATGGTTATGTCATTCACACTGTGTGTTATATTCAATAGCCGAGGCACTAAGAACATCCTATGTGCTACAGTGTGTGTCTGAACTTGAAGAGCATAGCACAGAAATTACAGGGTAAGGCTATGTTGAGTAAAGGCGCCATCTTGTTAAATTGATGGCCGTTAATAATTATCATTATTAGCAGCCGTCTATGTGACGAGACGGACGCCTTCCCTCATATTTTGGAGTTAAAATACTGTATGTAATATTACAGCATGGGTCAGGTGCAGTGGCGTAGCTTCCATAGAGGCAAGGTAGGCAGTTGCTATGGGGCCCGTGCAAGAGGGGGGCCCAGGGGAGAAGGTAAGACTGTGTGTCATTCTGCATGAATCCTAGCTAAGCCCCTGGTCAGGTGAGAGAATATGAAGCAGGCTCGGGAGTTGGCTCTGCGTCCTAGCCTTCAAGTACTGGGTGCTATCTGCAGATGGCACCTGTCGGTAATGATAGAGATTAGAGATGAGCAAACCTGGAGCATGCTTGAGTCGATCCGAACCCGAACTTTCGGCATTTGATTAGCGGTGGCTGCTGAACTTGGATAAAGCCCTAAGGCTATGTGGAAATCATGGATATAGTCATTGGCTGTATCCATGTTTTCCAGACAACCTTAGAGCTTTATCCAAGTTCAGCAGCCACCGCTAATCAAATGCTGAACGTTCGGGTTCGGATCGACTCAAGCATGCTCGAGGTTCGCTCATCTCTAATAGAGATCACTCTGATGTCTGTCCTTTCTCTGTTATCGCCCAATCAGTAGTGATCACGATTATGCAAAAAAATTTGATTCTGACATGTGAATGCTTGTATTGACACAGGGACCTTTGACTTTAAAGGACAACTCCCACAAAAATTTTTTTTTGCTCATTTAACACACATTACAAAGTTATATAACTTTGTAATGTGGTTAAATACCCGGCCTGGCCCCCTTCCCCCACTTTCGGACCCCCGACCCCCCACCCCGGAAGTTAAGGAATGTATACATTACCTATTACGATCGTCACGGTCCTCTTCTCCGGGGCGGCATCTGGTGACGACGACGTCAGAGCCGAGGGGCGGTCCGGGTCTTCTTCCTCCTCGGCGTCTTCATGCAAAGTGAATGGGGATGAAAAGGCTGCTGGTGCACATGCGCACCAGCAGCCTTTTCATTGGCTGGAGCGCATCACATGGCTTCCAGCTTGCTCAGCCCTGATTGGCTGAGCTTGCTGGAAGCCATGTGATGCGCTCCAGCCAATGAAAAGGCTGCCGGTGCGCAAGCGCACTGGCAGCCTTTTCCATCCCCTGGACCCGGAAGTTGGAGACATCGCTGGATGGCGGACGGCGGCGACGGAGAGGCGGACGGCGGGCGAATCGAGTGGCGATCGTCACCGGAGAGATGGGGAGTATGGTGTCTGTGTGTGTCTGTGTTTTTTTTTTTTGGGGTCTCGCGGGAGTTGTCCTTTAATGGCCTCACTATAGTAAGCCCTAGACAACCCTAGACTTTTAAGAAGATTTTCAGGGGTTTAAAAGTCGTTTTATATGCCAGAAAATGTTAACCCCTGCCTGACCGCAGGAGGACTTACCAGCTACAGCCACTCACACACTTCTAAATTAGAATCTATGCAGGCTATATAATTTAGAAGTGGGTGACTAGCTGCAGCTGGAGAGCCCTGCTGCGGTCAGGCAGGGGTTAACCCAAGCAGGAGGCAGTGGTGCTGGAAGTCCAGGAGAGTCTGCAGAGTTGTCTCCCTATGATCGCTGCCCCCCCAACCTGACTACTACTGGTAGTGTTCATGGCCAACAACCTGCACCCCCTCCCGAGCAGAACCCCCATTGAAAAACAAACAAACAAATCAACTCACCTGTCACCTGTTCCCAGCAGCTCCACTCTTGACAGCCGCGCATCTCCTCTGTCATCTTCCCAACTGTGCCGGAAGTCCCCACAGCGTTTATCATTCTTAATCGGACATTGCCGCTGCCTGGGTCACCTCTGCTCGCCTGTCCAACCACCCGGAACCCGTCCTTAGACCACCTCCAACCCTCCTCAGGCCCTGGCTGGCCATTGCTCACTGGTCCGGCAGCCGCCAGCGGGGACTTCAATGACAGAGGCTGCAGGGACTTCTGGGGCAGGCAGTGTCTCTGTACCACGCTATCTGCGCCAATAAGATGACAGACTAGGCAGTTTTTAAGCTCCCCCACGATATGCGCCGACAATACCCAGCATATAAGACGACCAGATTTTTCGGGGTTAAAAAGTCATCTTATACGCCAGAGAATACGGTAGTTCTTTTATTGACTTTAAATAATTTCAGAACAAAATGTACCTTTTTTTATATTATTATATATTATATTTTGTATTAGTAGCAGTACTTCAATACCTGCCCCAATTTTCAGTATTTTAGCATTAGTTAAAAATTTTCAAAAATTGCAGAGTCTGATGTCATTAGTACCCCTCTAGTTTGGTAAGTGTGTCTGGTACTCTGTTTTATGGTACTAACCTGCAAAACTCTACTCCCAAAACCCTTTACTCAAAAGTCAACTGAATTCTCTTACTTTAGCAGGACTGGCCGACAAGTGTATGAGGCTCCTGATTGGTGGGGGATAAGAAGAATTGGATTACCAACCACATGGCCTATTTGTTCTCAGAAAGATAAAGCTGCAGCCCGACCTATCCGACAGCAGTTTACTCCTCCTCTCTGCATCGAGAACACTTGAACATTTAGTCATGTAGAACTGGGTAGATAGCTGCTGTCCAACACCTATTAAACATATATGGCTTCCTCAACCTCAACGGTTTTTAATTTTCTCCAAAATCAAACCATCAACTTATATTAACTTTTTTTTGTCTACTATTATCACATCCTTGTTTGACAGCTGCTTATTTATTCTAGTTCCACGCTAAACCTTATTTTGATGCTTAAGAAGGAATCATTGTTTGGCAAATCCAATTAGATTTTGAACCCATTTTACACATTTTACACATGGAGTGATCCATTGTAAGACTTTAACTGTCCTATGGAATCGCCCTGACAAGATTTATTTTCTGAAAGAGAGAGAAAAAATAACGGGAAAAATTGAGAAGTATACTGGGGCATGCCAAATGAAATAGCCAAGGAACTGTATGTGTAGAATTCCTGAATTTTTATTGCTATTATGCAACGTTCAGTCTACTTGGCTCCTTTATAATATATACAGACTGCGCATGTCAAAAAATGTGGTCAAGTCTTGTAGGTTTTAGTTTTATGTCAGTCTGTTTCAAGTAGAAAATGATACCACTCAAGCTATGAAACACAACTACTTTAACCACATAGAGGATCTGGTAACGTAAACCCAAAGTGACCAAAGAATGTACATAATGTTGGCCACAAGCAAAATGACCGTATTTTGAAATGATGGAAAATAAAAAAAATGATTGGATAAATTCCAGATTTCAACTCTTTGAATCATGTGGAAATTACTTCTCTCTTCGAAAAATCTGAAAGCCTCCAAATTAGACCATTGTTTCAATTGAACCTGACATAATAATGTCTTAGGAGGTAACAAAACATATATTTTCTCTTACAAAGACAGAATCCCCCCCTTCCCTTAACTCCCAACCACGGTTAGTACAGAAGCTTGGCGTTTTCCCCACGAACAAAACAATACTCTTTAAAAAAAAAAAACTATTTTTTTTAACCTATAGAAGTAAAAATGAAAATTTCTTTAACTTTTTGCGATTACCCTATACATCATTAAATGGCTTTGGAATTTTTGCAATTATTAGAATCTATTCTTTATCTTTCTAAATTAATCTTTTCTAAATGTGAATGTTTGCACATATAAGCTTTGTTCCCACTTCTGGAACATATTGGGCAAACATGGCCACCTCGTTAAATAGACTGCTAATATTGATCATGATCGTTATCAGCATCCATCTATGTTACAAGATAAAGAAGTGATTACATTAATTGCAAAAATTTTCTCTTGAGTAGTTGTAATTGTGGCATCCAGTGGGATAGGTTAGGACCATAAAAGAGAAGATTCTAGTGGCCAGCCCTCTAGATGTAAGAAGAAAATCTATACAGAATAGGGCTATGTTCCCACAACGTTTTTTCTTGCCCATTTACATTTTTTTTAAAAATGACTTCCATCATTTTGAGGTGGTTATTTTACGCTTTGGCCGTCATCAGTGCAATGACGGGTGATGGTACATTATTCAGGTTTAGGTGGACTGATTGCCCTTTGGATGTGTCTTTAATTGAAAAGTCCAGTGAATTTAATAGTAAAGACAGAGAAAGGACGATAAAAAGGAAAAACTAAAAAATAATGTCCGCTTTTTGCAAAAGACGTGCACGAATAATTGACATGATTATTTTGACATTTGCGCAGACAAGGTCCATAATTTTATACGTCTGTCATTCCACTGACTTCAATGCATTCCATTGAGGTCAATTAAAATGTGGCGATAACGGACGTCTTTTTAAAAAGAAACAGGAGGCGCCTTTTCACTTTTTTTTTTTACTTAGTGTGAGTAAATCTCCCAATATTTGTTTTGAGTCCAATGGGGCAAATCTGTCAGATTTGTTTCAGATTTGGACCTAGATTAAAAGCCCTATTCCACGGGTCGTCAGACCGGTCGTCAGAGGAGCAAACGAGCGCTCTCAGCGCTCGTTTGCTCCTCGTTCCCCGCTCGCTGCCGCAGCTATTCATCGCGGTTGCAGAGAGCGGATGAGTGCGGGAGGGGCGGCAGGGAGCTGCGGGGGGGCTGCTCGGAGGATCGCTGATCGTCCGGGCAGCCCATAGGATACAGCAGCATCTGCTGCCGATGCTCCTATTCAACGGAGCGACGGCAGGAGATCGCTGCTATATCAGTCGCTTGTTTTTCAACATGTTGAAAAACAAGCGACTGCAACGATCAGCTGACATGAATGATGTCGGCTGATCGTTGCACTCTATTCCACTGGACGATTTTCGTCCGTAGCGGCCGATATCGAACGAATACGGACGATAATCGTTCCGTGGAATAGGGCCTTTAGATTCTAACGTGCCCTGCAAATGATCACCCAAGGATTTACAGGAACGGGGCCTCCTGTACAGTACACTGAGTGGCTGGGCCAAATCCAGAGCTTATTCTTTAGTGGGCCATGAAAACAATAGAGTTGTGTGAATAAACAATAGACTTATAGGTATTTTTTTATTAGGTATTTATTTATTTATTATTAGCTTTATTAGGCATTAGGTATTTCAGTTTTTTTTCTAACTTGTAAGTTTATTTAGCATTTTTTGAATGCCTTATATAATGATTGCCCCAAATGCCTACGCATAGAATATGACTATTTTCTGTACAACTTTGACTCCTAGGGAATTTTTACATTAGCGGAACTTGACTGAGCCTAATCAAACTGGAAGTAGCAAGTAAAATCTATGACATGCCAAGAGATTACTGCGACACCTTCCTAAAGTGTGGAATGAGAAATGAACTGTACAGAAAGGCAGCTTACACGGTTTATAAGTGCAGTGTAAAGTATTTTATCCAATAGTTCTTGACATCTATTTATTTCTCTCTTGATGGGTGAGCACATATGTTAACACACGTCAGGGACTGCGGAAACTTGGTTAACGCAAGCATCAGTTGTTGGTGGCTAAACAGGACGGTTAGTAGGTCCCCTTAATGCACATTCATCGCACTGGCCGTGAGCTAAAAGTGGCTTCAATTCAAAAACTGAGAAAGAAAAAAATGATGTGTTAACTTATTTGTTGTGAAAAGGATTAACGTGGAACGGGCCCTTTCAGTTGCATATACTCTGTAGAAATGTTCATCTGTATAACATTGTCGGACTGACAAGCAGATGTTGATAAGTGGTTGTACATTTTTTTCCTTGCCGGATCTTAGTCATCTGAAAGTGCACAACTGTAAAACTCAATAAATAAATTATATACACACCCAATTCTCTGGCATATCGTCCATCATGGGCCTTCTGATAGCTGATATCACCACGATTGTAGCTTAGTCAAGCAGCTTCATAAATAAAATGTTAAAGAAGCAATGGAAAAGTGTATTTTATATTACAGTCATACTGTATATACTACATTATTTAGTCAGACATAACAGGCATTGTTCTTAAAAAAAAATATTTGGAGAGCATTTATGTGTCAGCCATTGTAACGTATGTCATTGTTTGTCATTTGCTTCCTCTTTCTGTTGGGCCTGGTTCACACTACGTTTTTGCAAAAAAAAAAAAAAAAAACGGATGGAAAAACGAGTACATTTATGTGCAGCCATTTTGAATTTTTTTTCTATTGACTCCCATTATAAAAAAAAAAAAAAATCAAGATGCATCCTTTTTTTTAACGTAAACAAAAATCTGGTCAACTACGTTTTTTTGTTTTTTTGTGTATGTTAAAAAAAAACAACATGCATTTTGACCCCCTTTTTTTTATAATGGAAGTCAATAAACACAAATGCACGTAGCAAAATACTTAAACACAAATGCATCCGTTTTGTCCATCCGTTTTTTTGCAAAAACTTATGAAAAAAAACGAATTGCAAAAAGGAAGTGCGAACCCAGCCTCAGTGACATTAAAAAGTCTTTTTACCCTATTAGATGTTCTTTGTCTTTGAGTATTTGTCATATTGTTGCTGGTATAAAAACAACCAACCAACAATTACCTGGGTAAATTGACAAAGTGAGTGGCCAGTACATCAGCCGAGTCATGACGTGTACACCCCAGAGATCCCGCAGTCCAGTGGGAGTCCCAAGGCCGGTCCCGCCACTCACCACAGGCACAGGGAGAGGTAAGTTCGTACCAGTTAACAAATCCCCCTGCCGGCTGCTGGATTTTCAAAATCCCCAGATTTCTCCTTTAAAGACAGCTTGTTCGCTTCTCCCAAAAAGTCTTTATGCAATTAGCTCAGCAGATGGTTGACATCCAAGAGCTAATACCAAAGAGCTGTAAAGAGAGCCTGTCTTCATTCATACCAAGTGACTACACTCTTGAAATATCCTGATCTTTGTACCAATATCTTCTAATCTCCCCACACAGGATTGTTCAGCCGTGCTAAACGTAGATGTGTTCTTAATGGAGGCTGGAGGGGTAAACCACTGTAAGACAGCTCTGACGGGGGTTTATCTACATGAGAACAAACATGACGGGCACTTGAGTTCCAAAATGCCCAGTGCTTCTTTCTCCTGACATTATCCATGGGGGAAATTCAGGGAGCTCCCATTCATGTTAGACAGTTAGAGAATCCCGTCTAAGGGCCCTATTACACGGGACGATTATCGTTCAAAAAATTGTTAGATCGTTCAGATTGGAACGATAAACGTTTCGTGTAATAGCAGACAACGATGAAAAGACCAACGAGAAATCGTTGGTCGTTTGATAGAATTTGGACCTATTTTTATCGTTGATCGATTGCAAATCGTTCGCATGTAATAAGACGTCGTTCGGTAGTTCGCATTAGAGATGACAAGACGACCGCAAGAATAATCATAAGTAAGGATCATTGTTCCGTGTAATTGGGTGAACGATTTGAGGTCGTTCGTCCCAGCGGTTGTTTAAGATTGCTTATCGTTAATCATTGAAAAATCGATTTGTGTAATAGTAACCTAACTCTAGGCGAAAATTTGGTTTTCATTTTTGCATTAATTTACATTTACTTTTATTAAGAACAACATATGCATGATTCTTCAGCCCACATAGGAATCGATTCGTGACAAGATGTAAATGGCTACCAGACTATGTGATGCACAAGCTTATAGTATCTGTCCACTTAGAACGTGGTAGCCTCATTACTGGTAATTAGATGTAATCAGCAGCAGTTGTTTTGCCCTAGATATAGATCAGCTCTAAGAACCAGCCAAACAAGAGCTGTAATGAGTGTAATGGAGGGTGAAGTAATCCTCATGAAATTGAAAGGTAACCAGTGATCTAAGCCTATGAGATAGCTCCACTGACTCATACAGTATAGTACCTACCTTGACCAAGCAGCAATTATGGCACATCTTTGTACCAAGTCTAGATGGGAAATTCCCCAATATTACCATAATCCAGTAGAGTCTTAATCCATTAAAACTGGTCGAGGTACTGTACAATGAAACATACATTGTCTGAACGTTCAAATGACAGCACTTACTCCCCAGAAAACTAAGGGCCCTATTACACGGGACGATATCATGCGAAAAATCTTTAATCCGTTCAAATTTAAATGATAATCGTTCTCTGTAATTACAGGAAACGATCGAAAAATCGTTTGTATGTCGTTAATTGTTGATTTAGATCTGAACCTAAAAGTATCGTTAATTGTTCGCTGTAATTCCACATTCGTGAGCTCAAATTCCACATTTTTTCGCAAATTGTTCAGTGTATTTGCACATTGTTCATTGTTTTGCTGGGATCAGAAGTAATAAATGATCATAAAAACGATCACAAGAACGATCATAGTATCTAACGACCATCAATCTGTGTAATATGGTGAACGATTTTAGGTTAACGATAAAAATCTTGTTTGCTTAATACTTGCCATTGTAATTTAGTTCTTCTCGTGTTAAAGCGAATATACCATCAGGCACATTGCGTTGAGTTTTTTACAAGAATAGACCGACACCGGCACGGGAATGACGGTGGTACAGTCCTTTTTTTTTAACTGCTGCCCCACGCACAGTGGCGGTCTATTGTCGACCACTGTCCGGCATGAAGCACTGGGGGCAGATCCGCCAGTCCTCAGTGTGACAATCTCCCTTCTGAGATGTAGTTCCATTGATTCTAATGGAGCCACGTCACAGAGGGAAGAGGGTTTCATCATACTGGGGGCCGTGCACGGGAACCAGGCGGCAGTTCAAAAAAAGGACTATGCCACCGACATTCCTGTGCCGGCGCCGATCCATTCATGTAAAAAATTCAAAGCGATGTACCTAATGGTACATTTGCTTTAAAGCACAAAGCACTACTATGCTGGACATACAATATGGTATCACAGCAACCGTACTAGTAAGTATTGCCAGTGTCATCTTATACATGATGCCAGAACAGTATTTAACTTATAAGGGGGGATTTATCAATACCGATGTTCGCGTACACTGGTCTTAAATTGGCATGCACGGAAAGGATTCCCCATAGAAATCAATTAGATCCGTGTTTTTCACGGATGTACACGGATGTGACATCCGTGTTCATCCGTGAAAAACACGGATGTGATGTAATCAATGTCATTTAAAATGCTGTAAGACAGATCCATGAAAAAAACGGACACGGATACAAAACGGATGCAAAACGGACTGTTTTGCACGGATTACGGAGGTAGCTGCCGGACCACAATCACGGACCGGGAAAATCACTGAACGTGTGAATGCAGCCTTAGACCTTTGATAGCTCACTAACATTTATTTGAGCAATGAGCACTTCATGTATCTCAGATGGCATACTTACTTCTCAACAAATATTAAACCTGAATGTCATTCTAGTTATCACAGTTGTACTAGGCCAGCTGCATCGATAAACATTCTAATCTCTATGGTAGCGTCATAGCTCGCCCCCGATGGAAGGAAGCATGGGGAATGTTGAATTCCAAACGCCTCGTCCTTTCTTCTCCTTGGAGATAAGCCATCTTCAGAAGTTTTTGGCAATAGCTTATTCGCTTCTTTAGTTGAAAATACATCTACAGTATGTTCAATCAACCCAAGTATGCATGTGTATCTGGGAGTCTGGAGGAATAGATGTTGGTCGAATGAGTGCTTAACCGATAGTTATGTAAGGTGTGTCACCACCTTAAAGGGAACCAATTACCTAAAAAACGCCTGTTACTCTATGGAAATGTGCTGTAGCAGCACCCAGCTACTTTCCAGACATCCTTCTACAATTTTCTCCCGGCAATGTACAACCCGCAAACTTACTTTATAAACTTGGCGTGCTGTATGTAAATTGTCCCTGAGTAGTCATCTGAGCCGTGAGTCGGCAGCAAGTCGACACTGTCCCCATGGCGCTCAAGCGCAGTAATTGCGCCTCTCTGGGTGTGTTTAGACTGCATAATTGAGGGGTACGCCACCCCTCACGTTGGCACGCCAATGCCCTTACTGTGCTGCACATGCACAGTAAAATGGGTCCGATCTGTGCTGTGCAGAATAGCCTTGAACTCATTATCGAATCTTGTCTTGCCCTTGCAAGAACATCACAGGAGGTCTGCTCCATGCATTTATCATGCAACTCCATGTTACCTATAGAGCAGGTGTTTACCGTGTGTACGCTGGGAGGAGTATATATGGTAAGCCCTTGCACCTGTGGGTTGCTGCTGCACCTTCAGTTTTTTTGTCTTTACTTAAGCCACAAGCAGAATGCAACCTGCAGTGTGAACAGAGTCATAGATGTGCTGCCAATTTTTTTCCTTTTTTTCTGTTGAATGTGAGGGGTGTGGCTACCTCCTGTTGGCCTGCACTACACCCATGTCCCAAGGGTGCTATAAAAGAGATCATTTGGCTCCTATCTGCGCAGTTGTAGGCTTATTCAGCCCAGGAGAGGCCATTGGGATGCGCTCCAGCCAATAAAAAGGCTGCCGGTGCGCAAGCGCACTGGCAGCCTTTTCCATCCCCTGGACCCGGAAGTGAGAGACATCGCTGGACGGCGGACGGCAGTGACGGAGAGGTGGACGGCAGGTGAATCGAGTGGCGATCGTCACCGGAGGGATGGAGAATATGATGTCTGTGTGTGTCTGTTTTTTTTTTTTTTTTTTTTTTTTTGGGGGGGGCCCGCGGGAGTTGTCCTTTAATATCTACAGAGCAGGTGTTTATCGTGTGTACGCTGGGAGGACTATATACGGTAAGCACTTGCACCTGTGGGTTACTGCTGCACCTTCTGTTTTTTTACCTATAGAATTAGGCCACAGCTTGGTAGGTAAAATATTTAAGCAGTTGTCTGAAACTGTAAAACCTATTGAAAGGAGTTGATCTTGGTACTGTTTTATTTGGTTATTTGGAAAATTAATCAAACTTTTTGAAAAACAAACTTCTTATTTTCCTTCCAAGGCTTAGTGAAACACCACCTACAATATCTCAATGGTCAAGGAAGCTGGAGAAAATTAGCAGGCTGGAGGAGTTAACTAGCTGGATTGACCACAAGCATGACCTCCACCAGAAAGAAAGGGGGCCATGGCTTTCATATAGGGCACCTACGATGCCCACTTCCCCTTCCCCTACCGCCACCGCTAAATGCTTGTAAGGTTTGTATTGCTCTTTAAGGTTTCTTCACCTTAATCTCTTTTTTAAGGTTGATCTATATTTTAGATTCTGCACCTAGATTTGTGAATATTCATATGATACAGGTATCACTAGCTGGACTTATCTGAACCATCGGGGATGATACAGGGCCTACTTTCTTCCTCCAATCCCTGGCTCTCCTATTGTTCATATTTGATATGGTATTAGTACTATGTCATTTTTGCTAGTACTTTAATAAAAACATATTTGATAAAGGAGTTGTCAATTTTTTATTTTTTTATTTTTAAGATGATGACCAGAGCTAGATAATGGGAGCACTAGGGAAAAAAAACATACTCATACCTATGCTCACTTCCCGTCCAAAGATGTACCTATTCACTCAGTATGGGATTGCACAGCCAATCAATGGCCTCAGAGGTCACATGCAAGAGCAATTTTTTTTTTATTTTTTTTTTAAAGGATTTCAGGGGAAGCTATCAGTAGACTGTTCAGTGCAACACATTAGTAGTTTAGTTATCTCAGGTTAAACTCTATTAGGCAGTGGTGTTGATATTGTACATGGTGTGCACAGTAGGAAGATGCTAGCAAAACCAATCTTTCAGTGTGGGATAACAAAGCAGCTGAGATTTAATTTGGAGAACAGAAGCATCTCCCAGACTTCCATTGGCAACGCGAACAATTACAAAGAACAATCCGTGGCATTTCATGATTTGTTAGAATATGATCCTAATTTGTTTTTCCCAAGTCTGTGTGTATTTTAACAAGATGTTTAATCTTAAGAGCTCTTAAAGCATAAAGCATTCCTCCGAATAATATAGAATATCTGAATCATCCATCACACAGCACTGCCGTACCACCGGGACGTTCTGTTGTAATTGGAAACAGGCTTTAAAACAATGATTTTTACAGAATGAAAGAACAGTGTGTATTGACTGACAGGTGATTTAGTTTTTAGCCATTAGAGAGAGTGCATGTGTTGCCTAATACTTTGAAGTATAAAACCAATGTATGATAGATGATTTTTGTCACTTTAACTCTAAACAGTCTCAGAATAGACCAAAATGGATCTGTTACCGGCTTTTAAAACAATTAAAAATTAAATATAAGCATCAAGTGAAATGTATCTCTCACATGTTACGGAATGAGAATGCAGGAGATAAATATTGATACAAGGATAGAGTCACTAAATTGGTGCTGTTAGGACACATGAGAAAGGTTCTGTATAAATGGCACAAGATGACTTACCAAATTGTTTTAATCTACATCGACTTTGTAAAAAATGGGGCATTTAGGATTGTACATTTTGGATATAAAAATGTTCCCATGGCAGGTTACATAAGAGAAGTCTCTATTTGTAAAAGGAAAAATGTCACAATTGTTACATGTAATGACTTTTCTAGAATGGTCCCAGAAAAAAAAAAAACCCCACAAATTGGATCCCAGGATTTAAAATCTCAAGTGTCTAGGCTTGGATTAGTATAACACTGTACCTGTGCAAAGATGTCACAGAATCTGAAATTCTCAGGTGACCAGCTCACTGTGTAATGCTGTCATTAGAAACAGGTCCCACCGACGTATTCCGGTGGTTGCCATTAGTTATGCTGCGTTTACACGAAGCGATAATTCGCCCAATCGATCGTTTAACGATTCTAAAGAACGATTTGGTTTTTATAATGATCAGCGTTTATGCCGGGTTTACACGTAGCGATAATTGGCCCGATCGTACGATTAACGATTTCGAAAGTAACGTTTTTTTTTTATAACAATCAGCCTTTAGACGGAACGATATATTGTACGGAAAAATCGTTTTGCGATCGCTTAAGCCTATCTCGCACATACGGTTCAGGGAAGAAAAAGCGCTGCATCTCACACCTATGGCTGATACTAGTGCCCCTAGGCTAAATAAAAAACACATCAGAATTTTGTGTATGAATTGATCAAGCCATACTGCCCCATGTACCATCGTGCAGGTATCTGATACACATGGGTCCCTACACTAAGTCCACACCGTGCCAGTCAGTGGCTACCAACCCCGCATGCGTGCACAGTCAGGGAACAGGGGCCATGGGACGGCCCTGCGACCCCCATGCCACAGGACCAGACCCAAAAACACCACACCAGAACCCGGCCAGCATCGCCGCGGAGAAGGTCGCCCCCAAACAGCACAAGTCTAGATGAGGTATTGCGCTCACCATAGCTGCTGCAGACAGAATGGGAAAAGACAGGAGGGATTAAAACCATGAGCACTCAGGTGTCTCCTGCTAATTGCGGTCATGTGGGTCTCACCAGGAGGAGTGCAATACACGGAGAAAAGAGAGAAACAAAATGTGGTTCAGGGAAGAAACAGAGTGCTGCACCTCACACCTATGGCTGATACTAGTGCCCCTAGGCTAAATAAAAAACACATCAGAATTTTGTGTATGGGGTTGGTGGCCACTGACTGGCACGGTGTGATAGAACTCTATCGAATTCTTGGATGTGTTAGTAAAAATAGAAGACAACAAGCTAACTACTATAAGTTATCACAAGCAGAAGGCAGATGAACTTACCCAACGCCTGATGCTAAGGGGCTATCCCGTGGGAGATCTGCTGCTTGCCAAGGAAAGAGCCTATAAAAAAATAAGTGGAACACTGTTAAGAAAAAGTAACAACAGAAAAAATAAAAATAGTAATAAGCCTAGGTTTTCATTTGCATGTAAATATAGCCCCTTAGCAGACCTTGTACGTAAAACATGAAACGAAGCTTGGTGAGCGAAACTGCGTTGGAGTGTGAGGTGGGGGACTAGTGGACTGGGACCTGTCATCCATATGCATTTGTTTATCTATATGTGATTCCTATCAGCGTACTGTAGCAAATGGCACTGGCACGTTATCATGCACGTTAAGCTGGATGAATTATAATACTGAGTTTACAATATTTCATATATGGATGCACTGGCACTTTAAATAACTTGTCCCAGCAACTTGGTCTCCCACCTCCCCAGGTCTTGTTTTTAGTGTTGTTTTTCTGTGATTGATTTAATAAACATATATTTTGATAAATTTAAGTCTTATGTTATCTATTTTGATTAGTGGGGTTCCCCATATGAGTTTTTGGTGTAGTCTTGTACGTAAAACAATTCACAAAAACTGGTATTAGATTAAAAAAGATCCATATTTCCAGAAAAAACGCTGATAACGTTTAAACGTTGTAATCTGAAAGCTGTTCTAATACACAGTCGCTTCCAAGAGGAAAAAGCAAAACCAAATTGACTAGAAACAGTATCTCCAAAGGGTATGTTCAGATGCGGCAACTGGTGTGAACAGTGCCTTGTTACTAGGACATGAACATGCAAAAGAAGAGCCTGTGGAGCCTCATCAAAGAGTCTCGAAGCACAGGACTAGCCAGATATCCCTCCGGGAAGGACCCAGCCAATCGGTGGCTCCTGTACGGAAACCACGAAAACCACCATATTAAATGGCCCTATAAGTCAATGTAATGACAAGCGAAAAACCAAGGCCAGGTAACTATCCACAGACAGCTGTTTCAGGGTGTTGCCCCTCATCAGTGTGGAGCAGGATTCTGGCTAGGTGGGAGCAATGCCTAGTAGAGCCATAAGAGAAACAGATTGCTGAACTCAGGGAGACCAGCCAAACGACAACACTGCCGGCTGCTAGTGAAAGCACTCAATGCAGTGAAGTCCTAGGTGCATTGCCCCCTGGGAAACATGAATATGCAAAAGAAGAGCCCGTGGAGCCTCATCAAAGATTCTTGAAACACAGGACTAGCCAGATACCCCTCCGGGAAGGACCCAGCCATCTCCCTGAGATCAGCAATGAGTGCAGGGTGATCGCTGTCATCGGAGCTTCACAAGGAGGTAATTGTATAGATGCGGGGGGACTTTTTGACTTTATGTTGAGTATAACAGCGGATGCATGCTCCTTCAATTAACAATGTAATCTAAGTAATATTTTCTGTTCACTTCTGTTCTGTTTTTTTGTTTTTGTTTTTTTGCTGTAAAACAATCCATTCAGCCTTCTTGAGTGAAAGTTAGCTCTTGATATTCAATACTTAAAAAATCATACCCATAAAAGTTAGCAAGATAGCAAGACACATATAGTATGCCAATCTACTGGTATACATGGCATGCTGTTTTTGTCTGTCATGGATATGCTGTTTTAAGAATTGAATCAAAAGCAAATTTTTACTCAACACCAGATGGATTTTTTTTTACTTGTATACATTGGATATATTACCAACATTTACAGGATTACAGGAAGGCTCACAGTTAGGGCCCTATTACATGGGACAATTATAGTGTGAAAATATTGTTCAAATTCAAATGATAATCGTTCTGTGTAATTGCAAGCAACTAGGGATAATCCGAAACTGCCGAGGTTCGGGTTTGTATGAACCCGAACGCTCGGCATCAGATTCCCACTGTCTGCCCTCTCCGTGGATAGGGTGGATACAGAGGGAGGACCGCCTGGAAAACTGGGATACAGCCTATGGCCATGGCTGTATCCCAGTTTTCCAGGCGGTCCTCCTGCTGTATCCACCCTCTCCACGGAGAGGGCAGACAGCGGAAATCATTGCCGACCATTCGGGTTCGTACAAACCCGAACCTAACTCGGTTCGGACCATCCCTAGAAGCAGCCATCGAAAAATCGTTCATGTGTCATTGATCGTTGATTTAGATCTGATCCTAAAATCATTGTTTATCGTTCAGTTTAATTTCACATCATTCATTGTTTTGCTGGGATCAGATCGAGTAATTGATCGTAGTAGCGATCTTAAACTAACGACTATCGTTCTGTGTACTATGGTCAACTATTTCAGGCTAACGATAAACAATCTTGTTTGCGATGATTTAACATTAGTCGCTAATCGTTAAAAATTCGCTTTGTTTAATAGGACCCTTACTATAGAAAAAAATGACCAGCTTTTGCTTTCCTCTTTTGAGCTCCTGCACTGTTATAAGCTACTTGACAAGTATTTTAATGTAAATTGTGTCAGATGGCTGTCTGCAGTACTTCTGCTCGGGAGGAAGCTCAAGAGGAGAAGAAAGCGAATCCTAGCTCTTTCTTCTTTAGAGATAGTATTCTTAAATGGACGGTGATGTCACTGGGGCTTAATGAAGTATCGGTTAACCTCTGATTATGAGTTAACATCAATGGCTTCTGTCACCCACTGGTTATTATGGTACCCATTTAATGGGGAGGTGTTTTATGGGATCAAGTTGGATGGAAAAGTATTGTCCACTCTACTATTCCATTCTTCATTTCTGTGGTATACTGACGTATAACAGCCAGATGGAGTCCAGGAAAAAAAAAAACCTTCTGGCCTACATCTGCCAGGAGCTTTTCTGACTTATACACTAAATGGATATCACAAAATAGTTGTAAGCATAGCCTTAGGCTGGGTTCACACTAAGTTTATTTCATTCATTTTTACAAAAAACGGATGCATTTGTGCATCAGTTTCGATCCGTTTTTCCATTGGCTTCCATTCTAAAAAGAGAACGGATCAAAACGTATCCACTTTTAGGCTGGGTTTACACATATTATTTTTGCTCAGTATTTTGGTCCTCTTGTTGCAACCAAAACCAGGAGTGGATTGAAAACACAGAAAGCCTATGTTCACACACTGTTGAAATTTAGTGGATGGCCATAATTTTATGACAAATAATGGCCGTTATTTCATAACAACGACCAATGTTTTAAAATAACGCCAATTATTTGCCATTAAATGACGGCCATCCACTAAATTTGAACAGTGTGTGAACATATTCTTTCTGTGTTTTCAATCCATTTCTGGTTTTGGTTGCAATATGAGGACCAAAATACTGAGCAAAAATACTGTGTGTGAACATAGCCTTATAGCCTACACAAAAATGTGGTCGACTACATTTTTGTGTACTGTAAATAAAACTGATGCATTTTGATCCATTTTTTTTTTCTTTTTAAATAATGGAAGTCAATGGAAAATCAGGTTCAAAACGGATGCACACAAATGCATTTTTTTTTTTGTAAAATGCATGAAAAAACAAACAAACAAAAAAATATAGGGGGAGATTTATCAAAGGGTGTAAAATTTAGACTGGTGCAAACTGGTGCAAACTATCCACAGCAACCAATCATAGCTCAGCTTTAGGCAGTGCTGAAAGGAAAGCTGAGCTGTGATTGGTTGCTGTGGGCAGTTTGCACCAGTCTAAATTTTACACCCTTTGATAAATCTCCCCCATAGTGTGAACCCAGCCTTAATCTAAAATCAGTTGGTGCTATACAAAAAAAAAAAAAAAAAGCAAAGCACCTAGCTATGATAAAGTAGTTCTAACTGCTATCAACACTCCTGCATCCTATCTGTCTGAAAGTGGATATAGGCAGTACAGACCTATAATGTTCAGCATGAGATAATGTTACAGCCCCAAGTACATGTGTTTTGCCTATTTGTTTAATTGCTGATTGAGCCATTACACAGTCTGCTGCAATGCTAATTGTTTTGTAAGGAGCCGGCCTCTCCAGTAACCTTCCCCGGGAGCTGTCTGAGCTGTTACTTATAATTACAGCATGCGCTGCACCTTAATAGTCAACTGTTTAGTACGCTGGAGGTGGGAGATAATCCTTTGTACAAGTAACAGGCTACTCATTGTTACAAAATGTCTCTATATTTTATTACCACCAACCCGAGGTGAAATGCTTAAATACATCATATTCTTTAATATAATTGTTTAATAGGCACATACGTTTATGGACTTCAATAAAGGCTAAGGAAGTAATAAGTATTTAGTGCGATTACTTATTAGATCACTGGATTTGGAGCCATTTATAAAAGTTTTAATGCTTCCCCGACTTACCACACCCTAGGAGAGTCCTTGTGATGCTCTGTAGTGCCTTGGTCTCTTGGGCTTATGAAGAGAAAATCTTTTGAATGTAAGAATAAATATTTGGCTGGAGTTTAAAGAGTGAGCAGTGCTATGGGACAGGCCTTTTTTTTCCAGCAGGGGTCCGGAGGCCAGTCCCACCACTAGCTGCGGGCACTGGGGGAGGTAAATTCATACTCCTGATTAGGGATGAGCGAACCGAACCGTTACGTACCAGAATCGTTACGAATCTGGTAAAAATAACAAGGGTGACGCAAAATTGTACTTTTTCACAGACTAGGCCAGGATACAAGGGATTATTACTCCTATAATCCCTTGTATCCTGGTTTTCTGTGAATATCAAGATGTGTGACGTCACTCCTGTTAGGGTGAGACCTTAAATTAGTCTCCTCAGATATACCTGGGTGCTGCCTAATCAAAAATGTAATGTGACAGCTGTCTGTGAGTATTAACCAAGAAACATGAAAGCAACTTCAGTGTTCAAGCTTATCAAATTTATTAAGGGAAAATCTCAGTTCATATCTTTACAATAAAGGTTCAAAAAATAGGAGAACCCCGTTTAGCCGCAACAAAAAAAGTAAAAAAAAAAAAAACAGTCCGAAAAAAAAGTCCCATCACTGTCCCAGAAAAAAAAGTCCCATCAGCTGTTCCATCACTGCACAGTTTTGAAGAAAAATGTTGGTGACTCATTGGGATTCTTGGTGTCCAAGACTGTGCACCCCAGTGCTGATGTCTGGTCCTTTAATTATGGGCAAGGGCAGTACATGTCTGTTAGTGCCCATTGAGTCAACATTCCCCCAGAAGACCACCAGAAAGTTAGCCCATTCTTGCCACTGTCACCTCCCCGGTGCTTTAGGGGGCCAGTTCTGTGCAAGTTCTGCCTCCACCAGCTTGCCCCAGTGTCTTAACAACAAGGTCAGGCCCGGCGCTCCCAGGCTGTCCCAGGCATTTTGTGAGCCTGCGTGAACGGAGCCACAATGGGCAGGAGCTCCTCTGGACCATCAGGGAGGAAAAGGGGATATATGAATGGCTGACCCCAGGCCAACTAAGGGTGGGAAGTGTTGTACCCCACAAAGGGAGGAACATTGTCTCTGCAGTGCAGCAGGGAGGGCTGAGTCATACACCTTGTATGGCACATGTGATAAACCTCATAGTGCACAGGTTTTTTCGAACATGTCCTGCCAATTGTTGATCCCTTTTGAGGACGCAACTCTGTGAGCAGGCATGACTATGGGATCAATGACATCATCCCACTCGTCTGTGTTCTTGAAAGTGCGGTGAACAACATCATCAGCGAGGGATCCCAGGCCACCATTCCAAGGCTGACCATCCTCCTTCTCCTTTGTGGATTGTCTGTTCTCAACCATACTGGCCTGGGTGCAATCAGGTACTGCCTCCTCCTTCTCAAATAGTCTGTTCTCAATCATACTGGGCTGGGTGCAATCAAGTGGTGCCGCCTACTCCAATAGTCTCTTTTCAACCATACTGGGCTGGGTGCAATCAAGTGCTATTGCCTCCTCCTCCTCTGTCAATTGTCTGTTCTCAACCAAACTGGGTCCAATACAGTACTATTACTGCTGCTGGTCCCACTGTAAAATGTCTGTTTTTCACCCTACTGGGTCCAAGGAACTTTGTGTCCTATGTCCCGTGTAAATCACTTACACCTTGGCTAATTTTTTTTCACTATTTTTGCACTTTGATTTTTTCCACTTTTTTCATTGTAATAGCAACTGTACCTAAACAAAACTATACCCTATCAGACTCTCACTATTGTAGCTGCAATTATTTAGCCATTATAGCAAGGTTCATTTTAGGTTTAGTTCGTACGAATCCGAACTTCACGAAAGTTTGCCGGATGGAACCAAACCAAACTTTTCAAATGTTCGCTCATCCCTACTCCTGATTAAATTCCTCCCTGCCAGCTGCCAGATTCTAGAAATGGTCAGACTTTTCCTTTAAGCCACTAACAGACCAATCTGGCAGCGACTTACTTCCTCGGAAAGGAAAGTTGTCAAGCAGGGGAAATCCAACATACTGGACTCTTAGACACTGGAGAGTTGACAATAGGACAGATGAAAAAAACGAGGGCCCATCACTGCCCTAATACTGGACCAATTTCCTTAAATCCTGCACCTTGACCCACCTACAAGCACTATAGGTAATGTGCCTAGGCTCGCACACAGTAGTGCATGCACACATTTGTTCTTGTTCTTTGTTTTAGGAAAATGTTTGCCTAATGCTGTGGTCTCCAGATTGGGTGGGGTTTTGTAACTCAGTTCCATTGAAGTAAATGGAGCTTAATTGCAAACTGCACCTAAACTGGAGATAACAGTAGGGGGAAAAGTGGCTATGTTTTTGTAGCGATGGATAGCCCCTTTAACCTCGAAACTTTTCTCATTACTTGCAAACATTGAAACATGGCCACCACCATCAACAGATTATTTCAAAGAGCTTGGCAATAGGAACACAAGCATATTAATTTGGATAATTGAGAAGTTCAGAGCAAGCTTCTGATCTTATGTTTAGCAGATGGCTGAGATATCTAACAGCTGGCATTAAAAACCCTAAGGCACTGACACTACTATTGGGATTAAGCGTTTATTCTTTATGAAGAAATTTCTCTATCGCTAGGTTGACTGGCTCAGAAAAGATCACCTGAAGTACTGGAAATATGCTACTGTCTTCTAAAATATCAATGTAGAAAAACTATGAGGATTGATTAGATATAAATATAAACTCATTGGTGGAAATTTATCAACCCATTTGTAACGTACCCAATATTCATCTTGTGTTTTAAATTTTTTTCTTCCTTGCCTTTTAAAAACTATATCTCGTTTTTTGCAAGATCACTTGTAGGCTTTGTTCACACAACCTTTTTTTCAGCTCCATTTAAAATGATATCTTGTTTTTCACATGGTGGCTCAGTGTTTAGCACTGTAACCTTGCAGCACTGGGTCCTGGGTTCAAATCCCACCAAGGGAAACATGTGCAAAGAGTTTGTATGTTCTCTATAAGCTTTTGTGGGTTTCCTCCGGGTACTCCGGTTACCTTCCACACCCAAAACATACAGATAGGAAAATTTAGATTGTGAGCCCTAATGGAAACAGGGACCATCATAAAGGAATTATTATTATTATGTCGCCATATTTCGACAGCCATAATTGTTTTACTTCTCTTTTAATGATATAATGTAAAGAGTAATGTGCTGTAGTCTTGAAGTTGAATTTTTAGTAAAAATTTATTTTTTGCAATTCTTTTATTTTATTTTTTTTAAATTGGCTTTCCTTGTTCAGGATTAATAACAAAAGATTAATTGTACAGGTCATTACAAACATGGCAAAACCTAATATGTATTTTTTTTTTAATCTGTTTCACTTTTTGAATTAATAAAGGGTTTTATTAGGAAAGGCAATTTTTTTTTTTTTTTAACATTCTTGTAATTTTTTACCCTTGAGAGAACTTGAAGCTGCAACCATTATAGTACACTGCTGTTTAAAGCGACTCTGTACCCCCAATTAACCCCCCTAAAACCAATAGCTGTTTTTAATCCAAGATCTGTCCTGGGGTCCATTCAGCAGGTGATGCAGTTATTGTCCTAAAAAACAACTTTTAAACTTGCAGCCCTGTGTCAAATTGGTGTAGCCTTGAGTACCCATGCCCTAAGCCTGCACTGCCTCTCTTTTCCTCCTCCCTGCCCTCTTCATCATTAGGAATGCCCCAGGGCAGGTTTTTTTTTCTATTCATCACCTGTCTGAACACTGCACAAGTGCCATAACGATCTAACACATGTGCAGTGTTCAGACAAGTGATGATTAGGGGAAATCCTTACTGGGACATGCTAATGGTGAAGAGGACGAGGAGGAGGGACGGAGGAGCATTGAGGGCCTAGGACACAGACACTCTAGCCCATTCCAATATGACACAAGGCTGCAAGTTTAAAAGTTGGTTTTTAGGACAATAACTGCATAAACTGCAGAACGGACCCCAATACAGATCTTGAATTAAAAGTAGCTATCTAAAGGTACAGGTGATTTTTTTTTTTTTGGGGGGGGGGGGGGGCAGATTGTGGGTACAGGGTCACTTTAATATACCTGTTAGTATTATTGGCATTCTGTACATTGCAGGCCAGTAGGCCATGATATGGATTTCGGCCACCAAGGAAACTATCAAAATATTACCCACCATTTTAGGTGCCTTCATCGCCATAGTGTACAATTTGCTACTAGTACTAGCAGAGGTTAGAACCCTGATATATTCTGTACCAAAATAAAATCAGTCTTTTATTCTTTCTAGTTTCTGAATGTAAATAATCTCAAACAAAAATGTCAGTATAAATAAAAGCTATATTCTATAAGTTCAGATTATTATTTAAAGCACATGTCTGCTTGGAAATCATACTATGGTGCAACCCTGTCTGGATCCAACAAATATAGCATTGTGATTTATGTTTTTAAAATCCCCTCTGATAGAGGTCCATGTTGTTCTCACTGGTAAGTATTAAGATTAATGATTCAGCAACCAGATTTATTCCTGCTTTATTGCCCCTGCTCCTATTTTGTGTCAGCAATGAAATCATCCCATCTCTCTGCCAATATTTGGCAGTGATATTTCATCCATTAAACTGTCTCGCTAGACAATCAGGAATCTCTGTAATAATTATTAGAATAGACAAATACTTAGTAGGGGGTATTGCTTGATCTTCATTACTGAGAACAGTTTGTAATTGTCTCAGCCATAAGTTGATGTAACAGGAGGTTATCCACAGGTAGCGTAATGTTTGTTTATTTCACAGCCAAAGATATCATAGACTAGATTATTTTAGTACGAATAAAACTTTCGACTGATTGTCTAAATTGAAAATAATATCATTAATAAAATAATATCTAAATTGAAAATAATATAATTTGATGTTGAAAATTAATAACATGAATAGAGATGAGCGAAGCAGATGGAAATTCATTTCTCAAATCTTAATTACGTTAATTGAAACAGCCAAAACTATAGTTTAAATTTAAACATTGTCAATCAGCAAGTCAATCATCCAATTTCCGCCATTCCTCTCCTCTCTGTCCCTATATCGCTCTGTTAGTCTCCCCCTGCTCTGCTCTGCCTGCTCCCATCCTGCTCTCTCCTCCACACACAGTTGACTGGTCACCTCCTTATATAGAGGGGGAGGTCCTGACATCACAGAGGGGCCTGATTGGACAGCCGCTAGGGATTATGGTTAATCCCTTTCTCCCACCCATTGACAATCCAGACATTTTTAATAATAATAAAAAATTATATATATATATATATATATATATATATATATATATATTATGCATAAACATTAGAGATGAGCAAACCGGGTTCGGGTTCGAGTCGATCCGAACCCGAACGTTCGGTATTTGATTAGCAGTGGCTGCTGAACTTGGATAAATCTCTAAGGTTGTCTGGAAAACATGGATACACCCAATGACTATATCCATGTTTTCCAGATAGCCTTAGGGCTTTATCCAAGTTCAGCAGCCACCGCTAATCAATGGGCGAAAGTTCGGGTTCGGATCGACTCGAGCATGCTCCAGGTTCGCTCATCTCTAATAAACATCCCTTCGAGGAACGAAATATACAAAAATTAGAACGAAAAAATGTAATGGTTTCTGCAAGGAGGGCATCAGGAGGAGCAGGGACAGGTAAGTATGACTGCAATATTGTGTTTTATTTTTAAGGGTGCCTGTACTGTGAAATTACCCTTTAACAGTTTCGGAGCTCCCCCCCATCATAATGAATGATGAGACCGGGTTCTCTGAAACTATTTAAATATTCATGCTGCTATACTGACATGCTGTATCGCTACAACAGTGAGAATATCTAAAAAGCACCCGAGCACTCCAAGGTACTCAGTGGAGCATCATGCATACTTGTTTAACATTAATCATGATCATTACTAGCAGCCTTTATTATGAATAGACAGCCATCTTTAGCTGTTAAAAGATGACCAATTCCCATAGTAGGAACATAGCCTTAAAGGGATTATCCAGTGAAAATCTTTTTCTTTCAAATCACCTGGTGTCAGAAAGTTATACAGATTTGTAATTTACTTGTATTAAAAAATCTCCAGTCTTCCCATAGTTCTCAGCTGCTCTATTTCATGCAGGAAATGTTGTTTTATTTTCAGTCTGACACAGTGCTCTCATCACAGTGCTGACATCTCTGGCCGAGACAGGAACTGTCCAGAGCAGGGGAGGTTTTCTATGGGGATTCATAGAAAACCGAGACAAAGTTCCTGTCTCGGCCAGAGATGTCAGCAGAGAGCAGTGTGTCAGACTGAGAATAAAACAACATTTCCTGCAGGACATTCAGCAGCTAATAACTATGGGAAGATTTGATTTTTTTTAATATACCGTATTTTCCGACGAATAAGGTGGCTGGGTATATAAGACGATCCTTGACTTTTAAGCAGATTATGAGGGGTTCGCCTTATACGCCGGATACCCGGCGTATAATACGACTCACGACTTTTACCCCGATTTTTCGTCTTACACGCCGGAAAATACGGTAAGTAAATTACAAATCTATATAGCTTTCTGACACCAGTTGATTTGAAAGAAAAAGATTTTCGCTGGATTACCTTTAAAGGGGTACTCCAGCGGGGGAGGGGGGCATTTTTTTCCTGGGACAGGGGAGGAGGGTGCTGAGGGAAACGACGTCCACTCACCTCCCCAGTTCCAGAGGCGGGTTCCGCATCGCAGCGCTCCGCTCCCCGGTTCCTGGCTGCTTCCTGGTGTTTGATGCCGGCCCAAGACGTCACGTCTCAGATCCGCTCAGCCAGTCAGTGACGGAGGCCGGATCCGTTCAAGTCCGCTCAGATCCCGCCTGTCACTTACTGGCTGAGCGGACCTGAGACTGGGGACCGGAGCGCCGCGATGTGGGACCCGCCGCTGGAACTGGGGAGGTGAGTGGACATCGTTTCCCCCAACCACCTCCTCCCCGGTCCCAGGGAAAAAATGCCCCCACCCCCGCTGGAGTACCCCTTTAAAGTTGCTTTAAAAATCAGTTCACTGCAGCTCTCCTTGCTCTCAAAATCCTAGTAATATTGGCTGGGGGAAACATGGTATATACAGGTAGGTCTGGTCCACTACAGCTGAAGGGGCTCATATTTAGTGGCTTCCCACACTGTCTCATAAAGATGCATTCTGGGTAAGAGACTTCCCTCTTTGACTTCCATATGCCTTAGGGGGGCAGGGGTTGTGTTAAAGTAGCACCTTCAAGAGAATTGGCTTGAAGCATTCTAAGGGAGCAATTCACGTTGGAGGCCTTATCAGCAAATCTTCTTCCTCAAATTCTTTTTTTAATAGTGTTTTATTTTAAATAAAATAAGTCTTTAAAGTAGACATTAGTACATTAGATATCACTTACTATACATTATACATTATCATTAATTAAAAAAAATAAGGTTGCCTTTTAGACACATACGTGTAGACAAGTACACACAACACCCGTGCATGTACATTTAGCTATAAGTTATTTTGATAAAAAAATTTAACTATGGTTTAAGAAAAAAAAAACCTATAAAAAAAAGTAAAAACATTGAGATGGTTATATATCATTGTCACAAGATACTGTACAGTCATTGCAGTCATCTTTAACTATGATGTGTTGACCATATTTTTCTGATGACACCTTGAACTTTTTTTTTTTTTAGCATCCACTCCCTGTAAATGTGTGAACTGTTTTTATATGTAGTGATTTTGATATACATTGCTTCTTCACCAATAAAAAGCCGGGTTACCCGATATGTAGAATTGGCCTGGTGCCGTACATCACATCTGTAAAACTCACTGACAGTTCACTCTTGGCTTCGGCTGCTAATAGTTTGCCTTGTTTGCTTCCAGTTCGAGAAGACTTAGAGAACACTAACTTACGGCATTTATCATTTTGACACAATAAATAGAATATGTGCGTTTCTCTTACACCCTTATCTGTTACAGATGACTAAAAAGAAAGGGCTTGGAGAAAATCTATGGACTCCTCAACCAAAGCATCAACAGATTGGCAGCTACAAATCTATAACAAGGTATTTACTAGACATTACAATTTTTTTTTTAGATATACAGGGTGCAGTCAGAATTTTGGGAGAATAAAGAGATAGATGTTAAAGTGGAATGTTTATGGAAATGTAGTAATTTAACCCTTTAATGCAAAATCGCATACATTACATGTTCCTGATTGTACTGTTAGGGTGCCTTCACACCTACCGACTCGCAGCGTTAATAACGCTAGGTCCTGGCAGATCACTGTCATTACATACACGCAGCAGTCGTGTATGTAAATCTGCCGACCGCTTAACCCCTTCTGATGCCGGCCGCCTCCCGCTCAGCTCTGTATACATTACCTCCTCGCTCCACGGGGTCCCGGCGTCCTGCTCTCGCGCCTGGCCAATCAGTGTGTTGCCCTGTGGCAGCCACTGATTGGCCGGGTGGGAGAGCAGGACGCCGGACCCGTGGAGCAAGGAGGTATGTATACAGAGCAGAGCGGGAGACGGCCGGCATCAGAAGGGGTTAAGCGGCCGGCAGATTTACATACACACAGCGGTCGTTCAGACCGCTGCGTGTATGTAATGACAGTGATCTGCCAGGACCTAGCCGACTCGCAGCGTTATTAACGATAGGTGTGAAGGCACCCTTAAAGGGAAACTAAGAGCAGGTTAGAAGACTAAAACGCTGTTATATTCGCATAGCACACAGGGTGCTGAGAATAAAGGTAATTTTCTTACCTGCATCCTCAGCACTGTTTTGGTCAAATCTTTATTGATTAAATGCTTTGGAGCCTATGGGGTGGGACTACCATCCTCAGTGCCCCTCCCCATGAATATTCAGAGTGCACTTCAATATTTTTAAGGAGGCAGACAGCGGATGGGGTGGATCAGTGCACTGAGGGTGGTAGCCCTATCCCAGTGTGTCAATTTGCTTATGAAAGGGGAACTCCGGTTAAGAAAGATTTAACCCTGTTCAATCCTCATCCATAATCTAAAGTTGTTTGTAATAGATTTCTGTTACATCAATTGTGCCGTTTGCAGCACATCCTGACTCTGAAGCTACTGAAAATCCCCACTTCTTGGTTCACGCTGTCTCTATTGTCTCTACTCTTTTGAATCCTTGGAATTGCTTTGAATCCAAACTAAAGTTTACAGTACAAAATTGTAACAAGAATTCAATTACAGGTGAGTTCAAGTGCCAAGCAGACAGGTGACTATAAAAAGGCACTACTTAAAGGGGTTGGCCACTTTATGGTAAAATAGCTCTGTGTACAGTATTAGTAAGTGTATTCACTATATATATTGACAAAAACTTCCTGTGTACCTCAAAGAGCTAAAACCAGACTCCCCTCCTCCAGGCTGTGCTGTCCCGCTCTGTGGGGAGTCTGTCTATAAGATGGCCAACATGGAGGAGCATGTGACATGCCCCGCCCCCCCCAGTGTCCACCACTGAGCCTGTATATGGCTATGGAGGACACTGGAGGTCGGGGTATGGTCACATGCTCCTCCATGTAGGCCATATTATGGACAGACTCACCACAGAGCAGGACAGCACAGCCTGGAGGAGGGGAGTCTTATTATAGCTCTATAAGGTACACATTCTTTTATGTCTGAGATGCTCTAGGTTTAGCAACTCTTTTGCTATAGCTATAAAAATTGATGTGGTAAATCTATTTCAGTTATTTGAGCTCTTTTACTGGACTTAAAATGACATTTTTATGGTTTCAATGTTCTGGCCATTTCATAAGTAATATTCTATCTATTGCCTAACCTTTATTTTTAAATCACTATCTTTTCTTATTCAATATTAGGGATGAGCAAACCCGAACTGTAAAGTTTGTGTCCCTGCCCAGTGGCGGATTAAATGTACCCTGGGCCCCGGGCTGTCCACCCAACCTGGCCCCCCCCCCCCCCGTCAATCCGCCAACATTATACTCCGCTACTGCCCCCCCACACACTGTCCCCAATAAACACTGCCTGCCTCCCCTCCCTGCTGGCCCCAATAAACATAATATTTGGTCCCTTGCTGCTCCCAGTAAGCATTGTCCACCCACCTCCACTGCCCCCAATAAACATATTGCCACCTGGTTTCAGGAGAGGAGGGAGCTGATCTTATAGGGGAGGTCGCAGGGTCACAGCAGCACAAAGGATGTCAGGAGTGGAGGGTGCTGATCTTATAGGGGAGGTCACAGCAGTACAGAGGATATCAGGAGAGGAGGGTGCTAATCTTATAGGGGAGGTCACAGCAGCACAGAGGATGTCAGGAGATGAGGGTGCTAATCATATAGGAGAGTCCTAGCAGCACAGAGGATGTCAGGAGAGGAGGGTGCTAATCCTATAGGAGAGGTCCCAGCAGCACAGAGGATGTCAGGAGAGGAGGGTGCTGATCTATAGGAGAGGTCCGAGCAGCACAGAGGATGTCAGGAGAGGAGGGTGCTGATCTATAGAAGAGGTCCGAGCAGCACAGAGGATGTCAGGAGAGGAGGGTGCTGATCTAATAGGGAAGGTCACAGCAGCTCAGAGGATGTCAGGAGAGGAGGGGGCTGATCTTATAGGGGAGGTCGCAGCGTCCCAGCAGCACAGAGGATGTCAGGAGAGGAGGGTGCTGATCCTATAGGGGAGGTCACAGCAGCACAGAGGATGTCAGGAAAGGAGGGTGCTAATCCTATAGGAGATGGTCCTCCTCTTCCCCCCTTATAGATGGTCATCCTCTTCCCCCCTTATAGATGGTCACCCTCTTCCCTCCTTATAGATGGTACCCCTCTTCCCCCCCCTTATAGATGGTATCCCTCTCCCCCCCTTATAGATGGTACCCCTCTTCCCCCCCACTTATAGATGGTCCCCCTCTTCCCCCCCTTATAGATGGTCCCCCTCTTCCCCCTTATAGATAGTCCCTCTCTTCTAGATGGTCCCCCTCTTCCCCCCTTATAGATGGTCCCCCTCTTCCCCCTTATAGATAGTCCCTCTCTTCTAGATGATACCCCTCTTCCCCCCCACTTATAGATGGTCCCCCTCTTCCCCCCCTTATAGATGGTCCCCCTCTTCCCCCTTATAGATAGTCCCTCTCTTCTAGATGGTCCCCCTCTTCCCCCCCTTATAGATGGTCCCCCTCTTCCCCCCCTTATAGCTGGTCCCCCTCTTCCTCCCCCCTTATACCCTTATAGATGGTCCCCCTCTTCCCCCCTTATAGATGGTACCCCTCTTCCCCCCCTTATAGCTGGTCCCCCTTTTCCCCCCTTATAGATGGTCCCCCTCTTCCCCCCCCTTATAGATGGTCCCCCTCTTCCCCCCCCTTATACCCTTATAGATGGTCCCCCTCTTTTCCCCCACTTATAGATGGCCCCCCTCTCCCCCCCCCTCTAATAGATGGTCCCCCTCTCCCCCCCCCCCTTTAATAGATGGTCCCCCTCCCCCCCCCCTTTCCCCCGTGCAGGCAGATTTAAAAAAACAAAAACAAAAAAAAAACAAAGAAAACTCACCTTTCAACCTGTTCCCCCGTCGATCCTCTCCTGTCCTGCAGGCTCTGTCTGTCCCCCGGCTGTTGTGCAGCTGCCGGAGGTGTCCCGTCCTATCCCCCAGCAGCGCGCGCATCACAGAGCTCCCCGTGCGCCGTAAGTCACAGCCACAGGCGCACGGGGAGCTGTCTGATGCGCGCGCTGCCGGGGGATAAGACGGGACACCTCCGGCAGCTGCACAACAGCCGGGGGACAGTAAGAGCAGGACTCTTGTGACCGCAAGCAAAACAATGCTTGCGGTCACAAGAGCCTGCAGTGGCGAGGGGGGGCCGGGCCGCAGCGGCATTATAATGTGGGCGGCGTGGCATGGGCCCCCCGGAGCCTCGGGCCCGGGCGGCCGCCCAAACCGCACACATTATAATCCGCCATTGTCCCTGCCCGAATCACTGTTTGGGTCCCTGAACACGAACTTCATCGCTGAAGTCTGTTCAGATCAGCATTCAAACCCGAACACCCACGACCGATGCAACCCACTTGTGAAGAGGATTCTACAAAAATATTGGTCAATTTTGTTGGCTGACATTGTATCTGCTCACTTTCAGAACCTTCACCATCGACCTGGTTAAAATCTACCATGCTTGGCTCTTATCCATGTGGTAAATGCACATTCTGCAAAAATATGCCTAGACCGTAGACTTTCACGAATCCACTTGGTAACCGGACATATGAAATGTGCTGGCTAACTTAGCCCCCTTGGGACCACACTCTAACCTTTTGGGCCCAAATATTCAGTTTGTCTCAACCCAGGAAACCCAAATAATACCCGTTTGTGTACTAGTCACTATTCAGTATACTTTCTTATTGATTGTACATATAGAAGAACTTGCATTTTCTTTTTTTGTTACCCCCATTACACCAAGTCAACATGCACTTCAATAAAAAAAGAAGTGGAAAAAAAAGAGAAACAGGAGAGGTACTACAGGTAATGAGACTAGGGACCTTGTAAAGTTTTTACTATAGTAGAGCTACCATAATTTAGACTAACTAAACATTGGCAGAAAAAATATACTATAAATCTTAGGAGTGTAACTCTCTATTCTGCCTTTCAAATAGTCACCTTTTCCAGCTGGCTGATGTTAAAGAAGACCTGCTCATAAACATCAGCTTAGTTTACATAAAGCTGCTTTTATTTCCATTTTCTTCAAAAAGAAAATACACTGTAGTATTTAGCCTGGAAGATGGTGACCCGGCACACATGCAACTTTTTTTTTTTTTTTTTTAATCAGTGACTTTCACTTGCTCTGCCGTTGACATGGAAAGTCTAACAAACACATCCTGTTTGAAGTATGCTGACATAGCATTACACATAGCAGAGTGAACAGACCAGGTGGGAGAAACTGAACTGAATAAATTTATTCTTCAATCCGCACTGTCCCAAAAATTACTTTAAAAGTGACTCTGTACCCACAATCTGTCCCCCCAAACCACTTGTACCTTCGGAGAGCTGCTTTTAATCCAAGATCTGTCCCGGGGTCCATTCGGCAGGTGATGCAGTTATTGTCCTAAAAAACAACTTTTAAACTGGCAGCCCAGTGTCAAATGGCCGTGGCCTAGAATATCTGTGCCCTAACTTTGCACCACCCTTCCGTCCCTCCTCCCCACCCTCTTCATCATTAGGAATGCCACTGGAACATTTTCTCCTGTCTGAACACTGCACAGGTGCCTTAACGATTCAGCCCATGTGCCGTGCTGGCACAGGTGAGGAATAGGAGACAATCTGCCTGGAGCATTCCTAATGATGAAGAGGGTGGGGAGGAGGGACGGAGGGGCGGTGCAAAGTTAGGGCACAGATATTCTAGACCATGGCCGTTTGACACAGGGCTGCCAGTTTAAAAGTTGTTTTTTAGGACAATAACTGCATCACCTGCCGCACGGACCCCAGGACAGCAGGACAGGTCTCGGATTAAAAGAAGCTATCTGAAGGTAAAAGTGCTTTGGGGGGGGGGGGCAGATTGTGGGTACAGAGTCGCTTTAACAATATTGATTTATTGTAAACATTGTGATTTTTTTTTAAATTACAGTTTAAGGTTATGTTTACACAACGTATAGAGACCGGCCGTTACATGGCCGGGTCACGGAACGGCCGGTCTCTGCCCAGATCATCCTGGCTGGTACTTAAGTACTGGCTGGATGATCTTTCGGCCGCAGGGTTCTGATGCGGGCGCATCAGCGCGCACCTGCATCAGAACCTCCCGCTTGCTTCACTGTATGAACTGACAGGGTTTCCTACGGCCAGCAATTCATTGAATTGCGGCCGCAAATAAACTGACATGTCAGTTATCTGCGGCCCCGTGCAGGATCCCGGCCGGAGCGCATACCATCTGTGTACGCTCCGGCCAGGATCCCATAGAACAATAGGCATTGTTCACGCGTACAAAGTACGACCGATGTTGTCGATGGCATACTTTTACGTAGTGTGAACATAGCCTAAAACTAATTTTTTGAGTTTCAAATGTTTTGAGTTTTTAAATTCTAATACATCAAATATACAGGATTTACACATGGAATTGGAACTAGGCTGCGTTTACACTACGTATATTTCAGCCAGTATATTTCAGTCAGTATTGCAACCAAAACCAGGAGTGGATTAAAAACACAGAAAGGATCTGTTTACACAATGTTGAAATTGAGTGGATGGAAGCCATATAACAGTAAATAACGGCCATTATTTCAATACAACAGCCGTTGTTCTAAAATAACAGCAAATATTTGCCATTAAATGGCGGCCATCCACTCATTTTCAACATTGTGTGAACTGAGCCTTTCTGTGTTTTTTATCCACTCCTGGTTTTGGTTGCAATATGAGGACCACAATACTGACTGAAATATAATGACTGAAATATACGTAGTGTGAACGCAGCCGGGGGCTAGGTTCACACTATGTAACTGTGCGGCTGTATTTTTTATGCGGCTGTAAATGTGCGGATGAAACTATGGCCGTGGGAAAAAATAGACATGCGGCTCAAAACATACGGTCATTTACTTGGAAATCTGGTTCAACTAAAAATAACAAATAAAATCTTAAGAAAGTGATGCAAACACCTCTGGATGCATCTGGGAAAGCAGGGAAACAGTTTACATGAATTGCTATTACCGGGGTTTGCGATCCTCTGCACTAATGCCGATGCCTCTCATGGTTAATCTATTAAAATAATAAAACACATTTTCGTTGTAATAAAGTCCCTTTCGTTGTTCAATAATTTAATTCTAACGAATCCATCATTTTGCAATTAAATATACTGTTAAAATAAATATATATGTAAATAAATGTATATTTATATATATATTTATTTTTTGACAGTATATTTAATTGCACAATGATGGATTTGTTAGAATTAAATTATTGAACAACGAAACTGAATTTATTTCATCGAAAATGTGTTTTATTAATTAAATATTAATTAGTACAGGAAGCTCCATAAGCCGTTAATTCATATTGCCGGCAAAAGAGCTTTCTGTACTAATCATCACTTTACTTTAATGAAAACATCAAATGTTTCTTCTAATTATGTTATCACAATAGCATTATTAGAAGAAACATTTAGAATTATATGTGCGCTCAGCTGATTGGCTGATCGGCTCAGCGCACATATAATGAGCCGGTCCGCAGTACAGTGACTTCATTGTGCTGCGGACCAGCGAAGAGGACACATCGGGGTGAGTATACAGCTCTCCCCACCCCCTCCCCAGCACTGCACCCCTCCCAGCAAGGAAGGGGGGATCAGTTAACCCCTTCCTTGCTGGGATGGGTGCAGTCTGACATCAGTCTGGCCCCCAAGGGGTTAAGGGGGATGCAATACATCCTCCCTTAACCCCTTGGGGGCCAGACTGTAAGCAGCGATCTGTAAAGAGGCTGCATACTGTAAGGAGCACAACACCGCTCACAATGATGGGTGTTGTGCTCCTGTTTGTGTGTTTTTTGTGTGTTTCTCCCTTTTTGTTTTTCAGATATCGGTATCCTGGGGATTACATCGGATTCCGTGGACTACGTCGATGACCAGCGTTTTTTTTTTTTTTTTTTTAATAAAATGGTCAATGAGGGGGTGTGGGGGTGTTTTTATTTGAATAAAAAAATTTTTTAACTTGTGTCTTGTCTTTATTTCTTTACTTTATAGACTTAGTAGTGGAAGCCGTCTAATAGACGGAATCCATTACTAAGTTGGGGCCTAGTGTTAGCCGGTATAAAATGGCTAACACTAACCCCCTATTATTACCCAGTACCCAATGCCACCAGGGGTACTGGGAAGAGCCGGGTGCCAGTGGTCCCGGAGTGTCAAAATTGGCGCTCCAGGATCGGGCGGCAGCAGGCTGGTAAGATTTAGGCTGGGGAGGGCCTAAACCAATGGCTCTTCCCACCCTGGTGTTACCAGGCTGCTGTCGCTTGGTTTTTAACCCGGCTGGTTATAAAAATAGGGGGGACCCTATGCGTTTTTTTTAAATTATTTATTTATTTAAAAAAAAACGCATAGGGTCCCCCCTGGTGGCATTGGGTACTGGAGTAATAATAGGGGGTTAGTGTTAGCCATTTTATACCGGCTAACACTAGGCCCCAACTTAGTAATGGATTCCGTCTATTAGATGGCTTCCACTACTAAGTCTATAAAGTAAAGAAATAAAGACAAGACACAAGTTAAAAAAAATTTTTATTCAAATAAAAACACCCCCACACCCCTCATTGACCATTTTATTAAAAATAAAAATAAAAAAACGCTGGTCATCGACGTAGTCCACGGAATCCGACGTAATCCCCAGGATACCGATATCTGAAAAACAAAAAGGGAGAAACACACAAAAAACACACAAACAGGAGCACAACATCCATCATTGTGAGCGGTGTTGTGCTCCTTACAGTATGCAGCATCTTTACAGATCGCTGCTTACAGTCTGGCCCCCAAGGGGTTAAGGGAGGATGTATTGCATACCCCTTAACCCCTTGGGGGCCAGACTGATGTCAGACTGCACCCATCCCAGCAAAGAAGGGGTTAACTGATCCCCCCTTCCTTGCTGGGAGGGGTGCAGTGCTGGGGAGGGGGTGGGGAGAGCTCTATACTCACCCCGATGTGTCCTCTTCGCTGGTCCGCAGCACAATGAAGTCACTGTACTCCGGACCGGCTCATTATATGTGCGCTCAGCCGATCAGCCAATCAGCTGAGCGCACATATAATTCTAAATGTTTCTTCTAATAATGCTATTGTGATAACATAATTAGAAGAAACATTTGATGTTTTCATTAAAGTAAAGTGATGATTATTATAGAAAGCTCTATTGCCGGCAATATGAATTAACGGCTTATGGAGCTTCTTGTACTAATTAATATTTAATTAATAAAACACATTTTCGATGAAATAAATTCATTTTAGTTGTTCAATAATTTAATTCTAACGAATCCATCATTGTGCAATTAAATATACTGTCAAAAAATAAATATATATATAAATATACATTTATTTATATATATATTTATTTTAACAGTATATTTAATTGCAAAATGATGGATTCGTTAGAATGAAATTATTGAACAACGAAAGGGACTTTATTACAAAGAAAATGTGTTTTATTAATTTAATATATTAACTATTAGAGGCATCGGCATTCGGCATCATTGCCGGCTATTTTTGAAATACTCCGTACGGACCGCCTGTCAATCCTCGGCCGCATGTCCAGCCGCAAACAATGGTCTTGTTCATTTTTTACGGGTCCGTTTACGATCGGGCCGTAGATTCATACATAGTGTGCACTGTGCAGCCGTATATCCTATACTTTCCAGCGTACGCATGAACCACCAAAAATACCGCCGCATAATTACAGCCGCAAATACAGCCGCACAGTTACATAGTCTGAACCTGGCCTCAAGGTGTAAGCTTAAACAAAGGTTTTGTTATTTTTTACATGTATTAGTTTTTCTACTGTATGTTCCCCACATAAAACCTGTAAACCACCAAATTGTGCCAAACTCATATGTGAGGGGAATCCTGTACCTGTATAGTCCATTAATGACCAGATAAGAATTGTGTTTACTGAACGTTCCTATTGTAACCCCCCAAATAGCCCTAATCTATGTGTGGCCTTATCTAGGTAGTGAGCATGAGTTTGGTTCTGTTAATGTATAAACGCACTGAGCTTGGTTTTGCTACCTTATCACATTTTATTTTTGTCTCAAACAAGGTGACAACTATTCCCAGATTTTCATTCCCACTGCCATAACTTTTTTTGTAATTTTCCTTTTTTGCAAGTTACATGTTTTAAATGTCACTATTTTGAGGCACATATAATTTTTGTGGGGGAATGGGAAAACAGAAATTCTGACATTTCGTGGGTTTTAGTTATACAAGATACCTTTATTATGAATGTCTGTACAGGTACTATACTTTATGTAAGCTTCTTTTCCCCCATTAATAATGATGTATGAAGGCTTGTTTTTTGAAGAGTGAGTAGACATTTTCATTGATGCCAGGTTTTGGTGCATACAACATTTTGATTGCTTTTTATTCTGCTTTATTGGAGTCGAGATAAAAAAAAAAAACTGTTCTAACAGTAGGCTTTTTTTTAAAAAAATGTTTCTTAAGTAGGTTAAAGAGAACCAATCAGCACAATTGTGCTGATATGGTACCCAACAGCACAATATAGGGCTACTGTGCAGCTCACAAAGAGCAACAGCCACATCTGCAGCAGGAGCTTTAAAAAGGTTAAAAAGATTTTTTATTATGCTGCACGAGGTCAGGAGAGGCAAAGCAACTAGTCATCTAGATGGGCTCAACTAGTCAACTAGTCATGGCTAGTGGAAAAAGTGGACGCCAAGCAACACAAGTGTGAACAAGCTCTTACCTCTCTCCATTCCTCTGCAGGTAGAATGGGAGAATACTAGGAGATCCTCCCCTTATGTACACAGGTGCTTCCTGCTAATTTGGATCACATGGGTCTTACAAAGTACGAGTGCTAGCCACAATGAAAAAAGGGACAGAATACATAAAATATGCACAAGCCAAAAAGACAGAGATGGCTGCACATCGCACCCATGGCTGACACGAAAGCTTATTTAGCTACATTTAAAACCAACATCAGAAGTTAGTATATAATTTGGCCAAACCATATTTCCTCATGTACCACGTGCAGGTCTTCTGATACACATGAGTCCCTAACCAAAAAAACATCACTGTGCCGGTCAGCGACCACAATTCCCACAAAACGTGAGCAGAGAAGGGGGGCCACGGAATAGCCCTGCAACCCCATTGTCACAGGACCAGACCCTAAAGGGCCCCCCCAGACCCCACAGGCACCAGGGGGGCCCTCTGCCTGTCAGTGTACAGTACTGATTGACAGACAGAGAGGCCACTAATGGATTGTACTGATTGGTTCCCTTTAAATAAAGTGATACTTTCATTTTATCAAACTTTTACACATACATTTACACAAAACTTTCACATTGTAGAGTATTATGCCTTTCAGTATAACTTGAAGTGGTTTTCCAGAAAAAAACATACTAATGAGCAATGCACCAACTGTTTGCTGCCTGCACTACACAGTGAATGGGGACAGAAGCAATTGGCTCTATTTACTTTGTAGCGATGGCGAAATAAAAGTGCAGCTCAGCCCCCATTCAAGTGAATGGCAGCTGAGCAGCAGTAATGGGTATCAAAAAAGCAGGAGTGCCCATTTAAGACATATATATATATATATATATATATATATATATATATATATATATATATATCACATGCCAACAAGAGGTTAACATTTGTCTACAAGAGATTAACATCAACGTGATCCTGATTCTGTTACCACATTTAGGGTCTATGTGTGATCCTATTATTTTAACTATGTATTAAACTAAGTATAGGCACCTGCATGTAATTTCTCCTCATCAGGTGCACGGAGGTGTGGGCATCACCAGTTCAGAAGAGCAAAAAGGAGAATTCCAGCACCAGGAAAGTCCATATCAAATTCTTTATTGTGACATCCGTATAAAACAATAAAAACTGACGGTAGCTTGGAAGTAGCTGACGCGTTTCGATGTATACAGATCTTAATCGTAGCATGAGTGTATACAATGTATTCCAACTTATATACGTGATACAGGTACATGGTAACAACTTCTTTCTAATTGCACCCGCCCACAATGGGGAGGAAACTTCTTAACCCTTGCAGTATATGCTACAAATACAGATAAGTAAAACATATAAAAAAAATGCATATACAAATTCAAAAATACTGAAAAAACTAAAAAAAGGGAAAAAAAATAAGAAAAAGAAAGAAAATCACATGGAAAAAATGCATCATTGGGTACATACAAAAGAAATAAATGTGAAAAGACATATGGATCAATATTGATACATTAGATCATAACGATGATTTAGACCCGCTGGATGTCTCGTTTTTAAGGTATGTCTTTTCATTTTTATTTCTTTTGTATGTACCCAATGATGCATTTTTTTCCATGTGATTTTCTTTCTTTTTCTTCTTTTTTCCCCTTTTTTTGTTTTTTCTGTATTTTTGAATTTGTATATGCATTTTTTGATATGTTTTACTTATCTGTATTTGTAGCATATACTGCAAGGGTTAAGAAGTTTCCTCCCCATTGTGGGCGGGTGCAATTAGAAAGAAGGTGTTACCATGTACCTGTATCATGTATATAAGTTGGAGTACATTGTATACACTCATGCTACGATTAAGATCTGTATAGATCGAAACGCGTCAGCTACTGCCAAGATACCATCAGTTTTTATTGTTTTATACGGATGTCACAATAAAAAATTTGATATGGACTTTCCTGGTGCTGGAATTCTCCTTTTTGCTATGTATTAAACTAGGTTCTGCTACCATACCTTTGTGCTAGGTATGTGTCATAATGAGTTAAAGGAGAAGTCCGGTGAAAATTTTTATTAAAGTATTGTATTGCCCCCCAAAAGTTATACAAATCACCAATATACACTAATTACGGGAAATGCTTATAAAGGGCCTTTTTTCCCTGCACTTAGTACTGCATCAAGGCTTCACTTCCTGGATAACATGGTGATGTCACTTCCTGGATAACATGGTGATGTCACTTCCTGGATAAAATGGTGATGTCACTTCCTGGATAAAATGGTGATGTCACGACCCGACTCCCAGAGCTGTGCGGGCTGTGGCTGCTGGAGAGGATAATCGCAGGGGGACACTGAGGGACACAGGGCACTGGAGGGACATTGAGCATCCCTCTGCCATCATCCTCTCCAGCAGCCACAGCCCTCACAGCTCTGGGAGTCGGGTTGTGACATCACCATGTTATCCAGGAAGTGACATCACCATGTTATCCAGGAAGTGACATCACCATATTATCCAGGAAGGGAAGCCTTGATGCAGTAGTAAGTGCAGGGAAAAAGCACCTTTATATTTGTATTTCCCTTAATAAGTGTATAGTGGTGATCTGTATATCTTTTGGGGGGCAATACAAAACTTTAATAAAAATTTTCACCGGACTTCTCCTTTAAGTTCCGCCCCCTCCCATGCATTTTATGTACTAAAGGTGTACATACAGTTGTATACATACAGTGTATAATCTAGTCAGAGTACACATATGTGCATTAGTAATTACTCTCTGCTCACTATAATAATATTTTTTACTCATTCATAGGATACTAAAAACATAAATATTAACAGTAAAATTTTTTTAAAAAACATGCATTACATGGGGAAAAAATACAAGTAGATCTGCTAAATGGATGAATAAAAAAAAACTTTTGGTGACATTTACATAAAGTTTTTATATATTCTATACTGGCCCTGTCATTTTGTAGCCTAGAGACATTGGAACGATGATATGTCTTATTGGTATTGGTTGCAACGATGGATTTTAAAGCGTAAACAGAAAACATGAATGTCGTACAAATATAAATTTCTAGCTGCTGCCAGATTTTCTTGACATTTTTTGAAGCAAGTCCATTAGCTGCCATTTTCTAAATGTACAGAAGAATAATGTGTAAAAATATACTGAGCGCCTATTTGAGAGGTGTGTTATACAAAGTCCAGTCTTACTTACTTCTCAGAAACCTGAGTGTGTGCTGATGATTTGGTAAACATATGTGACTCGGTGTGTACAGTACCATTATGGCAAACTATTGTAAAAATCTTTCAAACTGCTTTAAGAGTTCTTAAAGCCAAAACTCTTATGTTTAGCCCACCATCACTGTGTGACTTACAAATGTCATATTATGGGATTTCTGCAGTTCTCAACTGTTGTAATAATAAACTAATGTAATGTTCCACACGAATGATGGCCAATATACTTCTACTAACATTTCCTAGAACATGAATATATAGTTTACTAAACATACAATAAGTCACAAGCAGGTATTGCTGACAGGTCTTACACATATGTTTTACTTAAAGATATGTAGGTAGGAAATATAGAGTAAGATTTCATGTAAATACTACTAGTACTACTAGTAAAATATCTTAGTTTTTTTTTTTATATACAACTATTTGCACAACAAGAAATAAAGAAGAGTCCCTTTAACCCCTAGACGACCCAGGACTTAACTGTACGTCCTGGCATCGCTAGGAGGGTTCAGAGGGGGGGCCGCATGGCGACCCGGCTCTGAACCGCTACGATCCCAGGTGCTATATGTAGCCTGGACCGTGGCTATTTGTGGGCACAGTCCTATCGCCGCTGTACCATAAATACCTTGGTTCCTTGGATTGGATTCAGTGTTGCTCCAATTTTATCTTAGATTCCCTGCACCCCTATTTCAACCAATAATATTGCACGTAAGAAAATTGTGGACAGATTTTGAGTAATATCCCCACGAGATACAAAGAAACAAAGTCGATAAAAGGCTATGTTCACACATGATGTCCGTTATTTTGAGTCTAAAATAACGGACGTTTTTCGAAGCCTGGCAGAAAGAACGGTGACAATAGAAGAACTGTGTGTGAATAACTAATAAAAAACGTCCGCTATTTGCAAAAACGTCCGAAAATAATGTTCATGCTCATTATTTTGATGTCCGCTGCAAAAACGTCCGTTTTCCAATGCATTGTGTGCATAGGACGTTTGTCTTCCCATTGACTTCAATGCAATTGCAAAAACGGACGTTTTTTTAAATAGCAAAATCAGACTTTTTTCTCCATTTTTGACATTGTGTGAACATAGCCAAACACATAGGTAACAAAGAAAAAAAAATAGACAGTAATGTAATATGTTACAAATCAGAAATATTTTTTTGTTGGTAGTAAATTGTATATATCATTTTTGAACACCCATTTGTACTATATCTATTTTCTTCCCATTTCACATAGTCAGGTCTATAAATTACTCTATAATTACAGGAGCTTTCTAAAATAAACTCTGTGAAGTACTTAAAGACATAGAAATATATCTCCCTAATATGCCGTAAAGTGTACACAGGGACCCGGGCCATATTTGGCACATCGTGCGATCCAAAAAATATATATCAAGCTGGAAGGCAGGTTTTACGAAGGCACCATTACTTTCAGCAGAAGATAGGAAATAAATAGTCTGCCCTGGTTTATTGCTAGAAAAACACAAGCTGTTAATTCAGATTCACGTTCACTATGCCAACTTAGCAGCTGTTTTGATGCCAGGACACTTTTTGGTCCAGACAAAATAGAGCTTGGTATTAAACATGATCCTACTTTGCGTAAAAAACGGAGAGGAGTAAATGACCCTAATGGTTTAACCCCTGTAATATTCTGGCTCGCAACTACAATTTCTTTGCAGTGATTCAGAAACTAATCACCAATCAGCAAACTCTTGACTGACTTCAGATGGATCACCATCCAGAGAGAGAGGAACTACAAGCATGTCAAAATCCAAGGAGAAGCATGTCAAGATTTAGCATATTAATTTACTGGAACGGAATACTTAAACATAGCACGCTCAACGTTAATACTATATTAAGTACGTCAATTAATGGAGCGATTACATTTATAACAGATGGAAAAACGGAATGCGTTAAGGTTAATAATATGCAAATATTGTGTTGGGGTATCTTATAAATACGAAGAGACACCAATCCTCATTTGCAATAGTAACACATTCGAGAAAATAGATGCTGTATTTTCCTGTGTATAAGACTACTTTAACGCAAATCTTCTCAAAAGTCAGGGGTTGTCTTATACACCGGATGTCGTCTTATAGGGCGGGTGCTAAAAAAACTTTGGAAACGGACTGCAGAATCCCTGTTGTATGCAGCGACCATATAAAGGCCAGAGCAAGCTGAAGGCATCAGGGGTATGGAAAAAAGAGATACAGTAGAGTGTCGCTGTGCAGAAGAGGGGTAGTCTTATACAATGAGTATATCTCACACTCTACACTTTAACTGGAAAAGTTGGGGGTTGTCTTATATGCCCAGTAGTCTTATACGCCGGAAAATATGGTATGTTAAGAGGTTGGGGCTGCTTTACTAAACCCATTTTTAAATACCCTATAAGTGATTTCTGAATTAACAGAGGGTAATCCTTCATTAGGAACCTTTATCTATTAGCTAGAATGGAGAACAACAACCATAAAGATTGGGGCACTTTGGAGGCTTCTCCATACTGAACGCCATAATTTTATACTGTATTTCTCCTGTGGTGGTATTGCGTATTATGTATTTTTCAATGTATTTGAATATTTAAGGAAACTGTACAGTGCTCTGGACCTAATAAACGGGATTAAAGCAAATTTACCACCAGATACATCGCTTTGTTTTTTTGTACATTAACATATTGGCGCCTGCACGGGGATGCCAATGGTACAGTCCTTTTTTTGAGCCGTCGGTTCGCACACACGTCACCAGTCTATTCCCAACCACCGGCCTGACCCAGTGCACTGCTGGGAGGCCCGCCGGCCTCCAGTGGAATGATCTCCTCTCCCCTATGTGACACGGCTTCATTGATTCCAATGGAACCACATCGCAGAGGGGAGGGGGTTTTGGCACTCTGGGGGGCGGCAGGACCACCCCAGTGCTTCAAGCCTAGCCAGTGTTTGGGAACAGATCAGCGCCGTGCATGGCATGCCACTGGCATACCCATACCAGCAATGGTCTCTTAATATATATATATATATATATATATATATATATAAAAAGAAAAATTAATAATGTACCTGGTGGTACATTCGCTTTAAGGCTCCATAGATAGAGAAGAAGCAATGGTCCAGCATGATAAACATAATACTACTACTACTACTACTACTACTACTACTACTACTACTACTACTAATAATAATAATAATAATAATAATAATAATAATAATAATAATAATAAAAGAGCAAGTGACAAAAAAAACAAAAAACAGTTCAAACAGATATTCTACTGCCATTTGTGCGGTGGATGCCTAGTAATAAAATGCCAAGGATAAGACTTGATACAGATTTTACAAATCATTCAACATCTGGGTGTGCTAAGAACAAGCTGTGGACTGATGGACCATCTGAACATTGTTTAGTTTCAAACAGTAGAATAACCAAAGATCCCATAACAGCAAGAACTTATGTTGAACCTTTTCTTGCTAGTGTTTGAATCTCTCCATTTGAGTGGAATAGAAAGCTTGGCAGCTTGTAGTAGCCAGGTTGCTAAACAATTTCTAGACAGATGGTTATTGTGAGAAGAAGCCCAGATTGAAAAGTCAGAGCAAGAATGCCTTTAAAATAGGGTTTCTGTGGAACCATTTCCAAAGTGGCACAATTTTAGTAACCACATGTAAGCGATGCTGTACGGCAATTTATAGCATCTCCGGAATCATTCCAAACTAGTTAGTTCTCCTTTTAAGAAGGTTGGTGTTCTACAGTCAGGAATTTGTATTAATTTTCCTAGATTCTAATACAACCTAAAAACCATGAGAAGTAGCAAAAATGGTGTGGATGTCCGAACTGGTGTTGTACAATTTTTTTTTGAGTATTGTCACTGCAGTTTTTAACTAAAGTCTGAAGTAGATCCAGCAGGAAAGGGAATTATAGAGCTTCCTTTATACTTCCAATTCCTTTCCAGGCCACTCCTGGTTTTGGCTTAAAATTTGCAGGGCCAGCAGCTTTTAAAAAAAAAAAAAAAATATGCAAAGTACAGCTGCAGGCCATACTTTACATTGTGTGAACAACTATTGTTTCTTGACGCTGTTCATTTAACAGCTTCCGGAAATTATAGGCATGTTCATTATTTTCATTATCTAAAGAACGGGCGTTAAAATACCGATGTCGGAACACAGCAGGCGACATTGCATTGAATTCAATGCAATGCCGCTGCTGCAGAAAAGAATGGACGCTGATTTCATTTCAATCAGGGTCCGTTCTTTTCTTTTTTTAAATGAGAACATAGCGTATGACTAGGGATGAGTGAACCATCGTACTTTTGGTCCGACGGCATCTTCGCTCAATTAGTATGCCTGCGATGCCTGCGATCCCGGGAATCTGCAGGCAGGATCTTCCAGGGATTTCAAGATACATTCCGTGGATTTCCAGGGAATGTATCTTGAATTCCCTGGAAGAACCCGGCCGCAGATTCCCGGGAGCGCAACTATGCACCCGGGATCGCAGGCATCACACTGAAGTGAGCGGCTTTCGGACCGAAAGTCCGAAAATCCCGCTCATCTCTACCTATGACCAGAGAAGACAAAATATCTAAAACTGTCAAACATAAATTATAACATTTATTTTAGGCCTCGTTGTCGCCTTGTTCTCTCATTTGAAACATTTTTCAGACTGTTAGAGGTAAAAATGAATATTTCTGTAAATCTGTTTAAAGCCTTCTGAGCTGAAGTATGGGAGATTCCCTCATCTCTACTGCCAAAGGCTGGCTCCAACATCGAGGTAATCAATGTCAGTTCATTAACGTCAAATAGAACAAAAAATGAGGAGAAAAACTCATACAGTTCCTCCATATTGCCATGTGGTTTTATGTATATAATAAGCTGGCATAAAATACTAGCATAGTCCATGAAGGTGCAAAGAGAATAGGACTATTGAATCATTGACTTCAATTGCCTTGTAGAATTAAATGTGACACGATCACTTATTGCCTTCTAGTAACCTATTCCAACTATCCACATTTGTATTCTGACTCATGATACAGGTCTTACTGCATCCACTCAGTATGAGGGAGATTTATCAAACATGGTGTAAAGTGAAACTGGCTCAGTTGCCCCTAGCAACCAATCAGATTCCACCTTTCATTTTCCAAAGAGTCTGTGAGGAATGAAAGGTGGAATCTGATTGGTTGCTAGGGGCAACTGAGCCAGTTTCACTTTACACCATGTTTGATAAATCTCCCCTTATGTTTGTATGTAATGTTTTTAATGTAATTAAGAATTTATAATATAAATTTTTGAATGTCAGTCACTAGTCGAATTGAAAATTTGCATGTACCCCTAAACCTTTATATTTAAAGATTAGTATCTTTAATGACTTGCCGCAGACATTAAATACTGTAGACACTACAAAATATTATTTGTATTATTTTTATGACTCTTAAAGGTTTTTAAATCAGCTGGTGTCAAAAATGTATATAGAAATTAGTTTAAAAAAAAAAACCAACAAATCCAGCATTTATTAGCTACTGTATGTCCTGAAGTGTATTCTTTTCCCTAAACCCTTCTCCTCTGAAGTCTTTGCTGACAAAGAACTGCCAATACAATAGTCAAAATGAGGATTTATTTTCCCCAACTTCATTATTTTATTTTTTGAAACATTGTACTGCTGTTCTATAGTTTGAACGACTGGTACAGCTAAATAATTTTTCATATTACAAGCACTTCCAGAAATATCAACCCTAATGCACACTTGTGCTGATGCTGTGTCATCAGCAAACAGATAAACCTTACCAACCAAACCTTCTGTTATGTCACCTACAAACGCATTTAAAAGAACAGACCCTTGTGGCCACCTCTTGTAACCAGTATAAGAAGTAATATATAGAATAGGCTCAGCTCCTAAGCCTGGGTTGTATTTGCCCAATATTTGTACATCAGTCATACATGTATAACAGATGTTGCCAAAGGATAAATGTTTGATACTTCGGAGTCTGAATTTTAGTACCTTAATCAATCAGTTAAATGTTTACAGAAGCAGCAACAGGAGCGGTGGCAGCTAACCCCAATGGGCCACCTTAACTATCTAAGGTTCATTCGGGTGGCCCCTCCCACTGCTCCTTACTCGCTGATGTGGAACAGCACAGGCAGCAAGCAGGGAATGAGGGGGAATCAATCACTAAGCGGACAGGCCCTAACTGTAAAGCCAGAAGGAACTCAGCAGGGAAGAGATGAGTGTGGCAGAAGAATCAATCAGCAAAGCAGAAGGAGTAGGACTGTATTCAGACAAAACTTGACTACAGGCTCAGTTTCCGCCGCATACCAAGAGCCGAGGGACGTGCCCTACTCCAAACAGGCACAGGGATAACATTATCTTTGTATATCCTGCCATTTTCAAGTAGTTTAATCAAAAGGGAAATTTGTAAATGAGCTCCTTAGGTGCACTGGTGTTGTTCCTCGGCCTGTCTACTTCTTTCTACGGTCACGTCTACTTATGCACATTCAAGTATGCATAAGCTGGCTGTTTTTTAACAGCGCCTGAATGGAGACTGGCTGCTGTTCCTGATAATGTTCAAAAAAGACCAGCCAGCTTGTGCATACCTGAATATGCGTAAGTAGACGTGACCGTAAGAGACAGCGGGCAAGCCAAATGGTGCCAGTTTAAAATACTGGCAAATGGTTGGACATAAAAAGTCAATAAGAGGGCTACAGATAAGTTTCCCAGCAGGTAAGTTTCCCTTTAAGGAAAGGATGTTAATATTTAAATATTTATTTATCATTTTAAAATATTTTTTTTTTATGATAAGGATAAACATATGAATGCATGTTTTAAATATTATTAAAGCAATATAAGTAGAGAATAAAAATATTTGATATGTAATAAATAAGCTCTGACACACTGTATGTAAAATTAGCAAAAATTATTTATCTTAATAAACCAAAGTGACCAGAACTAATACCTTTGGAAATAAAATATAATGCATTTATACTGTATATGCCATTGAGTGCCAAAACGAGAACTACAACACAATAAGAGTCCATTAAAGTAGAATATCACAGAAAATGTGGTAGTATTTCTAGCTATTGCCATATGGCTCCAGACAAGATATCCATCTAATCAGCTTGCATAAAATTGTAACGCAGCCTATGACTTTGTAACGGGTAATTAAATATACCCCATGTATGAAACGAAGAACTTAAATATTTTAAGTGGCTTTTATATCTGGAATTCTAACGTTTAATGCCAAGATTTACTTTCACAATGTCACAATAAAAAGGTCCGGCTTTTAACTATAATTCACATTTTAAGGTCTGCTAAGAGAATTTTGTTTGCTCCACTCTCCCCGGTCTTTGGCATAAGTAATGCATTTCTAAAAATACAGTAAAGGTGTCTATGACATTTTGCATTTCCAAAGTATGATGAGATCTGGGTGGAATTACTAAAATTAATGTATGCATTATTCCCATAAGCAAACATTCCAGGTCTGTGATCAAAAATCTCAGTGGTTAGCCACAAATTGTTAATGTTCTAATAAAAAAGTGTTTGATGGCAGCTCCTATACCTGATAATGTTGTCTTTGCGTGCTGCTCTCCTGTAAATAATCACCAGAAGATATCTATGACTCTCCTTTCTGTTTTATCCAATTTGGGCACCAGAGGCAGACATGTTACAGGCACACTTCGGCTAACAGGCACCATAAACCACAGCAATATTTTAGAAGTTATCACTGGAGACTCTTATCTTCTGGAAAGCTAGTAAAAGATTCACTTTGCTTATTGAACCTACTCTAAATGTACCCATGAAAAGCATCTCAGATTTTTTTAAGGCGCCTGGCTTTGTTTTCTAGCCGTGTATATTTTTCGCTATAGTTTTGGGGGGGGGTTGGAGTCTGGAAAAAAACAAACACCCTTTTCCTTATCGGCAACTTTGCCTATGTGTATTTTTTATGCTTTGTTTATTTATTTATTTATTTAATTTCAAAATACCAAAACAAACGTGGCATGGAAAAGTTTTTGAACTGTTGTTTGGCAATAGAGAATTGTAAAAGAAACAATAGCAGAGATGAGCGAATCACTCGAAAATTGGCAAAGCTAAGAAATAATCGTGGGAATCTGCGAATATTCGCGAATTGCATACGAATAAATTTTTATTAAAACAGGCAAATTATAGTAGCTACAATAGTGGGAATATTAAAGAGTAGCGATTACTTCAAAAATGTCATTTTTAAAAAAAATGTCAATCAGCCTATCAATCATTCAATTACCATTATGGACAGTAGCGGACGTTAGTGGATTAGTGGCGTAAGATCAATTTTCTCCCAGGACAGCAGTGGACATTGGGAAATGAGCACCCAGTGAGGTATTAAGATGGACACTGTGTTCTCTGGGACTTCCTACAATACACACCCAGCACCCAGTGACTTCCTATAATGCACACCCAGCACCCAGTGACTTCCTACAATACACACCCAGCACCCAGTGACTTCCTATAATGCACACCCAGCCCCCAGTGACTTCCTATAATGCATATACAGCACCCAGTGACTTCCTATAATGCACACCCAGCACCCAGTGACTTGGTATAATGCACATCCAGCACCCAGTGACTTCCTATAATGCACACCCAGCACCCAGTGACTTCCTACAATACACACCCAGCACCCAGTGACTTCCTATAATGCACACCCAGCACCCAGTGACTTCCTATAATGCACACCCAGCACCCAGTGACTTGGTATAATGCACATCCAGCACCCAGTGACTTGGTATAATGCACATCCAGCACCCAGTGACTTCCTATAATGCACACCCAGCACCCAGTGATTTCCTATAATGCACACCCAGCACCCAGTGACTTCCTATAATGCAAACCCAGCGACTTCCTATAATGCACACCCAGCACCCAGTGACTTGGTATAATGAACAACAGTCACCCAGTGACTTGGTATAATAAACAACAGTCACCCAGTGACTTCCTTTAATGCACACCCTGCACCCAGTGACTTCCTATAATGCACACCCAGCAGCCAGTGACTTCCTATAATGCACACCCAGCACCCAATGACTTCCTATAATGCACACCCAGCACCCAGTGACTTCCTATAATGCACACCTAGCACCCAGTGACTTCCTATAATCCACCCCCAGCACCCAGCGACTTGGTATAATGCACACCCAGCACCCAGTGACTTCGTATTAGAGATGAGCGAACTGGTTCGGCCGGTATGGAATCCGGTTCAAATTTTTTCAAAAGTCCGAGTCCAATCGAATTTGGATTTTTGGAAGTCCACTCCGATTTTTTTTTCTTGCTTTCTAAAATCGCAGCCACCATTTTAGAAAGCAGGAAGTGTTCCAGGCGGGAAAAGCACTTTCCCATGATACCAGGAACACATCCGATCAGCAGGGATCTTGCAGTAGCCCACCCCCTGTGTGACGTCGGTATTGCTTTAATAGGAGCGGTCACATGACACGTCTGCAGAGAGAGAGAGAAAGAGAGAGAGGAAGCATACTGCTAGCAGTGCACAGAGCTCGTAATTGTCAAAACGCTGCTGGTGCTGCTGTACTACTGACTACTGACTACTGAGAAGATATTGTAGAAAAGCAAAGACCAAAAGATTAGGAAAGCGGAGAGGAGAAACATATAATGATTGAAAGAGAAATATAAAGAGGGCGAAAGATAGATAGATTAGGCATAGGAGAGCAAAGGGTGCACAGAACAAAAACGTGCTCTACAGATAGACAAGTCCTATAGTTGGATCCTTGTGATAGTGTCTATCACATACGTGCTATCCTGAGAGACAAATATACCTGGTGCATGTATGTAGCATAAAACAATAAAAAAAAGTGCTATACAGAAAGACAAGTCCTATAGTTGGACCCTTGTGATAGTGTCTATCACATACGTGTTTTCCTGAGAGACAAATGTACTGGCCTCAAATGACTATTGCTGGACCTCCACTGGCCTCCAATGACTACTGCTGCTCCTTCACTGCATTTGTGACCTTTTTCCTGCATAGACCCTGTAATGATGAATTTCCTGCATAGACCCTGTAGTGGTGAATTTCCTGTATAGACCCTGGAATGGTGAATATTGACGTTTTAAAAAAAAAAGAAAAGAAAATTGACTTTGAGATATTGAAAAGATAATGATGTTACTGACATGTAGAGCCCTAAATTCAACCAAATGCACTACCACCGTATCACATAGATGCTTTAAACGATAAAATCAGAAGAGATCCAAAATTCGGTCAAACCAAAAATCCGGAAGTCCGGTCTGAACTAACTTTTGAAAAGTTCGCTCATCTCTACTTGGTATACTGGACAATGGCTTCACTGCTCCTACAAAAAAAACAATCACAATCCACCCTCCTCTCCATCCCTATCTCTCTGTATTTCTCTCCTCTCTGTCTCTATCTCTCTGTATTTTCTCTCCCTGCTCTAACTGCCTGCTGCAACCTGCTCTCCACTATACACAACCGACTGGCCGCCTCCAGGAAGCCAATCACCTTATATGGAAGGGAAGGGGGGGGGGTTGCTGACATCACAGTGGGGTTTGCAGCCGATTGAACGGGCGCAAATGATTATGGATAATCCCGTGCTGCCGCCATAAGACAGTTCTGTAAGCTAACAAGTATGGCCGCCAATGCAGCCGCCATATCTAGTGAATTTGCAAAGCAAATCTGGCGAATTTGCGAATAGCTACGAAGCAAATTTAATGCCTGATTCACTGCGAATCGCAATTCGTCAGATTCGCTTCACTCATCACTAATCAATAGCATCAAGAAAGTCACTGTCCTCTACTAGATTCCAGCTTAAGCCATTGTTAACCATTGAGGGGCTTGTCTAGACAGGGGGTGGTATTTAACAAGTGCTTCAGGCTGCATGAAAATAACAAAGCAGCATACTTACTGAACCCTTATTTCTGACGCCGCTGATTTCCTGAGTGCCCAATTTTCACCACAGTCCTTTTATTTGTTGGTTCCAGTGACAAGCAAAAAAGTGCTGGGGAAATCAGCAGTGGCAGGGAACCAGGCTGGGTAAGTATTGCTTTGTTATTTTCATTTCAGCCTGGGCTACTGGGCTACACCTCGGCTTAATTAAAAAGTCCATTGAATTTGATAGTAAAAAAGGAGAAAGAATGGTGGAAAAAGAAAAACTGCTTGTAAACAATTAATAAAAAACATCCGCTGTTGCAAAGGACGTCCTTCTTTCCATTGACTTTAATGTATTACCATTGTAGTCAGTAAAAACGCGGCAAAAACGGACGTTATTTTAAATAGCAAAATCGGCCGCCTTTTCTCTATTTTTAACATTGTGTGAACATAATCTATGGGGGAGATTTATCAAACATCGTGTAAAGTAGATTTGGCTCAGTTGCCCCTAGCAACCAATCAGATTCCACCTTTCATTTTCCAAAGAGTCTGTAAGGAATAAGGAATCTGATTGGTTGCTAGGGGCAACTGAGCCAGATTTACTTTACACCATGTTTGATAAATCTCCCCCTATCTGTCTATCTATCATCAATATCATTACTGCATAATATAGGCTATGTTCACACAATGTCAAAAAATATTAAAAAGGCGGCCGATTTTCATATTTAAAGTAACATCCGTTTTTTGCCGAGATTTAACTGACTGCAATGCACTGAAGTCAATGGGAAGACTGACGTCCAATGCACACAGTGTATTGAATAACGGACGTTTTTGCCGTGGGCGTCAAAGTAATGAACATGATCATTATTTTCGGACGTCTTTTGCAAACAGCGGACGTTTTTTATTTGTAGTCCACACACAGTTTTCCTTTTGTCACCGTTCTGTCTCCGTTTTTACTATTAAATTCAATGGACTTTTCAATTAAGCCGCGCCCAAAGTCCAATTAGTAATTCCAAACTAGTATAATGTACCAACACCCGTCAGTGCACCAAGGGGAGGTCAGGCTGCTAAATAACGTCCGTTATTTTAGACTCAAAATGATGGACATCATTTTAAACGGAGTTAAAAAGACGTTGTGTGAACATAGCCATAGACAGACAACACAGTTGATAGTTTTCTATTTAAAATGACGTTCGTCATTTTGAGTCTAAAATAACGCACGTTATTTAGTCGCCTGACCTCCCCTTAGTGCACTGACGGGTGTTTGCACATTATTCTAGTTTGGTTACAAATCGACCTTTGGATGGGGCTTAATTGAAAAGTCCATTTAATTTAACAGCAAAAAACGGAGACAGAACAGTGACAAAAGGAAAACTGTGTGTGAACTACAAATAAAAAACGTCCGCTGTTTGCAAAAGACGTCCAAAAATAATGTTCATGTTCATTATTTTGACGTCCGCGGCAAAAACGTCCACTTTTCAATGCATTGTGTGCATTGGACGTCCATCTTCCCATTGACTCCAATGCATTGCCAATGCAGTCAGTTAAGTCTTGGCAAAAACGGACGTTTTTATAAATATGAAAATCGGACACCTTTTCAATATTTTTGACGTTGTGTGAACATAGCCAAAATATGGTAAAATAAGGAGAATAGTAAAAATAAAAATGGACATATCCGGGTAAAAGATTTCCCCACCCTTAGGATATGAGGCAGGGATGAGTCTGCTTCTTCTCTAGAGCTGAGCGTTTTCTTCCCTCTTCTTCATGTACACAGTCTAATTATAATTACTATAAGACATGAAACAATACTCGGGGAAAACACGCAACTGTAAACCGTGAGCGCTGTCTCTGATTGGGAAGATGTGGAAAACAAATGTGTCACGGAGAAGACTAAACAGAAAGCTTGTTCTGGTTTTGAAGGAACTTTGGTGACAGCCTTAACAAAAGGAAAAAAAAAGAGAAAAAAAAATCAACAGTAACATCCTTCATTTAATTGAAACCATTTAGAGGCTCTGCACCTAAGCCAAGGATTATCGGTGATAACCATCTATATCAGCCTGAAGTTGCGGAGAAGATGCCCAAGTAGTTTAAGTCCGAATAATTCCGACTTGCATAAATCTTTAATAGGGACTGCCCTTCAAAGATTGGCTGCACTTTCCGGTTTCTGCCCAAGGGAAACACAATATATCTTAGGGGAGAATAATAGGAACTCCATCTTGTTTGTTACATGATATCTTCAAGTAATCCAGAGGATTTTTCCTTTTGTCTGAAATAAACAAAGGCCACCCATGCATTCTGTGTCTGGGCTTTACCAGACATGCTCACCTTAGCAGGTGGCACCCACAAGATGGAGGGAGACTGCCTGCTAGCTGGAGGCACATCTACTGCTTAGACTTTGTATATCAAAAGCTAATTCTTAAATGGTAAGACGGCTGTCTCCAAACCAGTTGTCACATGCTTAATGGATATATTAAGAGGAGGCATCTGCCATATGTTTTGATACAGTATTTTCTAGATTTCATCCTTCCGCTAATGGCAGCGACCGTTTATGATAGATTATTTCTCGCCATGATGGTAGTAAAACAGCTGCTTTACTGCTGGATCCAATTTATCACTATTTGCTTCTTCCTTTGGAAAATAAATATTTCCAAGTCTGATTACTACAGTAACAAGAAGCCATAACTGTGAATTCTGAGTATACAGAACAAATTGAGTGTAAGACTATCCTTACATATATATATATATATATATATATATATATATATATATATATACACATACAGGGTGGTCCAAAAGTAGGTGGACAGTATGTGTAATAGGGTTATGAAGGGGAAGATTTATCAACCATGGTGTAAAGTGAAACTGGCTCAGTTGCCCCTAGCAACCAATCAGATTCCACCCTTCATTCCTCACAGACTCTTTGGAAAATGAAAGGTGGAATCTGATTGGTTGCTAGGGGCAACTGAGCCAGTCTCACTTTACACCATGTTTGATAAATCTCCCTCTTAATAGCCCTATTACACATACTGTCCACCTACTTTTGGACCACCTTGTGTATATATATACATAAAAACATAGATTGTCAGCAGAAAAAGACCACTGAGTCAATCTAGTCTGCTCTTTCTTAGGATAGAGATATATTTATCCCAGCCAGGTTTACATTCAGTTATTGTAGATTTACCAACCACATCTACTACTCTTTCAGTATAGTAATATTCTGACCTTTCCCCAACTAACCTCTCACTGTGTCTCCTTGTTCTTGAGTTCAGATTTAGTTTTTTTACTAAAAACACTTCCCTCCTGAACCTTATTTATTCCTTTAACATACTTTTTTTGTTTTGATCATGTATATATGTATTATAAAAGTTTATATAATTTGATAAAATTAATAGATCAAAATAGATAAATAAAATATAAGGTATTTAAAAAAAACAAACATGGCCACATTACTGCCGCAAAATGAACAAAATTTTCTGGATATTCTGTATCCCCTCCCCAATCATTATTAGGTTTATACTATACAGTACACACTTTTGTTCTAATGGTCCATATGATTTAAAGGCGTATTTATGTTTTATGGAATAATATGTATTATACAAGATTGGACGTACAGTTTAATGGAGATTCAGCATGGCTATGTTCACACAAGGTTTTTTCAGCTCCGTTTAAAAAGAAGTCCGTCATTTTGAGGCTAAAAAAAATTATTTAGCTGTCTGGCCTCCCTTTAGTGCAATGACTGGTGTTTGCACATTATACTAGTTTGGAAATACCAATTGCCCTTTGGATGCAGCTTAATTGAAAAGTCCATTGAATTTAATAGTAAAGACGGAAAAAGAACAATGACAAAAGGACAACTATGGGTGAACAACTAAAAAAAAACGTCCGCTGTTTGCAAAAGACGTCCGAAAATAATGATCATGTTCATTATTTTGACGTCCGCGGCAAAAACGTCCGTTATTCAATACACTGTGTGCATTGGATGTCAGTCTTCTCATTGACTTCAATGCATTGCCATTGTAGTCAGTTAAATGGTGGCAAAAACGGACGTTATTTTACATTCGAAAATCGACCGCCTTTTCAATATTTTTTACGCTGTGTGAACATAGCCTATGAGTGTATGGCAATGTCCCCACTTCATGAACATATCCGGCAAAGGAGGCCGTCTCATTACATAGACGGGCGCTAATAACGTTCATGATCTTTAATAGCGCCCGTCTATATTATGAGACGGCCTCTATGTTCCCGTAGATGCCAATGCACAAACTGTATAGAATATTGTGCATAATTGATTTTGATCGTCAAAATAATGGCGTTTTTTGACATTTTACGGCAGCTTTTTTGGATGGCCGTTATTTTAAAGCTAAAACATAGAAATGTTATGCAAATTATGCCCATAATTTGCATAAAACAAAAAGGTAATTATGTGAACATAGCCTCCTAGTAGAACAGGCCTCCTTCTGATGCCGTGGACAATACTCTTCATTTCAGGTATATCTTGCATACACATCCCATATAGGAAAAAGAGGATGATTAAAAATACACAACAGTTTTTGTTGATTTTCTCTGGCATTTAAATGTTCCTTCTGGTTATTTCTAATGTATGATAATAATAAAGCCAAGTACTAAGCAATTAAAGTATGAAATGGACCAATATACCAAATGTTGTAGCAATGTTTCTTAGCCCATTGACATGATTAGGAGTTTCAGGAGCATCAGACAAGCATAGCCTTGTATATTGAATTATTGCTTTATTGGTCTAACAAAAGAAAAAAAAAAGCTGTCAGTTGCAATTAGAAAAGTCTAATCTTCCCGCCCCCCTAATTAAAAAAGAAGACTAGTGGTTAATCTGTTATTACAGGAGAGTATTTTCCATCAATTAGGATTACCAGTGTGTTAGGAGATGCTTATCTACCAAAACTGCCCACGCACAGAAAAAAGAAAACACTGCAGGTCCAGGATGTTACAGGGGATTGTAAGAAGAGCATAGCAAACAGTTTTCTGTACTCTATTGCCATGTATTGTACTAAGAGTTATTATATACCATGAAGTGTTACCAGAAATAGGCCAATATATGCTAATATCCTATCAATATCCTATTAATGATATCATGGTTTACTACAACTGTTCAGATATTTAAAAGATATCACAGTGTGAGATGAAAAAGTTTTCTGTCAATAAGAAAAAGTCTGTCATCTATCTATCTATCTATCTCCTATCTATCTATCTATCTATCTATCTATCTCCTATTGTTCAGATATTTAAAAGATATCACAATGTGAGATGAAAAAGTTTTCTGACAATAAGAAAAAGTAATTTCTCGCCTTTTTCTGGATCAACATTATAGGACAATATGCTAAACTAGATGGACATATGTCTTTGGGAATTAAAAGTTAATTATCTGGGGTCAGTAAATCTATCTATCTATTATCTATCTATCTATCTATCTATCTATCTATCTATCTATCTATCTATCTATCTATCTATCTATCTCCTATCTATCTATTATCTATCTATCTATCTATCTATTTCCTATCTATCTATCATCTATCTATCTATCTATCTATCTATCTATCTATCTATCTATCTATCTATCTATCTATCTATCTATCTCCTATCTATCTATTATCTATCTATCTATCTATCTATTTCCTATCTATCTATCATCTATCTATCTATCTATCTATCTATCTATCTATCTATCTCCTATCTATCTATTATCTATCTATCTATCTATCTATTTCCTATCTATCTATCATCTATCTATCTATCTATCTATCTATCTATCTCCTATCTATCTATCTATCTATCTATCTATCCCCTATCTATCTATCTATCTATCTTCTATCTATCTATCTATCTATCTATCTATCTTCTATCTATCTATCTATCTATCTATCTATCTATCTATCTATCTATCTTCTATCTATCTATCTATCTATCTATCTATCTCCTATCTATCTATCTATCTATCTATCTATCTATCTATCTCCTATCTATCTATCTATCTATCTATCTATCTATCTATCTATCTATCTATCTATCTCCTATCTATCTATCTATCTATCTATCTATTATCAGATGTGACCCAATAGTGTGTTTCTTTTTTTTTTTTTTTTTTTTTTGCAACACCAACATAAAAGAAAAGAATTTTGAGCAATGCTGGAACCTCCAACATGAGAGACATTCTCTGCTTTGCTTTGGCTTATAGATGATGGCCCTGAACTTAGGTTCTTCTCCAATTATCTGAAAACTCCTCTAGGCTATGTTCACACGGCGTATGAAACCGGGCATTTCGTGACCCGGCCGGGTCACGGAACGGCCGGTCTCTGAAAAGATCATCCCGGGCGGTACTGCAGTACCGGCTGGATGATCTTTCTGGCCGCAGTGTTCTGATGGGGGTGCATCAGCGCCCGCCCGCATCAGAACTCTCATAGCACACAATGAAGCAAGCGTCCGGAGCCGCTCGCTTCATTGTGTGAAATGGCAGGTCTTTCTGCGGCCGCAAATCACTGAATTGTGGCCGCAGAAAACTGACATGTCAGTTCTTTGCGGCCCCGCATTGGAATCCCGGCCTGGAGCGTATACAATGTGTGTACGCTCCGGCTGGAATCCCATAGAAGAATAGGCAGTGTTCCACACCGTACAAAGTACAGCCGTTGTTGCCGATGGCAACATAGGCTGAACTTTTACGCTGTGTGAACATAGCCCTAAAGTTTATTAAAGAGACTTTACAACAAAAATCTTTTTCTTTCAAATCAACTGTCAGAAAATTTTATAGATTTGTAAATTACTTCTATTTCAAAATCTCAAGTATTTCCATACTTATCAGCTGTTGTATGTCCTGCAGGAAGTGGGTTTCCTTTTCAGTCTGACACAGTGCTCTCTGCTGCCACCTCTGTCCGAGACAGGAACTGTCCAGAGCAGGAGAGGTTTTCTATGGGGTTTCGCTGCTGCTCTGGACAGTTCCTGTTTGGGACAGAGATGGCAGCAAAGAGAATTGTGTCAGACTTTAAAGAATACACCACTTCCTGCAGAACATACAGCAGCTGACAAGTACTGGAAGACCTGAGATTTTTAAAAAGAAGTAAATTACATACTTATATAACTTTCTTAAACCAATTGATATGAAAGAAAAAGATTTTTGCTGGAGTACCCCTTTAAGCTTCCAAATTAGCCGCCCCTTCCTATCTTTTTTATCGTTTTTTTTTTTTTTTTTTTTTATAAAACTCACTGTCAACTTAAGTATATTTTTGAAACAAGAGTCAAAGGTTGCTGTTACTATCAGCCTAAGGGCCCAGTCATTCAAAAAAAAAAAAGTTAAACAGGTCCCAGAGCCCGAAGAAATCCCTGAACCTTTATCCGAACGCAGCTAGAAATCAAACAGCGTTCCCATCCAGGGGAATTATTACTGTGTCTTGTTTAATTCTTGCCTAACAAATGTCAGCACTAATGTATTACAGATTATTCAGTCAATTTGATGATTCCAGGTGAAGGAAGAGAACACAAATCTCTTATTTTAGTGTAAAAAGGGTCAGCCGGATGACTTCCCCTGCAGGAGCTGAGATGAGGCTTGACATGAATCAATCAAGCAGGCTCAATTTTACAGTTATAGCACCTAATGCCTAAACATGAGCGTGTGGGCCGAAATTAGCACCCGATTATGAGCATACATGATCTTCCCCTGGAAGACAATAATATTGGTATTAAGCTCCTCGAGGGGGGAAAGATGCTTCTGCTTTTTTAATATATCTTAAATTATGTCGGAAAAAACACTGGAACATCACACAAAAGCCACAGTCAGTGTATATTGCTATCTCATAAAGCTGGAGATCTCTACAACAATATTGACACAGGAGCAAGCAAGCAAATGTCAGCCAATATAACATATGAAATACTTAACGTAACCAATTTTCAGCTGTCAATCAGCCGGGAATAATGACTGATGCAAGGAATCAATACGCCACAATTGAATTCCAGCTCACAAACTTGTTTCGTTCTGCACTATAAAAGACTGTCAAATGTCACACCCCGAGAGATGCAACAGGATTCCAAAGATTTATTTATTTAAAGCTCGGGAGTCTATTAGTAATAGGGCTTGTGTCATTGGTGGAAAATTTTATTGTTTCAAATCAAACATTTTCTTGTATCCTTATTAAACTCATTAACATAGAAACATAAAAGACTGTAAGCAGAAGAAGACCACCTGGTCCATCTAGTCTTCCCTTTTAGTATTTCCCATCTTATTATCTTAGGATATATATATATATATATATATATATATATATATATATATATATATTTATCCCAAGAAGGTTTACATTCAGTTATTGTAGATTTACCAACAATGGAAGTTTGTTCAAAGCATCTACTACTCTTTCAGTAAAGTAAGATTTTCTCATGTTGCTTCTGACTAAAGATGAGCGAAGTAAATCTGGGGAATCAGGATTCACTGACAATCGCGCTATCAATTCGATTTGTTCTGAATGGCGGCCGCACATGCTGTCTGGAGCATCACTGGGGGGGAAAGAGATTAACCATAATCCCTAGCGCCTGTCCAATCAGCTGCAGGCCCCTCTGTGATGTCAGCACCTCCCCCTCCCCTCTATATTAGGAAGTTCGGTAACAGAGGCGGCTAGTCGGCTGTGTGTGGAGGAGAGAGCAGGATGGGAGCAGGCAGTCAGAGCAGAGCAGGGAGAGACTAACAGAGCGATATAGGGACAGAGAGGAGAGGAATGGTGGAAATTGGATGAGTGACTGGTTGATTTACTTTCTTTTAAATTGGGATTTTCCGATTTTTGACACTTTTAGGAAAACATACTTTAACAAATTCGTCCTTCTGTAATAGTCCCAGTATTGTAGCTACTATAGTTTTGGCTGCTTTAATAAATTTCGTTACGATTCGATTCACGAATTTTAACAAGTTTGACCAAAAATTCACAAAGCTCACAAAATAAATTTCTGGCTGCTTCGCTCATCTCTACTTCTAACCTTTCCCCCAACTAACCTCAGATTCTGGCCCCTTCTTCTTGTGTTCAGTTTCTTTTCAAACCACTTCCCTCATGAAACTGACCAATGACTGCTATCATCTTAAAAAAGGTTTTCAAGTGATAGAATGAAAATGAATATTGATATTCCTGAATGTTCTCCGAATGTTCCCAGGATATGTCTAGAAAAATTGCTCATCTGACCGGTGTTATTGATCTTGTATGGTAAGTTTGAACAACTTTAGTCAAAATAGACTAAAATGGCTACATCTGTGAGACGATCATTTGTTCTACCATCAACTTATGTAATGTGCATGATCACCTTTAATCTTTGCTTATCGTGTTAAGCTTATCTGTCAAAGTGTTTGGGTTTGGTAACGTTATCCGAACCCGAATGATCAACGTTCGATTCCCGGCAGCTAAAGAAGTTGGACGTAGCTTTGAAGAGTTGTGGATAAAATGGACACAGGCTGTTTTCATGTTTTCCTGGCAGCAGTAGGGCTGCATCCAACTTCTGCCTCCGGGAATCAAATTTTGAGCAGTTGGGTTTGGCTAACATTGCCGAACCCAAACACCACTTAACACTATTTGTTAACACAGAACTGCCAATAACATACTTAGAAAAAACAATCCATCTCCCCAAGTGCATTACTTTACACAAGAACTAAGTAACCACTCTAAAAAAAAAACAGTGTGACGAATTTCCACACTGGTTTATGTTTTAAGCAATGTCCTTTAAATCATGTTCTTAGACCCTAATAATGTGTGTTACCTTCATCCCTTTCAGAGACTGTAAATAGGCTTTGTATAAGGGGGTGTGAATCACATAGGGTAATCATATGCAGAGTGTAAGGGTTTTGAAGACATCACTTAAAGTGGAATGTTGCCTTAAATACTTCTACAAAAGAATAGAGGAAGGGTCTGTAGTCTACAAGGATATTCAATGCTAAGATTTTTTGGGGGGTTGATGGTCAGTAAATCACAGCACTCACCAACATCATGATTTTCAAGATTTATTAATTATCCATAAATCGTAGTATGAACATGTAGCTGGACACGTTTAAGCAACCACCCTTACCAACTAGCAGTTGGGAAAGGTGGTTGCCGAAACGCGTCCTGCTACATGTTCATACTTGTACGATTTATGGATAATTAATAAATCTTGAAAATCATGATGTTGGTGAGTGCCACAATTTACAATTGAACTGTACAATTTTGACTATATTCCTTTCCTCAAGCACCACCTGAGCTGTCACTAAGTGCTGCTCTAAAACTTTCTATATTTGATGGTCAGTAGACATGCATGTGCCATTTGATTACCGGTGGCTGATGAAGTTGGATGCAGCCCTAGGGCTGCCTGGAAACATGGATACAGCCTGTGGTTGAATCCATAATTTCCAGGACTCTCTTCAGCCATTGGTAATCCAATACAGAGTATTCGGCATGCTCGAGGTTTGCTCATCTCTAATGGTCAGTTGTCTGCTCATCGCCATTATTGTTTTGTTTTGTTTTTATATCATGGACCATTATGCATATTGATTTGTATAGACCTTAATTCTTAGGCTATGTTCACACAACGTCAAAAATTGAGAAAAGGCGGCCAATTTTGATATTTAAAAAACCGTCTGTTTTTGCCGCGATTTAACTGACTGCAATGGCAATGCATTGATGTCTATAAGAAGATGGACGCCCCATGCACACAATGTATTGAATAACGGATGTTTTTACCGCAGATGTCAAAATAATGAACATGATCATTATTTTCGGACGTCTTTTGCAAACAGCAGACGTTTTTTATTAGTTGTTCACACGCAGTTTTTCTTCTGTCACCGTTCTTTCTCTATTTTTACTATTAAACTATTTTTACTATTAACGTTGTGTGAACATAGCCTTTCCATGTCTTTTTTATACACAAAAATTCCAATATTAATTTAAAAGTGGAGCTCCAGCGCTGGGAAAATAATGTTGGGCAAATTTTTTTTTTAAAAAGTGTTTTTCCAACTGCAGCATATGCCTTTGTTTTATGCCGAAATAGTCCACATACAATAGATAAAGGTATGCTAACCCTATCAAACTGGTGGCATAAGATGAAAATGTGTATAAGGGCAAAGGAAAGGAGGATCGGACATGATGGATTTCAACAACCTTTATATTTCTCTCTTTCTCTTCATGTTGACTTGTGTCCAAAACTCATATAAGATACGGCTGGCAAATTTTTATATTGACTTTCTTATATCTATATATAATTGTTTTTTTACATTTCATAGTAATATGAATTATATTCTATAGTTTGGCAGGTATTTATATTATGCCAAAATATATTCTACGATAAAAAAAAAAAGAAAAACCAAAAACAAAAATAAATCCCTAAACATTCCGTTAAATATTTTTTATGTTTGAATATTTATGCTTGAATATGCTAATACTGAAGACTATTTGAATTAAAGAACAAATCTTATATGAGGTGTTCGCCGTGAATAAGAACGCACAGTGATAATAATATTCCAGACAATACAAAGCTTGATTGACTGCAACGTCCAACTTATCCATGGTTGACACTTCAGTGGTACTCCTTATATTAGATATCATTCCTTGTTATTACAAATATAGGGAGAAATTAAAAGATAAGCGCATCTTTCGACCGGCTGTTGACAATTTTACTGGTGTCATGGATGAGTCCATCATATATAAGAAAAGATCTGTAAAGTATATTCTTAAGAGGGCATCAAGTGTTGATTAAATTTTCATTTTTTATGAAAAACACCAACCTTATCTTCATATTTTAAAATTCAGCATCCTCGCAGATGTCTTACGACATAGCAGTATCCCATATCATCAAAACCCAAATGTTAAAAGCTCAGTTTCTAAGTAATGAAAGAAATTTATTTTTCCAGATGGGGACTGAAAAGTCGTTGGTGTTCCTGGCAGATAGTAATATGCTTTTTTTTATTAATTCCATTAAAGTTTTATACAAGGCTAATCACAGTGATGGACAGTACTATAAATTATCTTTGTCCTTATTGACCACAAATTAGTTTGCAAGCTGGTCTTCAGATGTTGTAGGTTGGAATACTGTGAGACTTTTGCTTGCCCAAATTATGCTCAATCTGATGGAAGATGTAACATTTTTTTCCCATAATTTGCCTTTTCTGTCCCAGATAAATACTCAAAAGGAAGAACTTTATAAATATATTTTTTATATATAAAGTTATGCAAGAAAATTTGCCCTGGCTTTATGGTGTTTTACCTTTATTTTAAAGGTTCAAAGCAGCGGCACTCACCCCCCTGGATGTAGATTTAATAAAACTTTATTGGTCATCCATAAGCAATAAAACGGCGGCAGTACATGAACAGGATCTTGGATGCTCCACTGGCAGGCTTACATACAGTTTATGTTTTTGTGCTGTTTTATTGCTCATGGATGACCAATAGGCTATGTTCACACAACATTTTTTCCTCTCCATTTTTGAAAAGAAAAAATGGCTTCTGTCATTTTGAGTTTAAAATAATGTCCGTCATTTCACCGTTTGTCCTCCTGTCAGTGCAATGACGGCTGTTGGTACATTATTCTAGGTCAGGTGGACTGATTGGCCTTTGGGGATGTGTCTTTAATTGAAAAGTCCATTGAATTTTATAGTAAAAACAGTGAAAGGACGAAAGGATGCAAAAAATGCATCAGTTTTTTGGCAAAAAACGGTTCCGTTAAACGGATGCTGAAAACGCAGTGTGAACCTAACCTAAGCAAGTTCAGTGTCCAACCCAGTTTAGAATGTGGAGTTACTTGTGGTGTGTTCTCTACATTTTGGCTGCTGTTGTTGCTTTACCGTATTTAGTGAGCCCATAAGTAGGGATGAGCAAATTTACACTAGGAACAAAGTGATCGGGCTGCGGGACTTTGAAATGTGCTCCGCTTCTTGCCGCTCCTCCCCAAGTGTTCTAAAAAAGATGGATCCAGTCCTATGAAACTGGGAGAAGTTTTCTAGGATGAGATCCATCTTTTCCCAGCACCTGGGCAGAAGGGGCACGAAGCAGAGCACACTTCAAACCCCGCATGACCAGATGTCGGTACTGTAAATTCGCTCCTCCCTACTCACAAGTCTCTGAATTGATAATCGAAATTTGGAAGTATAATTTGGTAGACTACTCTACAACATACACAGTAGCCTATGGCAGGAACCGGGATGCTGTATGCCTCAATGACCAGATGAGATGAATATTATGTGACATCTTTTGCCAATGGCAACCCAGGCAAAAATTTGTGACCAAAACCAAAAGGGTATAGAGGGAACTAAGGCTGGGTTCACACTACGTATATTTCAGTCAGTATTGTGGTCCTCATATTGCAACCAAAACCAGGAGTGGATTAAAAACACAGAAAGGCTCAGTTCACACAATGTTGAAATTGAGTGGATGGCCGTCATATAACAGTAAATAACGTCCATTATTTCAATATAACAGCAGTTGTTTAAAAATAACAGCAAATATTTGCCATTAAATAACGGCCATCCACTCAATTTCAACATTGTGTGAACAGAGCCTTTCTGTGTTTTTAATCCACTCCTGGTTTTGGTTGCAATATGAGGACCACAATACTGACTGAAATATACGTAGTGTGAACCCAGCCTTAAAATGTAGTCCAATTTTTAGGTGAAATATTGTAGAGCAGGAGAGCTGAGCAGATTCATTTATTGTTTTGTGAAATAAGTTTCAGGATAAATTCATTTCGGAGGATAGACTCCCCCTTCATTAGGTGCATGAGAATGGAGGAGACTAGGTTTGGGCATATGGAGAAATGTGAGCACTCTTTGTACCATGTATCATGGGATAAATTTTCCTTGCATTGATGCAGGTTGAGTATTCTTGGTCTCTTCAGCCAGGAGGTACATGTTTCGAATAAGTAAAAGCCACTAGATGAAGGTTCAAAAGTACTTGGTGCTTGTAACACTATCCTTTATGACTCTTTGAGTAGTTAAATGCCTAAACCTAGAAGTACAATGATAACTGAATATCTTTCTGAAAATAAATGAAGAAATAAAGATTGCATGGAGACATGTCAAAAGTCTGGAAGCTAAAACGTCCACTGAAGGAAAAGGACATGTAGGGAAGAGCCTTCAGCTAAGCACTTCTCTCCCACTCTCTTCCCCCCCCCCCTTACAGTAGATGGATTCTATAGAAAGTGTATGGAGCCCATCTACTATAGCAGGGAGAGAGACAGGGAGATATGCACTTAGCTGAGCACTTCTCCAAGTTCATTATAGGAATTGGTGGGGGTCTGATCGAAACTTTTATCTCTCTCTATTTTTCTTTTTTTTAATGACCGGAAACGTCATGACCGGGAACGTTAATTGGTTGTACACTTCAATCTATGCAGTGTTTTCTAGTAGGCGACACAACTCTACAATTGTAGTAGTTAGTTAGTTACTTCCTTGCCACAGTTAAATGTGTAACTTCTTGAAAAATGTACACTTTGAAGGAAGTTTATCAATGGCTTTGTGCCTATTTTTAAGTGAATAAATGGATTTTTCTATTTATGAACCAGTTCTATTTATGAACCAGTATTCGACGGGCAAATATTTCGTAGATGCAACTTTTTTTTTAATAATCTGCCTGTAAGTGTTAACCCAAAAGTTTGCACAATATGGGATTAGCGCCTAGGAATGGTCCGAACCTGGTTCGGTTTCGTACGAACCCGAACTCTCGGAATTGATTCCCGCTGTCTGCCCTCTCCGTGGAGAGGGTGGATACAGCGGGAGGACCGCCTGGAAAACTGGGATACAGCCATAACCATAGGCTGTATCCCAGTTTTCCAGGCGGTCCTCCCGCTGTATCCACCCGCTGGACGGAGCGGGCAGACAACGGGAATCTGATGCCGAGTGTTCGGGTTCATACAAACCTGAACCTCGGCAGGTTTGGACCATCCCTATTAGCGCCCAATTTATAATTTGCAACTTTTTGAAAATTCACACAAACTATGTTGGTCAGTAATTTTTTTAAAAACTTTTTTGTTAAAAATTGGTGGCTTTTTTTGGCGACTTTCTTCCTCAGATACATTGACTATGGCCGTGCTACATTTTAATAAATCAGTCAGAAATTATTGAAACAAAATATTCACCAATCCTTATTAGAAGAGTCACACAAATTAGACTCCTAAGTAAATGTCCCCCATTACACTTTCTAATTTTAACATTCAAACCCCTTTCTTCAGTACTACATTACCTCTAAGAACATAACCAGTTCATGTGTATGTGTTACTGCGTACGTTAAAACGTTGTTTCACCTCCCGGTCCTATAATTATTTCTTGTATTTTCTTTTATTCTAGATTTTTACCGAATACTTTGTACGATTCTTTGAATGAAATGTGATTGCATGAGGGAAAAGTAATCATTCATTCATTTCACACCACATTTTTTTGTCTGCATTTGGATAGCAGTCACTACATCGGCATGCCAAGATATAAAATATATTTTTTCTTTAGCAGCATCTGGATATTTGGCAGTCTTTTAATCTAATCTAATTTCATTGGTGGCTTTGAGCATGCCTGCACATCTGTCTGTGGTCAGGCTACTGATGAACAATATTTTCTGGGCAGTCTTTGTTAATGCAATATTTCTTTGCCAGAACTCAGGCAAAGTTGAGAGAAGTTTGACATTTTTATGTTGTTTCTTATCTGAAATTGCTCCCTCTAAAACTTTTTAGATCTCTTTAAATCTGAATCAATCTTCGGATGGGAATGATTTGAAGCATTCTTGCCATGTGTAATTGTGGAAGAAATTGGGTACTGCGGAATGGAATAGATCAATTCAATTATATTAAGCTCCATTACCAATCATTAAACGGTGTTCAATTTGCATTCTGGTTCAATTTCCAGTGATCCAAAATAGCTAATATGTCTTCTGTAAAAGGAAACATATTGAATGAATTCACTATGATTTGTAAAATTCAAGTTGTTTCTCCAAGACAATCCAATCCATCTGAGTCTTGGTAAGGTTATTCAGGGCATGTTTAAGTATCTTAGAAAGTAGGGAACCACCTTCTTGCTGTAGATGAATGCATCCTATTGAAGGGGTTCTGAGGCGAAAATAAAAGATTGTGTATTGTGATCTGATGTTCTACTAAATAGTCTAGTAAAATTGAGTCTTTAAAGGAAACCAACCAGCATAATTGTGCCGATATGGTTTCCTCAAGCATAGTACAGAGCTACTGCTGCAGCCGCGGCCAGTACCTGCAGCAGTAGGGATTTTGAAGGTTTAATACATTAGGGGGGAGATTTATCATACATGGTGTAAAGTGAGACTGGCTCAGTTGCCCCTAGCAACCAATCAGATTCCACCTTTCATTTCCCAAAGAGTCTGTGAGGAATGAAAGGTGGAATCTGATTGTTTGCTAGGGGCAATTGAGCCAGTTTCACTTTACAACATGTTTGATAAATCTCCCCCTAGGTGTCTTTGTGAGGTGCCTGTAACTCAAGAGCAGGTATGAGGAACCATCGGCCCTCCAGCTGTTAAAAAACTACAATTCCCATCATGCCTGAACAGCCAAAGTTTAAGCTGTTGGCACAGGATGGGAATTGTATTTTTACAACCGCTGGAGGGCCAAAGGTTCGCCATCCCTGCTCCAGAGTATAAAAGCAGAACAGCCTTCCAATTCCACCAATGAATGCAATCCACTGATAAGCCAGTAGATCATGATTGGTGAACTATTTCTATAGGTGTGAGGCCTCCTGCTAAATTTTTACGATCCAGAAATACTGATCAGGAAACCTTTCAGGAGGCATCAGAAAAACATTAATATTTCCTTATCATATTCATCTTTTCCTCTGGCTTCTTCCTTTCTGCTCTGCGAATGCATAGGTAATGTCACTTGTAGGTTGCAGTTCTGGATAGTGAGAGAGAGCGGCCTCTTGTGGTCAGAGGCATAATGCTGCCTCCGGCCAGATGGCTGGTGGACAGGGTTGGGAGTCAATGGGTACTATTCCACGGGCCGAGGAGGGCCCGATAAACGATGTGAACGAGTGGCGATCTGCTAGATCGCCGCTCGTTTACTGGGCCTATTCCACGGCCCGATGATCGTTGAGCGAGGGCTGCAAGGACATCGTTACCGATGTCCTTGCAGCATCATACATTACCTTGCTGCAGGGCTTGTTCTCCGCTCCGTCTCCTCCCCGGGTCCCCCGCGCTCTATCTTCTGAATGGCCGGTCAGCTGACAGGCCACACTCAGCCAATCACAGGCCGCGGCGGTCCCGGCCTGTGATTGGCTGAGCGCTCCATCAGCTGACCGGCCATTCAGAAGATAGAGCGCACGGGACCCGGGGATGAAGACAACGCGGAGAAGAAGCCTTGCAGCCAGGTAATGTATGATGCTGCTGCTGCTGTTTCTTCTCAAATCGTCGGTCGCCCGCCACGCACACCGCTATTCAACCGTAGCGATGCGCGGTGGAGGAACGATGATTTTAGGTCTGGCCCTAAATGAACGATCAGCCGATGACACAATCATCGGCTGATCGTTCTCTCTATTTCACCGAACGATAATCGGCCTAATCGGGCCAAATGGGCCCGATCTGGCCGATTATCGTTACTGTGGAATAGGGCCCAATGGCTTTTTGCCCTATCAAACACAGCTCACCACATTTAACTGTATTTAAAGGGCCAGGCACAAAGGATTGGCTGGCAAGCAATGTCTGAGGAATTCCAGACAGTTTCCAGGTGTGCATCTAGAGTTGTCTGTAATTCTGGATGCTTCCATTGGGTTCTATGAGGCATCCATGAGGGAATTCCAGAAAAATCTTTAAAGTGTCACTGTCGTTTCCCAAAACTTTTGTCAAAAGTTTTGATCGGTCCGGGTCTGAGTGTTCAGACCCATACCGATCGGGAGATAGAGCCGCGGTCTTCTTTTGGCTCTGTGTCACATGATCAGTTGAATTTATAATGGAGCTCTATGGAGCCCAACTGATCAGTCTGACCGATCCTGTGACACCGAGCCGAGAGAGAGGACCATGCTTCTCCCAGCTCCCAATCAGTACAAATCTGAACAATTAGACCGATCAAAACTTTTGACATGTCTCTATGACATGTCAAAAGTTTTGGGCAAACAACAGTGACACTTTAAGGGTACCTGTGCCCGGGCTAACAAAAAAATGTGTATAGATTTTCCTGGTATGTACATGGGGCCTAAATATGAATACTTCAAAAAGTACTAATATTAATATTTATAAATATGGATGAAAATTTGTAAATATAAAATATAAATAATACAATCAAGATTTCTATCACAGAACAATGAACATGGGGGGGGGGGGTTATGATGAAGACCGGCATACAAGTACGCCGGTCTTATATTAGGCCCCACCCCCTTTTTACCGGCAGGATTCACTAAGAGGTGCACGCGCACGGCGTACTAAATCTACACCTGCTTCTGGCGGACGTTTGATAAAAGTCCCCCCAGGTGTTTAAAAACCATATTGTTCAAAGAGATAAAAAAAGAGGATTAGAATTTCGTGTACATGATCTACACAACAAGGAAATAAATGTTCTGAGAATACAGCGAACATCTGAAACTGATAATACATATATATATTTTCTTTCTAATGTTTGACAGAATAAATGGATGAACCACAAATTGTAAAAGGGAAAAAAAAATCTACAAAAAACTAAAAAAAAAAGGACATTTTGCTGATCTGAGGTCAGGGAAAGTAACAGAATAGTGCTAGCTGGTTATAAACCACATGCTCTTTATTACATACTACCCAGAAAAGTCTTTTGTATATACAATTCAGAACATTTAGTTTTATCTGTTTTAATATTACAGTGCAGCCACATAACTGGTGACATTGGATTATTTTTTTTACTGTTTTATTCTACATCACTTCTCATGTAATGATTAGTTGTTAGTGATCTGCACTGAAGGATGTTCCAACACTGTTTTTTCTGGTATGATGACAGTAAATAAGATACACATTGACCCAGCGGTTTATTTTTCCAGCTGGTCTAAAGTCGGTTGTTTTAGTGGGAGAAATAAAACGATGGAATAGGTATGTTGCAGCAGATTGATGAGCAGCGGCCTTTAACAATAGTTTAAAAACGAGGTTTATTTGTGACCAAGATAAAATGGTGTATATATATATAGATATATATATATATATATATATATATATATATATATATATATATGTATATAAAACGTGTTATGTACCTGTCTACATGACATAAAAATGAAGTGCAGACATGTGGAGTATATACAACACAGTGAAGCCCTGTTATGGTAACGTGAACTTGCAAAAGTGCTGTATATTCTTCCACATCTCTAACATCACATGTCACTTGGTAGGCAGATTCGAAAAGTGGCACTGAATGTAATGGAGCTATATGCCTATATATTTTCATAAGTTGGCTATTGATTACCAAAATACAAACTATTCTATATACTTTTATATATATTTTTTTTTGTTTGCATGACCCTCTTGTTTTGAAAAGGGATTCGCAATGCTTTCCAATATAGTTTTAGGGCGCGTTCACACCTACAGGATCCGCAGCAGATTTGATGGTGCAGATTTGATGCTGTGTTCAGTTATTTAAATGAAATCTGCTGCGGTTCTGCTGCGGATCCGCAGCAGAAAATACGCTGCGGATCCGGTAAGTGGGAACGTACCCTAAGGGTGCCTTCACGAACACATCGGATCTGCAGCAGATTTGATGCTGTGTTCTGCGTATTTAGATCAAAACAGCTGCGGAAATTCGCTGCGATAAGGTGTGTGTGAAGCTACGCTAAAAAGGTAAAATATATGTTGGTGAAACTATTGGCTATTGAGTATTATGGGCAGTATGTGTACAATAGTAACATAGTAATATAGTTAGTCCAGGTTTAACCTAGAGAAACCCTCCGCTAATCCTCAAAATAACGGATGTCAATTTTGAAAAATATAAACAGACAAGAAAAAACTTTGTGTGAACATAGCCTTAGGCTCAAAAATAGAGAAAAGGTGGTTGATTTTGATATTTAAAAAAACGTCCGTTATTGCCGCGATTTAACTGACTGTTATGGCAGTGCATTGAAGTCAATAGAAAACCGGACGTCCACTGCTGTATTGAATAACGGACATTTTTACTGCAGACGTCAAAATAATGAACATAATCATTATTTTTGGAAATCTTTTGCAAACAGAGGATGTTTTTTATTAGTTGTTCACACAAATTTTTCTTTTGCCTTCATTTTTACTATTAAATTCAATGGAATTTTCATTTAACACACACTCAAAGGCCAATTAGTAACCCCAAACTAGAATAATGTACAAACACCAGTCATTGCACTAAGGGGAGGTCAGACGTCAGATTTATCAAAGGGTGTAAAATTTAGACTGGTGCAAACTACCCACAGCAACCAATCACAGCTCAGCTTTAGGCAGTGCTGAAAGGAAAGCTGAGCTGTGATTGGTTGCTGTGGGCAGTTTGCACCAGTCTAAATTTAACACCCTTTGATAAATCTCCCCCAAAATGATGGAGGTCATTTTAAATGGAGCTGAAAAAACGTTGTATGAACATAGCCTTATAGAGGAAAATTCAGATACAAAGACTTAACGTGAGTATACAGTTCACATAAAGACTGAGGGGGAGATTTATCAAACATGGAGTAAAGTGAAACTGGCTCAGTTGCCCCTAGCAACCAATCAGATTCCGCCTTTCATTTTCCAAAGAGTCTTTGAGGAATGAAAGGTGGAATCTAATTGGTTGCTAGGGGCAACTGAGCCAGTCTCACTTTACACCATGTTTCATAAATTTCCCCCTATATCTGCCTTAAGTTGTGTACAATATATCTGAAATTACTTGACTTTAGATGCAACGATTTTGGGTTATGGCACACATATAATGGACAATTTTTCTCCCCATTAGCAGTCTACTGAGCTAAAACACTCCCAGCTGTATCTGTCTTAGAGATTGCAGAGAGTGCTCCAAAGGTTTACGTTCTGTTTAGGCCAAAACTGTACAATAACCGGATGTGTAGAAAACTGACTCTCACAGAATACAGTGTGTTACACAGCATGACATTACAGATGGAAGCTATTAGGGTTGTGTCTGCTGACAGGCTGTTGGCTGGTTCCAATAACAATAACTGGAAATACAAATCGGGACTATAATACAGGGTGTACGGGATGCTACAAGACAAGTAATTCAATTATTACTGTATGAAAATATAAAATGGTGTTCAACAGTAACCAATAGTATATGGCTTATTTGTGATGCTGTTTATTAACGATATGCTATGTTCTCACTGCATTTTTTCTGTCCGTTCCTGTCAATTCGCTGTTTGGCCACCCGTCAGTACAATGACGGCTGCTGGTACATTATGCTAGGTCAGGTGGCTGATTGGCCTTTGGATGTGTCTTTAATTGAAAAGTCCATTGAATTTAATAGAAAAAAACGGTGAAAAAAAGAGAAAATGTGTGTTAACAAATAAAAAACAACATTCATGTTTGCAAAAGACGTCATGTGATGTGCAGCCAACAGGAAATATTATTGTATTATTGTATTATTATTGTATTTAAATTAAACAATTGATCGTGCCTTCTGAAGGCACTGCAAACGAGCACAGATCTCAGTGATCGGCGCTTGCTTGGGTCCTTGCATGGCCCCATATCAGGCTGTGTAATACGACCTTTAGGGCTCGTTCACACAGAGCAAAAGCAGATGAATTTCTGCTCTGAATCAGCGCTGAAATTTCAGCCGTTAAAATAGGTGCAGAGCTAATTTCCATTGTGTTGAATGGAAATTCTGCTCTGCAGTTCACACGGTGGAATTTCCGTACTGAACTAATCCGCTTTCCGCCAGAAGAATGAACATGTTCATTCTTCCGCTAGCGGAAGCCTATACAAACCAATGGGGCTCTGATTTTCTGTTTCAGCGTGGAATACAAGCGGAAATTACACGCTGAATCAGCGGGGAAATGGGGAAAAAAGGGGGGAGGAGGATTCTAGTATATATTCTGGTATAGTCTAATTTACTCGCCAAATACTCGCTGAATTTCAGCGCTGAATGCATGCGGATTCCACGAGTATTCCGCGCTGAATTTGTCAAGAGCTGATTACTAGCTGAACTCTTTCCTAGCGGAATACGCAGGGATTCTGCTTACATTCTGCTTATATTCTGCTCGGAATTCAGCGTCAGTTAATTTCAGGCGGAAATATTTCCTCGCGTAATCCGCCCCTTTTGCTCTGTGTGAACGTAGCCTTAGGGTAGCTTCACGCGTTATGTATCCGCAGCGGATTTCTTGCTGTGAATTTGTGAATTGTCATCTCACTGTGAGTATGTCGCTGTACCTCTCAGCGCTGAAGAATGAACATGTTCATTCTTCACCGTGGAGAGACGATGAGCAACGCGGCGCGTGAGCCTCCCATAGAGTGTCATTATGACACGGAGGCTGCCAGCATTCCGCGGCGGACAATTCCTCCGCTCTTGCTCTGTGTGAAAGGGGCCTGCCCCTGTAGTTGACAGCTTATTGCCTAGGTTGCTGACCACCAATCTCTGCTTTGGGAATAGTGGCTGCGTGGCGGGTGGTCGGCACCTCAGGAGTAGAGATGATCGAATATCGGGAAATGTTAGGTTCGATCGAACTCGAACTTTCCACATTTGATTTCCGATGCCTTCCTTTTCGGTGGGGAAGATGGAGGCTGCCCGAGTACCGCCTGGAAAACAGAGATACAGCCTAGGTAATAGGCATCGGGAATCAAATGCGGTAAGTTCAAGAAAGTTCGAGTTCAGTCGAACCTAACATTTCCCGATGTTCGATCCTCTCTACTAAGGAGGTGGTAAGTATGCTTTTTGGGCTTCTGTGTCTCCCCCTGAGATTACACATGTCTCCAGGGCTTGTGGATTGTCTGTAGAAGCATGTGTAATCTCAGTGGGAGACAAAGAACTGCAGATATAACGTATAGCCTACAATATTATATATTATTTTATATTTATATTTATTTATTTAAAACAACTTGGCCAAAGACCAGAAAACACTGAATTACTTAAAGAGGTATTCTCGTATACTACATTAAAAAAAAAAAAAAAAAAACTGGGGTTAGTGTATAAATAAAAAAAATAAAGATTCTCACCTACCCGGAGTCCCTCAGCTCCAGTTTTAGTGCTTTCTGGTCTCCTGCTGGTCACTACCTGTCTATGGTTTTGAGACAAGTTGACTCTCAAGTTTCTGACTCTTCAGCTAATCATTGAGGTGGGATACTGCTACCGCCATTGATTGGCTGAATGGGTAGGTCCTGTTGTGACAACACATCTCAGATGCAGAAACAAGTGATGATCAGCAGGGGACCCGAATGCACTTGAATTGAATCAGCAGAAGGGGTATGGTGGGCTGGGTGGTAGTGATGAGTGAATACTGTTCGATCGAATAGATATTCGATTGAAAAGTAAGGTATTCGATCTATCGAATATTATCGAATAGTTCGCCGAATATTCGATAAATATTCGATAAGCGTTCAAATCCCCCAGCTTGCGGATTTTACCTCCAAGTGGTCGAATAGATGTTTTTCAATAATCGAATACTTGTTCCCATAGACTTCAAAGGGATCGAATATTCGATTGAATTTTCGAATATTCGGGAGATATTCGTACGAATATCGAATATTCGAATGTTTCACTATTCGCTCATCACTACTGGGTGGTAATCTTTTTTTTTTTTTTTTTTTACACCAACCCCAGCACAATGGGAAAACATTCATTACACCAGAATACTCCTTTGAATATTATTTTTCTTTTTGATCCAGTTAAAGCTGATGCGTCACCTACATTTATATTATATGTTGCATCGTTGCAATTATATTTATACTGCATTTTGTCACAGGTTAAAAGGAATGTCATGCCTGTCTTTCATTTACACTCTGGGGAGAATTTTTTTAAAGTCATATATCCCAATTTTCTGGCATACAAAGGTATTATTTTATATGATAATACAGCTACTGTTGTATAGTGTGCTATCACAGTAGATCATATTCTAATAGTAATGCACTAGTACTGAATAATTAAAAATGAAAATGCAATCCTGCTGCTAAATGAGCCCAGGGGGAGTTTATACTATATTCCTACACCGAGTTCTCTAAAAAAATAATAATAATAAAGTATGATTGACAGAACCTGACACATGAAATTAATGGCTTATGCTAGTTCCACTATCTATAATCTATTTATCTTCTATCTATCTATCTATCTATCTATCTATCTATCTATCTCCTATCTATCTATCTATCTATCTATATCCTATCTATCTATCTATCTATCTATCTCATCTATCTATCTCCTATCATCTATCTATCTATCTATCTATCTATCTATCTATCTCCTATCATCTATCTATTTATCTATCTATCTATCTATCTATCTATCTATCTATCTCCTATCTATCTATCTCCTATCTATCTATCTATCTATCTATCTATCTATCTATCTATCTATCTATCTAGGTTTAGGAAGATGAAGCTGTACTCCTTGTATAGGTATATCAAGTGCCTGCAGGTAGGTCCTAAGCAAGGACCTTCTTATTAGCTACAGTTCACATAAAGTCTGTGGCACATCCAAGCATCCATGCAAAAAATGAAGATTTATTTTATGTGAATGCAGCACAGCAAATCATAAGAGGGGTGCTCTATCTATCTATCTATCTATCTATCTATAGAAGGAATCAGGGAGCAGCACTCAAAAATGCAAGTATATGGTGCCACCTGTTTTATCTCGACCAAGGATGTAGTTAGGTTGGGTTCACACTACGTTCTTGCAATCACTTTTTTTCATCCGTTTTTTTTTTTTTTTTTTTTTTCAAAAAAACATGAAAAACGGATGGAAATAACAGATTCATGTGTGTGCATCCGTTTTGATCCGTTTTTCCATTGAATTCCATTATAAAAAGTGGATCCGTTATTTTTAAGGTACACAAAAACATAGTCAACCGCATTTTTGTGTCCGTAAAAACAAAACGGATCCGTTTTCTTTTTATAATGGAATTCAATGGAAAAAAATGATCAAAACGGATGCACACACACATGCATCCGTTTTCCACCCGTTTTTTTTGCAAAAAACAGGTAAAAAAAAACGGATTGGAAAATAAAATCTGCAGCACACAAAGATAAGGTGAAAAAATATCTGTGAAAATTTATTCCATCACTTCTGCAGTAACAAGAACTGGCATATCCGATTCTTGTTACTGCAGAATAGATGGAATAAATTTTCACAGATATTTTTTTTACCTTATCCTTGTGTCCTGCTAAGTCAGTCTATCTATCTATCTATCTATCTATCTATTTATCTATCTATCATCTATCTCCTATCTATCTATCTATCTATCTATCTATCTATTTATCTATCTATCTATCTCCTATCTATTATCTCCTATCTATCTATCTATCTATCTATCTATCTATCCGTCTCCTATCTATCTATCTATCTATCTATCTATCTATCTATCTATCTATCTACATATCTCCTATCTATCTATCTATCTATCTATCTATCTATCTATTATCTATCTATCTATCTATCTATCTATCTATCTATCTCCTATCTATCTATCTCCTATCTATCTATCTATCTATCTATCTATCTATCTATCTATCTATCTATCATCTATCTATCTCCTATCTATCTCCTATCTATCTATCTATCTATTATCTATCTATCTATCTATCTATCTATCTATCTATCTCCTATCTATCTATCTATCTATCTATCTATCTATCTATCTATCTATCTATCTATCTATCATCTATCTATCTATCTATCTCCTATCTATCTATCTATCTATCTATCTATTATCTATCTATCTCCTATCTATCTATCTATCTATCTATCTATCTATCTATCTATCTATCTATCTATCTATCTATCCTTCCTATCTCCTGAGCTATCTAGAATAAATAAAATAACATATTATTTGACAAAGCCATACATTCCAGCCTTTTAGTATTAATGTATTAAGATTAGTGACCCTTAAAATAGGGTCAGAAGGAGGTCTTTCTGCTAACTGGGAAATTAATCAATATTATTCTAATACTCCTGTGCACTATCTCCGCTCCTCCTGTGGATACACACCACTGTCTGATTTGCATTCAAATGGAGTATTCTATGACAACAATTATCATTGATAGGGTTAGAAATGTTATAAATATATTTTGTAAATATTGTGTTCTCCTCGATGAAATGGTTTCTAGTAGACCCATACACCGATATTATGTCTAACATTGTAGTACCACAAGATGGCTATCACATTGGATTCAGATCAGGTATTTTTATCAAGACGAAGAGCAAAACAAAGGGTAAAAGGTCACTGGTGACTAATTTTCTGAAAACTAGCAGCTTGTGTAAGTAATAGAACATTTATTGCATTTCTCTGTCATCTCGGCAATGAGCTAGAAAAATCCATAAGAATTCCCAGCACCGGCCTTTATTAAGGTATAGACATGGATTAGTTTAATGTGCAATTTAAAGTCACTGCCTCCACATGCTGTGTGCACTCCGCTCCTATGATTGAGACGCCTTGTTATAAAAATAAATAAATGAAACTTTCAAAAAAGATGAAACTTGTTTTGTGTTTTTAATTCTCCGTTTAACGGCCTTTAGCGCTTTGTCATTGTACTGTACTCTATGTAGTATCAAACTATACGTGACAGTAAGGGCAAAGGCTAAAGGGAGTAAAAGAAATTACACATAAAGGCTATGTTCTCACAATGTAACAATAAAGACAAATGATGATCATGACTATCAATAACGGTCGTTGTTTCGCAACAATGTCCGTTATTTGTCTTTATTTTTACATTGTGGGAACATAGCCAATATCAGTCATGATTATGGACTTATGTAATACTATTTTGCTATTTTGCTTTTTTACTTTGAAAAACAATAACAATAGAAATCTTGTTTACAAATAGCTCACAAAATGTACTAATTAAAAAAAAAACGGCCACTGTTTTCCATTTTTATTGCCAAACAACAGCCATTGTTTAACCCTTTGAGGACCAGGCCCAAAATGACCCAGTGGACCGCGCAAATTTTGATCTTAGTGTTTCCGTTTTTCCCTCCTCCCCTTCTAAGAGCTCCAGCACTTTCAGTTTTTTATCTACAGGCCATGTGGGGGCTTATTTGTTACAGGAATAGTTGTACTGTGTAATGGCGTCTTTCATTTTACCATAACATGTATGATGGAATCCCAAATATATTATTTATGAAGATATAAATTGGTGAAATCGCAAAAAAGAATGCAATATGGTAACGTTTGGGGGGTTCCTGTGTCTACGTAATGCACTATATGGTAAAAGCGACATGATACCATTACTCTATAGATCAGTCTGAACACAACCATATGCAGGTTACACAGATTCTCTAATGTTATATATTTTTTTTAAATGAAATCCTTTTTTTTGGCAATTAATTATAAATAAAATGGGACTATTGTGACGCTTATAACGGTTTTATTCTTTCACCTACGGGGCTGTATGGGGTGTCATTTTTTCCGCCATGATCTCTAGTTTTTATTAATACCATATTTGTAAAGATCGGACGTTTTGATCACTTTTTATAAATTTTTTTATATATATAATGTAACATAAAATCGGTAATCTGCGCACTTTTACCCCTCTTTTCGTGTACGCCGTTTACCGGTCACAATGACGCTTGTTATATTTTAATAGATCGGACAATTACGCACGCTACGGTATATTATATGTTTATCTATTTATTTATTTTTATATGTTTTATTTATATAATGGGAAAGGGGGGTGATTTCAACTTTTATTGGGGGAGGGGTTTTGGGGTTGTGTGTTAGTGTTTTTAACTTTTTTTTTTTTACACATTTGAAGTCCCTTTGGGGGACTTTTACATTCACTACTTGGATTTTTACACTGATGAATGCTATGCCATAGGCATAGCATTGATCAGTGTTATCGGCGCTCTGCTCATTGAGCCTGCCTGTGCAGGCTCAGTGACCAGAGCGCCGATTGGACCGCACGGAGGCAGGTGAGAGACCTCCGGCGGCCCGTTTTACCGATCGGGACCCCCGCAGTCACACTGCGGGGGTCCCGATCGGTAAGTGACAGGGGACTCCCCCTGTCACTTACACTTAAACGCCGCGGTCGCGCCGCGATCGCGGCGTTTAAGGGGTTAATGACACGCGGCAGCGCGATCGCTGCAGCGTATCATTACCGTGAGGTCCCGGCTGCTGATTGCAGCCGGCCCCCACCTGCTATGAAGCGCGCTCCGCTCCGGAGCACGCTTCATAGCGTGAGAAACACCCAGGGCGTACAGTTACGCCCTAGGTCGTCTGGGGACAGACTTCCATGACGTAACCCTACGCCCTGGGTCGTCTAAGGGTTAATGCATTGCGTGAAAACATATCATTGCAGTAGGAAAAGAATGGCCGTTGTTTTTAATGGAAAACAGCGGATGTTCTTTTCAAAAATAGTATGTTGCATGAACATAGCCTTAGGCTATGTTCACACTATGTCAATTTCGTAATAATCACGGCTGTTGTAACAACGGCCATGATTTTTATGGAACTTACAAAGTGCTGCCTTCTAAGGAATCCAGGCTTGAGTGTGTACACATGGTATACACTCTGGCCGCGATTCCTAGTGGCACCACAAAAAACTGATATGTCAGTTTTCTGTGGCTGCTATTCATTGAAAAGGGGCCGCAGAAAACCTGTCAGCGCACACAATGGAGCATTGTGCAGTGGGGAATTCGGATGCGGGCACGCACAGATGCGCCCGCATCCGAATTCAGCAGCAGTGAAGATCATCCGGCCGGTACTGCAGTACCGTCCGGGATGATCTTCTTAGACACCGGCCGTTCCGTGACATCGTGGAGCAGCCAGTGTCTTACTACATGGGAACATGGCCTTGAAATGAAAATTAATGGAATCTGATGATACATTTTAACTAACACAGACGTAATGGAACACAGTTACATAGCTTCTGAAATTGTAAATATTTTAATAGCAGTTTCGCACCAGGTTAAATTTGCCTGACATTGATTTCAACAGATTTTTTGCCTATTTTTCTGTCAGAAATTTCAAATCAGCTGTTTAAACAAAAATAAAAACAAGTGGCATTTTTTACGGTCAAAAAATTGTCAGATTTTTTTATTTTTTATGCAGTTTTTATGATCTACCATAAGCTGTTGCTAAAAAAAACCCAACTTTTTGGACATTTTATGAATTGTCTCTATGTAGGGAAAATGTATAGATTACACAGGAACACAACTGAATTATTCTTCGTCAGAAATTTGTCAAATTGTTAAAGAACAATATTGTAGTATCGTAATTGTCAGTCATTAACCGTAGTCTGATAAGTCCATTGTTGTCACAAGGGTTAAGTTTAGTTTGTCTATGTTCAGTGCAATTTGTTGTAAAAAATTGGAGCTATTCTCCTTTTGCCAGAGTCTTATTAAAGTCTTATACCAAATGACGCCACATTCTGCCTTATCATTAATAACAGCAATGTTGACAGCCTTGTTGAAATCCTGATCATCTGTCCATAGGTTGATCTTTTCACAAATATGTTTCATGAAGTGAAAGGAAATACATTTCGCGAGCTTTGCAAATTTTTGGTCAAACTCATTAAGATTTGCGAATCAAATCTTAACGAATTTAAGTAAAACAGCCAAAACTATAGTAGCTACAGTACTGGGACTATTACAGAAGAATAGAAGAATTTGTTAAAGCATGTTATGTTAAAAGTGTCAAAAATTGGAAAATCACAATTTAAGAAAAGTCAATCAGCCGTTCCAATTTCCACCATTCCTCTCCTCTCTGTCCCTATATTGCTCTGTTAGTCTCTCCCTGCTCTGCTTAAACTGCCTGCTGCCATCCTGCTCTCTCCTCCACACACAGCTGACTGGCGGCCTCCATTACCGAACTTCCTTATATAGAGGAGGAGGTGCTGACATCACAGAGGGGCCTGCAGCTGATTGGACGCGTGCTAGGGATTATGGTAATCACTTTCTCCCGCTCACTGATGCTCCAGACAGCATGTGCGGCCGCCATTTTTTTTTTTACATATCAGTGGGACTTTACTTTGCAGAATGAATCGTGATTCGCAGCTAATCTTTATATGCCAGATTCGCTTTGCTCATCTATATCCTGGTGCAAAACATCTATCTTTCTCCCATCTATCTTTATCTCCCATAAAGTCATAATAGACATTTAGAGGAAGTACTGATTTTTTATTACCTGGTCACTACAGCAGCCAGGCTCTTGTTGAAGCCAACAGTTGCTTAGCTGCAGTAACCAGAGTTGCCACTCCACCAATCAGTGATTGTTGGTCAGTAATTTTTGCCGACAATCTTGTAAACTTTATAATAAGTGGTTTTAATTGTCATTTTATCATAACTGTTTCCATAACACACTCCAAGAAATGCTTTATGTATTGATTTTTTGATTAGATCTATGCGTCATAGAAAACCTGTAATAACTTCCTGATCAAGGTCCCTTATCAAGAATCAGCGTATCGCAAAACGATCGTTGCTCTACCCTGTGGAATGCACTTGTTTATTGCTCTGTATCTGACCTGAAATAAAGCATCATTTTATGGATCGGTGAATGCCACTGTCATATCTATATTGTTGGACTTGTCCCACTATTGTAGCTACTACTTTGCCTGTTTTAATAAAAATTTATTTGTATATGATTAGCGAACATTCGTTATTTCTTGTGATTATTCGTGAACTTAGCGAAACAAAATTTCCGGGTGATTCGTTTATCTCTAGTTATTTCAATCCAATGAACAATGTCGGTTGTTTGCATTGACTTCAATGCAAATCATTTCATTATGAAAAGAACGGCTATTGTGTAAATTGAAAACAACTGCCGTTCTTTGCATAAAAAGTACATTGTGTGAACCTAGCCTTATACTCTTAATATTACAGTATTTCTACCATCCAGGGCCGTATTTGCCACTAGGCACTCGTGGTCCGGTGCCTGGGGGGGGGGGGGGCACCCACAGGGAACAAGATTTTTTTTATAAAAATAAAATGTAACTCTCGCCCCAGACCCCAGGGGGGGGATGTGCAGCTTTGGGTCCGGGATGCAGCTTCCGGCACAGGCAGCCTCTATCACAGGCCGGAAGCTCACAGCTGCAGTCCCGCAGTGCCCGAACTTCTCTCTTGCTCGGCGCGATGACGTCACATGCGCCACCAAGCAGGAAAGAACTTCGGGACCTCGGGGCTGCAGCTGTGAGCTTCTGGCCTGTGATAGAGGCTGTCTGTGCTGGAAGCTGCACCCTGGACCCGAAGCTGCATGGGGGGGACCTGCCCAGCCGGTCTCTGCCCACCGGCTGCTCCCTCTTCCCCCCCAGCCTCTCCCACTGCACCTCCCAGCCTCTCCCCCTGAACCTCCCAGCTTCTCCCCCAGCCTGTCCCCCAGCTGCTCCTCCTGCCCCCCCATCTTCTCCCCCTGCCCCCATCTGCTCCCCCTGCCCCCCCCCCCTGCTTCTCCTCTGCCCCCCTAGCTGTTCCCCCTACCCCCAGCTTCTCCCCTGCCCCCCAGCTTCTCCCCTGCCCCCCAGCTGCTCCCCCTACCCCCCAGTTTCTTCCTCTCCCCCTAGATTCTCCCTTGCTCCCCAGCTGCTCCCCCTGCCCCTGTCATCCCAGCTGCTCCCCCTGCCCCTGTCACACCAGCTGCCACCCCAGCTGCCCCATCTTCTCACTTCCACCCTAGCTGCCCCCTATCTGCTCCCCCTGCCTGTTACCTCAACTGTACCTCAGCTGCTCCTCCTGCCCCCATATACTCCCCCTGCCCCCCCAGCTGCTCCCTCTTCCTCTATCACCCCAGCTGCCCCCATCTTCTCCCTGCCACCCTAGCTGCCCCCCATCTGCTCCCCCTGCCTGTCACCCCAACTGACCCCCGCTGCTCCTCCTGCCTCCCATCTACTCCCCTTCCCCCCCAACTGCTCCCCCTGCCCGTCACCCCAGCTGCTCACCCTGCCATCCACACCTGTTCCCTCTGCCCCCAGCTTCTCCCCCTGCCCCAGCTTCTCCCCCTGCCCCCAGCTGCTCCCCTGCCCCCAGCTTCTCCCCTGCTACCCCAGCTGCTCACCCTGCCACCCCAGCTGCTCACTCTGCCCCATCTTCTCCCCCTGCCCCTATTTTCTCCCCCTGCCACCCCAGCCGCTCCCCCTGCCTCTTACACCCCTGCTGCCCCCATCTTCCCCCTGACCACCCTAGCTTCCCCCTGCCCCCATCTGCTCCCCCTGCCTGTCACCCCAGCTGCCCCCAGCTGCTCCTCCTGCCCCCATCTGCTCCCCCTGCCAATACAGCTGCTCCCCCTGTTACCCCAGCTGCTCCCCCTGGCCCCATCTACTCCCCCTGCCACCCCAGCTGCTCCCCCTGTCCCTGTCATCGCAGCTGCTCCTACTGCCCCCATCTGCTCCCCCTGCCAATACAGCTGCTCCCCCTGTTACCCCAGCTGCTCCCCCTGGCCCCATCTTCTCCCTCTGTCCCCCAGCTGATCCCTCTGCCCCACAGTTGCTCCCCCTGCCCCCCAGATGCTCCCCCTGCCCCTTTCACCCCAGCTGCTCCTCCTGCCCCCCATCTACTCCCCCTGCCACCCCAGCTTCTCCCCCTGCCCCCTCCAGCTGCTCCCCCTTCCCCCCAGCTGCTCCCTCTGCCCCACAGCTGTTACCCCTGCCTCACCTAGCTGCTCCCCCTGCCTCCCCAGATTCTCCTCCTGCCTCTGCCACCCCAAGCTGCTCCTCTTCCCCGGCACCACAGCTGCCCCCCTGCCACAGTCACCCCAGCTGCCCGCCTGAGTTGTGGTCAGAGAAGTCTTCATGATGGCTGTCCCAGATGGAGAAGAAAGCAAAAAGTGAGCGACGGCAATTTGAGAAGACATCACCTGTAAGTCATTAGGTAACTGCACTGTAATCACATATAGTGTGCAGAGCCTGTGTACAATTGGTGTCTAAATGGGTCAGTGTATTGTTTGCGGTAGTGTACTGACACAGCCCTGGGGTCACTACAGTACACTAGCGCAAACCTTTAAACTAGGACCCAACTACAACAGCTGCAGGCACTACAACTCCCAGCATATGCTGAGGGCTGCAGACTGTCAGTAAATACTGGGAGTTGTAGTGCCTGCAGCCTCAGCATGCAAAGTACCTAGGGCAGCATGAACTCTAAATACAGGCCTGCCACCATGCTGTCAAAATGTAAGAACATAAAAAGAGTAAGGTGATATTGTGTCTAAGGAGGAAACAGGTGATTGATCGCTAAGTCTACTGTCATGGAAATGTCTGTAGGTTTTAACAATCTAGATGGTGATTGGATCATGTTCTTACCTCAGACTATAATACACCCAGAGAACCAGTATTTCCACTCTCAATTCTCTATCATTTGTAATTATCGTGATTTACAAAATGAGACAGAATGTAAACCTATGATTACCCTAAGAGAGATAATATGATCAATTACTGTGATGGTTACATGAGCAGGTGACCTCAGTGATCAAACAGGTACAATTTCCTTTTTTTTTAATGGGCCATTGGATTATTCCATAGAATCCTTATTCATACAGCAGAATGTAATACAGCGTTCATAGTTATTAGGCGTTGTGCTTATTAGAATTATATTGGTTATAACATGGACTATCATGATGATGGGCATAGTCACTAAGTGTTCCCCGTGTATGCTTATTAATGTGGTCAACAGGCTTCTTCACGTTACCTGGATAACAATGACAAGGATGAAGCATGGGAAGCTGTATAAGTGCATTCATGCTTTGCAGTTTGAGGCTAGGTTCACACACCGTTCAAATAAGGGACAATGTATTTACGATGCTCAGGTAAAAATACAGCCGTATTTCCAATATAAGGCTGTGTTGACACAACGTATGTTTTCGTAAAAGTACGGCCATTGTTGTAATTTGCAACAACGGGCGTACTTTGTACGAAACCCTACGTTGCCTTACTTTCTATGGGATCCCGGGCGGAGTGTATACACATTGTATACGCTCCGGCCGGGATCCCTTGTGGCGCCGCAAAGAACTGACATGTCAGTTTTCTGTTGCCGCTATTCAGTGAATAGCGCCCGTAGGAAACCCTATCAGTGCACACTGTGGAGCGAGCGGCTCAGGCCACTTGCTTCATATTGTGCTGTAGGGAGTTCTGATGCGGGCGCGCACGGATGCACCCGCATCAGAACTCTGCGGCAGGTAGGATCATCCGGCTGGTACTGCAGTACCCGCCAGGATGATCTTTGCAGAGACCGGCCGCTCCGTTACCCGGCCAGGTCACAGAACGGCCGGTCTCTTACGTCATGTGAACAGGGCCTAATAATGCGCTCCATTAGGCTAGGTTCACACTATGTAATAATGACGGCCATCTTTCATAATTGCTGCAGTCTTTGTGCAAATAACGCCCATTAGTTTTTAAATAATGGATGTTATTTGCACATTGATGACCATTGTTATGCTGTCAATAGTGTAAACTTAGCCCTGAAGTCAATGGGAAATTGGCGTAAGTGTGCCCACCATATAGGACAATGGCCGTAACTGATTACGACCACTTAAATATTGTACATGCTCATTATTTATGACCTGCTTTTGCAAAATACAGTGTGTGCGTGTTTAATTTGTTTACACATTGTTTTATTTTCACTCGAAATTATAGCTGTATTTAGTTGGTATTTTACTGTTTGTGAACCTAGTCTTAGACTAGGTTCACAGATTATATTTTGGTCAGTAGTTTGGTCAGAATTTGAATCCAAGATCAGGAGAGGAACTGACAAGACAAATCATAATGGAAAGATTTTTAAGGGTTTTGCGCCTATTTTTAGGTGAATAATTGGATTTTTTTTTACCCAGTTTTGGTCAAAATTCTATTTATGAACCAGTATTCGACAGGCAAATATTTTTTAGATGTGACTTTTTTTTTATTTGCCTGTATTGACCAAAAAGATTGCATAACTCCTGGATTAACAACCAATGTATTATTTGCGACTTTTAAAAAAAATCGCCCAAACAGGTGCAGGCCTACGTCTGGTCAGTACCAGGTGAATATGCTTGCACAATTTTTGCTTTTTTTGCAGCTTTTTCTGCGACTTTTTTGCAACTTTTTACTTAGATGCATTCACTATGACATTGCTACATTTTAATTAATCAGTCACAAGATATTTTTAACAAAATATCCACCAATCCCCATAAGAAGAGTGACACACATTAGACTCCTCAGTTAATGTCCCTCACAGTATTTTCGTCAGTATTTTGGTAAGTATTTTGTCAATGAAAATAAGGAGTGGAACTGACAGGGAAAAATGATAGTAGAATGATGTGCGCCGTTCCTATAAGTTTGCAACCCACTCCTTGTTTTGGTTGAAAAATACTGCCCAAAAGACTGACAAATACTGTGTGTGAACGTAAAATAAACAGTAAAAATACTGGTATAAAGCCTATCAATCCATGCGTCCATCTATGTTCCATCATTCACTCTTTCTTCCTAACTTAATATATTGGTTTTAAGATAGACATGCTCAAAAGAGCAATAGAATTGGCTCAAAATTTTTATGAATTAGAAATCACCTTATGGTAGCCATATCATTCCTGCACTACAAAGAAAAGTTTTTTTTTTAATTTTTATCTGCTTTAATTTTTTTTGCTTCCAGCTAACTGCTAATAATCCTCTAAATTCAAAAAATATATGAGTAATCAGTGATAATGATGTCACATAATCCTTTAATCAAGCACTCATTATAGCACTAATCCTGTAATCAGGAGTATAGATGTCACTAAAGCTGTGCCGAAGAACCACTGATGTCACTATATTGAAATTAGTCAGTGGTGATGTCACTAGTCTAGTAATCAGTCACAGCACAAAAAAGGAAAGTCACATTATACTTCAAAGGCACCAATAGCGGACGTTACTTAGCAACTTATATGGCTATTGTAAAGCTTGGACAGAAAGTCTCTTGGACATGTTCTTCTACTGTATTTACTATTGTTTTTACTTTGCATCAGCAAAAATAAAAAATACAAAATCACCGTAAAATAAAACAATCTTCCTATTACATTGGGAAACGGCATTTCGCGGCAATCTGATCACCAATATTTGTACGGACAGTAAAAAGATTTTTCTAGTGATCTTTTTACACCCAGGCCTATAACTATGACAAAGGGAAAGTTTAGAGGAAAGAATTTAAATCTTTACTGTAAGAGGAGTAAGGCTATAAAACTCTCTTCCACATGATCTTAGAAGCCTTTGCTGAAAAATATAATATTACCAGTTATGGGTAATAGTTGTCTGGAGGTATGACTCTGATCCAGAAATTGATTTTAATAAAGTAGTTTATTTTTTTTTATTTGAAATTGTGAAGGAATTGACGAGTGCTTAGAAGCTTGGCTTGTATCATTAAAAAAAAGTTATTAAAACTGTAGAAAAATCTCTCCTGTATAATTTTTTTTAAAATAAATAAACATATTTGGCATTCCTGTATCTAGAATTGTTCAAACCATTAAATTCTAACATTCCTGATCCCGCACGGTCAATGACGTAAGTGCAAAAAATTGTTCTAAATTTCAGATTTTTGGTCATATTGTGGTACTTGCACAGTAGTTGAGATAGCCTGTGACGCCAATTCTGTGGTGTATGGCTAGTGAGGTTAGTTGTATTGACACCAGTGCTAGTCCAGCACACAGGTGTAATGTTGGTACCTGTTTTATGTGGCCGGTTGTATTCCCCAAAATGGTCGTTGTTGAGGGTCCCTTGGGATCTTGTCACTAACCCACTGAGACTGTCAGTACCGCCACTTACAGAAGGGGGAAATTAACCCAAGGTGTGCAGTGGTGTGTATAGGTGTCGGTGCGAATAGAGATGAGCAGAGCCCCCTGCGTTAGTATAAAAATATAATAACTTTACTGAAAGTTTTGTAGTTTTACAGTTTACGGGTTCACAAGTAATAAAGTTTGACACACATTTGAGTACTTGACCTTAGTGCTTGAGGGAGGTGTTTGAGAGAAGTAGAAGAGGTAGTTACAGTAGTGCTTTGTGGAGAGTAGAGGAGAGGAGTTTGCCAGGGGAACCCTAACCCAGTGTAACTTTGTAATCTGACGGAACCTTGAGATATATCTTCTAGTAGTGAAGTTTTACTCGTACTCACGTTTAGACACTGTCTTACCACCTTCTGCCCTCTGGGTGCGTAGAACCCATCCCAGTAGGGTAGTATGAGCCCCAGCCGTGTTTATCTAGGTGTAGTCAGGTGTCCAAGTCTTCTCAGTTACCTGAACTGCGCAGTAGGATACGTAGACCTTTTTTATACTGGTTTCTTTGTCCTACTAAGGCTAGTTTCTATCTTTTCAGGGTACTGCCCTGCACTTTTGAGACATGTTCCTGGCGTGGGCCAGGGTGTTCCTTGGTGACTTCCCTCTCTTGTTGGTGTTTAACACTGTATAATGGATATAATAGTTTGGCTGAAAGAACTGTTGGTCTCTATCTGCATCTGCTCACTTTGGTGGCTATACTCAACTAAACTGTGTCACTTCCTCCCACACGGAGATAACTCTTCCTACAGGGGGTGAATGTGTAGAGCAAGAAAAGAAAGGATAGGTGGAGAAAGAGAGAGCACCTCCTAGTGGTCAGCACATAACACACGGTACAAAATCCTTAACCCATGACTTTCTTCAGCTGTGCAATACATATAAATACATAGTAAATACCAACACCTAGCGGGGAAACTGAAAATACCTCATCCACCAATAAATCTGAAGTGAGAACTTTTTGACAGGTGCATAGAAGAGAAAGAAACACCAGTGGTGGGACACCACAATATCACATGACAGAAGAAAATGGAATAAATGATCGATAAGTGATTAAAAGGCAAAGGTGCTACCTACAAAAAGTACAGATCACAGCACAAATAATAAGCACTTACAAAGCTCTCTAGGTGGATAAAATTATTGTTGTCAACTAACTTTGTCCTGAAAAATGTCTGTCTTAGTATTATATCTTATGGTAGCATCTGTGTGTCAATAAAGGGTACAAATTTTTTCTGCAAAAAAATAAGACCTCATACGATTATTGTCAATAGTGATTTAGACTGTGAAGTGATACGTCCTAGGAAAAAATAGAATTATGACTGTTAGAGATGAGCGAACTTTTCAAAAGTTCCTTTCAGAAGCTTCACCCAACTTTGAAGTAAAGCTTGAGGTCGTCCTTAAAATAACTGCCCTAAAACAGCTAAATAATTGCTGGCGTTTACCTGTTTTAGTGTGGTTCATACAGTTCTCTCATCAATACCTACCTGTCCACGTTCCCCTAGCATCCTTCTCCAGTGTCCCCTGCAGCCACCAAAACCCACTCAGCCAATCACTGGCCGAGGTGCTGTCTCAGTCACTTAATGGGTGAACGGCTGTCACTCTCGTCTCGGGAGTTACAGGCCGCTCGGCTAATCACTAACTGAGACAGCACCACGGTCAGTGATTGGCTGAGTCGGCTGTGACTGTTGGTTCAGTCAGGAGTGACAGCCCGCTCAGCACATCGCTGGTCATGGCCCTGTCCCGTCTTTGTCAGTGATTGGCTAAGTGGACTGGAGGAGGCTGGGATCAGCAGGGGACACCACAGACCTAGAGGAGGATACCGGGGGAGTTCAGACAGGTGAGCAAGTTTTTTTTTAAGCATATTAAATTGTGTGGCCGCCATGTTTATGAACTCTCAGTTTGTAAGATTCGGTTCGTTCATCTCTAATGACTGTGGATTATTCTTTAAACAGATAATAAAATATATATATATATATATAATTTAACTGTTCAGACAAAAAGATAGGTACATTGTTAGATCACATGGCAGACAGTAAAAGAAATAAGTTTATCTCTGAACAGTAACATATATTGCAAAAACAGCAATATTCGCTGTAAGTGCAATGAGTGGGCATGATGTAATATCAGCCGAAACACGTCTAGCGTGGGTGAGCGATCACCATGTTTGTTATCTATTGGATTTTTGGCTAAATAAAGGAAAGCTTTTATGGACGTGGTGCTGGACCATCTTCTTCTTTCATTCCATTTGGCTCCCGTAGGTCTTCGGGTGAATAGTAATAATAATAATTTTTATTTATAATAGTGCCAACAAATTCTGCAACATTTTACAGTTTTGGGGGTATATACATAGACGAAAATTAGACATTACAGAGATATGCATGTAATTATCAAACCATATCTGAGTGAGGGCCCTTTTCACAGTCTATGAATGAAGTACGTACAGCAGCAGATACACAGCAAATCTCTTAACCCAAATGGCCACAACAAAAATCTGGGACACTGTCAGGTAAGTAGCCGTGCTAGAAGGGACAACCACTGACATAAGCATTCATCCAATTTACATGGGCACCAACAAACTTTTTACACGGGGGACAATTAGTCATAATTGGGAAGTGTAATACAACACACACTCACATATAATGCAGGTATATGAGACCAGTGTACTATACCATGATTTTACTAGAAAATAATAAACCCACAGATTACTATGTACAACCTTGTTATAAAGGAAAATGCGTCAAAACACGAAAACAACAATAAACGACAAGATATATATATAGGGTAATCATTACCTCAACATTTTATGTGAAACTCTACATTTAGTTCCTAAGGTCTCAGAATCTGTGGCTCAAAAATACATTTCAGTTTACAACATTTTAACAGAGTTGACCTATCACTCCCTCCCTCTAATTGGGGGACATGGTCCAAAACCATTTATCATAAATCACGTTCTCCATGTCTACTTTCTACAAAGCGTTTGGACAAAGAGAAGTCCAAACCCTTTTTTTAAATAGTAAAAAATGATGCTGACTTTGGCTATGCTCATACAACGTCAAGAAAAGAAAAAAGAGACACAAAAAAATGTACACAGTATATAAAATGACGGACGTTGTCTGTGCGGACGTCAAACTAATGATCATGACAATTATTTTCGGACGTCTTTTGCAAACAGCAAATGTTATTTTTTTTTAGTTGTTTACGCACAGTTTTTCTCTTTTCACCGTCCTTTTGACGTTTTTACTATTAAATTCAATGGACTTTACCATTAAAGACACAACCAAAAGCCAATCAGTCCGCCTGACCCAGAATAACGTACCAACAGCTGTCATTGCACTGACGGGTGGCCAAACAGCAAAACGATGTCCATCATTTTAAACGAAGAGGAAAAAGCATTGTGTGAACATATCCTTAAACTGGTCTTTAAATCACATTTAGTTTCTTCAACATATAGAAGTTGGCATGGGCACCATAGAATATGTGCTACATATTCCAAATAACATGTCAAATATTACTTGACGTTATACATTATACCCAAGTTCAGATGTAAAAATAAAAATTGTTCCATTCAGACCGTAATTAATACAAGTGCAGCAAGAGAAGAAACCTTTATTCTGTATGGTAAGATACCATTGCCAACCAACCAAATTAGAAATGTCACTTCCGACCAGTCTATGCATCAAGTTACAGAGTCTTCTATAAGTAAGATGAGCGAATATACAATAATAACAAAGCAAATCGATTTGTTAGCTCGGGAGGCGGCTTCTCAGCCTGCTGCCTTTTACCTAAGTGCCGCTCCTGCCTGGGTGCCTGGAAAAGCTGGATCCAGTTCTGGAAAACTTCTCCCAGTTTCCCAGGACTGGATCCAACATTTCCAGGCAGTGGAGTGGAGCAAAACAAATCGATTCGCTTCATTATTATTGTATGTATTCGCTCAACTCTACCTATAATACATGATGGGATACTTACGAAACTCAGCCATATTAATAAAAAACCAACAAATGTCCTGACAGATCATTATAATCAGATACAAATGAACTACAAGTCACCTGTGAATTAGAATTTGTGGAGTGAATTTTTCCTACCTAACACAACGTTTGTGATGAAAATTTAGGTCATATGGGTAACGTCTCTGAAATCTACAATCAGAGCTTCTTATGAACTATTGGTATGGCCCGGAACATCTGGCTAAAATGTTAAAACCTAACCCTAGCATATGGCATCTGTTAAAGTGTAACATAGTGTTACAATCCATGGCTTTCCCACATAAATCCATGGTCAAGCAATTGTTACTCATTGATAGTTTTTTTTTTTACTTATTGATAGAGTGGCTGAAGGGAGGGCTTGTAAGCGGTCACAATGCACCAAACAGCAGAATGCCAAAGTAGCCACCTAAAAGTCCTTACCAACAAGCAGCATGGCACAGTTTTTGGCCTGCTTCACCGGGAGCTGCTTTGCTTGGCCTTACGTTCAGGCCAAATCCTCACTTTACAGTACAAAAAAAAAAAAAAAGAAGCGTTGCATGTAAAACCCATAATTTGCTATGTTCTCACCTGTGTGGCATGTCAAAAGTAGTGATTTGCGAATATTCCAATGTTCAGTTCGGATTCTGAGCACAAACATAGAGTATGTCAAACTCATCAAATAAGGCAATTTTATGTATTAAACATGAGTAGTGTATATATACGTAATCAAAGAGGCAGAGATAACATCACATGACATACATTACATAGATGGAATATCCAAAGAAAAAGGTGTACACCAAATGTAAAATAGGATCGAGGAGTTAAAAACAGAAAAAAACCCAAAATGCATAGAAAGACAAACCATAAAACTACGTACTAAAAAATAAGCATAAATCCAGTAAAGGGCATGGAAATAGTTTTCTAATCTTTCTATTGATTTATATTGACTGTATGGAATAAATGGATGCCTGCATGGTATATATACACAGGTATCAATAGGAACGTTTTCCCGATGTTGGTAATCGTTTCATAAAATCTGTATCCACACTTAAGAATTACAGATGAGTGAATTGCTGATCTCAACAAAATTAAGCGCTTATGGTGCGTTTACACAGGCAGATTTATCTGACAGATGTTGGAAGCCAAAACCAGGAATGGATTTAAAAAAGGGAGAAATCTCAGTCTTTCCTTTATGACCCGTTCCCTGTTTATAGTCTGTTCCTGGCTTTGGCTTCAAAAATCTGTCAGATAAATCTGCCTGTGTAAACCCACCATCAGTTTGATCAATGCTCCGCTCATCAAGCCCACTGGCTGCACCGCTCCCTGCCGCTCCGCGCAGACAACGTCCGTCTCCGAGGTTCGGGTTCGTATGAACCCGAACGCTCAGCATCAGATTCCCGCTGTCTGCCTGCTCCGTGGAGCGGGTGGATACAGTGGGAGGACCGCCTGGAAAACTGGGATACAGTCTATGGCTATGGCTGTATCCCAGTTTTCCAGGCGGTCCTCCCGCTGGATCCGCCCGCTGCACGGAGCGGGCAGACAGCGGGAATCATTACCGAGAGTTCGGGTTCGTACGAACCTGAACCGAACTCGGTTCGGACCATCCCTACGTCCGTCATTTTATACACTGTGTGCATTGGGCATCTGTCATTCCATAATTTCAATGCATTGCAGTTAATTAAATCTCGGCAATAACGGACATCTTTTTAAAAAGAAAAGGCGGCTGCCTTTTCTCTTTTTTTGACATTATGTGAACATAGCCAAAGTGTTATAAAAATAATATAACATGTATATAACATAATGTAACATGCTTTATAAATAAAAAATAATAATATCTATCATGTGTACCGTATTTTCCGGCGTATAAGACGACCCCTGACTTTTAAAGAGATTGTCAGGGGTTCACCTTATACGCCAGAAAATGTTAACCCCTGCCTGACTGCAGCCCTGCTGCGGTCAGGCAGGGGTTAATTGCAGCTAAATTAGTAAAACAACAAAGTTAACTCACCTGGGCCCGTTCCTGGCCTCCGCGCATCTGCTTCTCCGCTCCCATTCCTGGCGCAGCCAGTGTGATGTACACTGACTGTGTACGGGCCCAGGTGAGTTAACTGTTTTTTTTTTAAATGGTTGACCCATATGGTGGGGATGCGGGCCATTTTTGAACCCCCCCCCCCACCATATGGGGCGACCATACCCGGCGTATAAGACAACCTCAGACTTCTGACAAGATTTTTCGGGGTTAAAAAGTCGTCTTATATGATGGAAAGTACCGTGCTTTGCCACCATCGGTTGCCTGAAAATGGCTGCTGAAAGGTTGTTTAAGAAAACATGTTCCAATAAATAAAATTCTGCATTGATTTCATTGATTTCCCCTTGAATTGAGTGTGACGACATAATCTATTGAATTGATAAACCTATAACCACATTTCTACATCAGCTGTACTCACCCATGTGGAATCTATTTGGATATTCTGCTTTGTTTGGGAAAAAAAATAAAAATAAATATATATATATATATATATATATATATATATATATATAATTTAAATATATTCATAAAATAATAATAATAATAATAATAATAATAATAATAATAATATTCTACAATAAATTGTAATGTTTGCATACAGGTCGAAGAGCATTGTCAAACATGACACTAAAATGGAGCCAGATTGCAGCCGTGCACAGTTGTTGCTACTTTACTTGCTCTGAAAGCAATAAAACAATTGAACTGCTGAAAAGCTGGGAATGATCTCCATGTGATACTTATCACCATTTATTGGGTGTCTGCGAGTCAGAAGGTCACATATGAAGCACTATGGAAGGGATGGAAAAGCCATGTTGTTATAAATATTCTTAACTTGCCATGCTAAAGACATCAGCGTTTTATTTATGATTTGATTCTGTAGTATGGAACTCATTTTACATTACCTTTCTCTAATAGTTTTGGAAGGAAACGGCCTTCTGGTCCCCCGGGCATGGGTAACACCAGTAAGATACTGGATTTAATAAGCAACTTTCATATTATACCTAATCATGTGCAAATGTGTTAAAATCGGTAGTTTCTAGAATACGGTTATGGAATATATTAGCGTGCGGCTTTTGTCCATGGCGTGACAATGATTGGCCTCTGGCCACTTAAATGTTTTATTTAATAATGTGGGAATTTCCCTCTGTTTTCCTTTCATTATTTTACACTTAAAAATAGAAACAGACAGCGCCTTTTATAAAGGTTTTTTTTTTTTCTTAGTATGACAAAAACATCTGAACTCTTCAAACTGGCCTTTGGCAAAAGGTTAATTTAATACAGTGGCGTATTTCATGCATATTTGATGTATTTTACACGCCTATAGTGACCACCCAAGTATAATAAGTTACTCT